>NW_025813526.1:4669110-5236610 GCF_021976095.1 Xenia sp. Carnegie-2017 | reverse complement strand
ATGAAAGGAATAAAAATAAACTGTTACTTTTTTGTATGTTATATGATTGGAAAACTTTCTCCATGAAATAACCTCCAAAAACATTGATCATATTGGACATATTGTTGGATTATTTTATAAATTTTTTTATAGTTCAATATTATGGATGTTTTATCAATTCAAGTATTTGCTATTTTACTGCAAGAACATCCTGGCCATCCTTTGTTATATCCGCTGCATTTTGTATGCACCTATTTATTAAAATTGAAAAGAACTCCATTGAAAATGAAATTAATAAAAATTAAGCCAACTACCAAAAATTTGAATTGTTCAAATTTTTTAAATTTCATTCGAAAGAAGAAATTTATAAAAAATTAGATTTTATTGAAAAATTGTATGGGACATTAGGGTTTATACATTGTTGGGATTTTGAAAACTTTGAACATAATTATTTAATTTCTACTTATTAAGGGGGTAAAATTTATATGCTACGGTGGCCCACAAGGGCAACGTCAATTTCAAATCGTTACACTAAAATTAAATTCATCACACTAAATTCAAATTCATCACACTAAATTCAAATTCATTACACCGAATTCAAATTCATCACACCGAATTCTAATTCATCACACCGAATTCAAATTCATCACACCGAATTCAAATTCATCACACCAAATTCAAATTCATCACACCAAATTCAAATTCATCACACCAAATTCAAAATTTGAATTGGTGTCAGGCCCATTCGAGGGAGTACTTCATGTTGCTTATAATTTTATTGTTATTTTAAATCTCTCGTTAGTTTCAAAATGGCAAATTGTCATTCTTGCAATGCTCAAGTCGCACTTCGGGATAAATTTTGTAGTCAGTGCGGAATTAAATTGTGTTGTGAGGTTGTAGCGATCAAGTACTACTTTAAACAAGGCTATAAATACGACACGATAACAGAATTTTTGGCGAAATTTCACGATGTCCATATTTGTGTTCGAACTTTGAAGAACCGCTTGAAAACATTAGGACTCTCTCGAAAATTTAGGGAATACAATGAGTGGGAAGTAAGAGAAAGAATTAGGTGCGAACTTAGTGGACGAGGTTGTATGAGCGGATATCGGGGAATGTGGCATATTCTTAGCAGGGAAGGATTTATGATACCGAGGCAAAAAGTTCAAGAGTTGTTAAAGGAATTAGATCCTGAGGGTTGTGAAACAAGACGAGCTCATCGTTTAAGGCGGAGAGTTTATGTAAATCCGGGTCCAAATTTTTGTTGTCACTTGGATGGATATGATAAACTGAAACCGTTTGGTTTCCCCATTCATGGGTGTATCGACGGTTTCAGTCGTAAAATGTTATGGCTGCATTTGAGTAAGTCAAACAATAATCCCCAAGCGATACTTAAACTTTTCTTAAACTTAGTCATGTTGTGCCATGGCTGCCCTAAAAAGTTACGAACTGACCTGGGAACCGAAAATGGCCTTGTTGCAGCTGCACAATGTTACTTCACAAATGATGACCTGTCACGTGTGTATGGTACATCTCAACACAATCAACGAATTGAAGGGTGGTGGTCTTACTTTAGAAGAAGCCGAGCAAACTGGTGGATTAACTTTTTTAAAGACTTGATGGATCAGGAAGTTGTTTCATCTGGAAATGAACTGGAAATGGAATGCCTATGGTTTTGTTTTTCAAGTCTCATTCAACAAGACTTGAATCATGTAAAAGATCATTGGAATACACATTATATAAGAAGATCAAGGTTTGACACCGTACCAGGAAGGCCGAATGAGTTATATTACCTTCCTGAGAGGCATAATTCAGAAGATTTTCTTCAACCTGTAAGTCAGCATCAGTGTGACCAGGTTCTACAGACCAATTATCTTGATGAAAACAAAAGCAAATACGAAGAGTACTTTGTACATGTCATGGATCAAGCAGGCTTAGAGCTGCCTTTAGACTGGAGACAAGCCTTGGATCTTTACAATGAATTGATTTACATAGCAAAAGACCATTGATTTTATACCTGCTTGAACGGATTGCCTTTTCAAAGTCTGCATTTGATGACAGAATACTGCAAAACGACTGTTGTTAAACAAAAGCTGAAAATGAGCATTTCATTTTACAAAAATTGTTTTTTATGATTGTTATTTAACATCAGTAAACCTAAAGTTTGTGGAATCTTTCTGATAATAACATTGTATATAATTTTCTGTTTACTATGTCTGAATAACTGTTGTGACATCTTATAAAATTTACAAAATTTGAAGTAACAGCCGAAAGATTTGCTGTGAATTAAAACCAACATCAACTAATGTGTTATGTAAACTAAACCATACTCTTATAGTCTGTGTCAATTATACAGTTTCAAATGCTTCTCTTGTTTACAACTTAGTTTTGTAAAATTAAGAAGTTGCAAAAACACCACCTTTGCATATTGCTAGCAAAAAGAGATGCTGAAAATCACCAGTTTTGCTCATGTGTGCAACAGGGATTGTTATGGTACGGCCACAAGCTCCAACAATAGGAAAGCAGGTAGTATGATTAGGATTCCTTAATAGGCAATCATGATCAAATCTGACAGTTATTTTTAAAACATCACCATTTAATGACCGATGTTTCTGGCCTGTAAGCCAGCCTAAGATAACTGAAGGTGTCAGATTTGCCATTATGGAAATGAGTGCTTTCATCCACTTCTTCACCATCATCAGCATACTGATCAGTTTCAGCCGGTTTGGTATTCCATGCAATTTCCTCTTTGTATCCAGATATGTGATTATCTTCCAGTGCCATGAAGAAATCTTGAAAGTTATCCATGATGGTTTCTTCAAGCATTCTTCTTGAAGTACCATCATCAGAATAATCAGGGCACAGCAGAGAAAAAAGATAATTTGCATCTACATCGTGAGTTTCTTTGCCCTTCACCAAAACATTTTTGGCTACTTCTTCATTTTCTTTAACTGCTTGCAGTACACCGGAAACTTTTAGACCTTCAGCAAACTCTTTAAGAAAAAGAATTCGTTTGCCAATTATGCTCACCATTACAGTTCCTATTATGTCATCAGTGTGCAAGCCATCTATAATGCCAGTGTACCCACTCTCAATAATGAAATCTCTGTGAGTATGAACATCTTTCTTTATACTTTCCAAGAGCTCACGATCAGCTTCAGTAAAGTGCTCTTCTAATACTAAGTTACTCATATCAATATTAGGATTAAGCATCAAGTTGTAAGCACTTTCATCCAAAATGCATGGTGGGGGACCTCCTTGAGCAATGGAAGTAGCAGCCAATTGACCACAAGCTCTAAAGTTTCCATTCTGAATATTGTACACAGAGTCAATTGGTGTTCCATTGGGAAACATTGTCGAACTCATTTGCGAGATTGCTTCAGACAAAAATTCTTTCGACATGGCACCTGAGTCAATGTCATCTTCTCCCATGTATTTAACTCGAAGTACTTTGTTGGGGTCAGATCTTTTGCATTCTCGCTGCCATAATGATAAAGATCGAATAATTGAAGCACTGCGTCGCACAACAAGGAAAAACTTCCATTGTAGTCAACGTTTTTCTCAATGCCTTTCATAAATGTGGAAAGATCAACGTTGAAGATAAAGAAAAAGAAAAATCATGTGAAAAAGAAAAAATGAACAAATTGAAGAAGAAGAAAAATGAAAATTATTTTAAATATTGAAATAATGAAAATAGTGTATTCATTCAAAAATTGGTGAAAAAATTGAATACATCAAAAAAAATAAAAAGTTAATTGATTACAATATAAAAAAACATTTTATTCTTAAATGGTGAAGTTAAGGATCACATCTATCAAATATTTGTATAAAAAACAATTTCAACAATTTACCAGATTTTTTGAAACAATTTTCAAAAATATTACAATATTTGCTTAATATAGCAAAATTATCTCTAAATTCTGAGAATGATTTAGTTAGATTATTTTTGGAAAAGTTCCGTTAAGACCTTTTTCGACAGCCTTATTACCTTTAATGGAATTCACTATACAGAGATTATTTTGAACATAATTTACAAAGTAATATTTGACAACTTTTAAATTATGATTAGCTACAAATGTATGTATTATGCTTGTTCCAAATCAATATAAAAATGAGAAATCGCATTTAGGAAAAAGACCAATTTGGAAAAACAAAACGAAAAGCTTATTTATAACTTAAATCCTGATGATGATAGTATGGGGGCTGGTAAAACAAATCATCCAGTAGTGAAGCATCAAAGAGAGATCAGAAATGGCATTTTGCAAATTAAGTGCGACAACTTACAAAGTCAAATTAAGAATTGTTGTTTTGCTGTGGCTGTATTAATTGGAAAAATATTTATTAATAATGATGATAAACTATCTAATTTTAAAAACTTAAAATAAATCTCTGAAATAGTTACTGTAGACGAAGTTAAACAATTTGATAAAGAAGCTAAATTACCAGATGGAAGTGTTTTATTAACCAACTAAATATAATTTATGAAAACTATTTACAAAAGATAATTTTCATTTGGTAATTTTTTCTAAAAATAAATTAGATACAATAATTTATGATTCAAGAGTGACTAATCACAAATCCTTTCACATAAGTGATAAAATTATTTTTCATGGTTAAATGATTGTCACTATGACTTCATCTTAAATCATAAACTTTTTTCTAACTTAAAACTAGATATATTTTGCTTTAAATGCATGCATTATTTAAACTTTGATAAGGATGTGGATTCTCCTATATGTAAAAATGAAAATACATGCTTAAAGTGTTATTAGAACTGTAAGAAAGAGGCAATTTTTTCTATACAATGCGCAGAATGTAATATAATTTTAAATCAGCAGATTGTTTTCAAAACATCTGTTTAAAAATTGTTTAAAAATAAGAAAAGTATTAAGGTCACTCCATGTCAAATTTTTTTTTGTAATACATGTAATAAAAGATGTTCCAAGACTTTTCTTTGTTAAAGAAATAAGGTTGTTTGTCACGATTGTCAAAAAATATATTGTACTCATTGTAGAAAATATTTGGACAAACAGCGTAAATGTCAAACCAAAGCTTTAGACTTTAATAAGTATGAGCGTTCACCAACATTATTTGTCTTTCATTTTGAATTATATGTTAATAAAAACTTCGTTGAAAAGTTTTGGAAACCATGTGTTAGATATGGATACATATGCCAAGATTTTGATGTAATTCCTTATAAAATGACGACATTGTAGATAATTTATTTCTTAAATATATTTTTATAACTACAATATGTTTGAGTATTTTTCTTCCTATTCTTACATTTTCGTGAATAAACTTTTTTAATTCTTGGAAAAAACATTTTAGATAAACTTAACAGTTTTTTATCATTTTCTAAAGTGGAATTATGATTAATTACATTCAAAATATTAATTTTTAAACATTTTTGTAACAAAAAAAATGCCAAACACCACAAGTAGTTGTATTAATATTTTGACATCTTTAATAAGAAAATATTTCAAAATTTAATTTTTTATCAGTTTTTTATTAAGTTTTTCATCATTTAATTTTACAATGTTCTGGAGTTAAACCAAAGCTATCAAAAAAGTATAAATTTTCCCTATTTTTCCATGCTACCCAATATTGACCTGGTTTATGTCTAGTATCTGTATTCCATATCCGACCACCTCTAAAATTTATTTTTGGGTAATCAGCTGGAAAAACACCTTTGAATTTTTTTATATTATTATTATTCCCCAAATAAATTAAATTATCTGTTGTTAAAAACATTTCCAACATACGTTTTGTATCCATTTTTTATTTGACTTTCTCAATGATTTTTGTCAAGAAAATGAAGATAAGCGATATGGTGTAGTATTAAATTCAAATACAATGTAGGAATTGGCAATGTAGATGTGCCTGTAGTTGATAATGACAGAGTAGATAATTTAGGAATTTGAGAGGTTAATGATGACGAGGGTGTAGATGAAATAGATGTGTATGAACGTCTCCTTCTTTGACTACCAGTTGTATTGCTTGCATTAGAATTTATATACATTTCCTTAATTTTATTATTTTTAATATATGAAATTGGCATTCGTTTTCTTTTTAACTTAGGTAAAAAAGATCTTAATTAATGTTCTTTGAGATTTAATGTTTTTCTATTAGATATTAAATCATTTACTAAATCAAAATAGGTAAAATCAAATTTTTTCCCATTTAATTCTAAATCTTTTTTGTTTATTCCATGATTATTGAGAAATCTTGAAATTAAATTTCGATGTTGTTCTTTTGAACCACTCGTTATTATTGGTGTTTTAAAGGGAGTACCACTACCATTATATTCAAAGTATCCCCATCATCCATTATGTCATTTGCATCTACAACTTGCTCATTTTCAACCCTTCTTAAATCATCAGCTTTATTCAAAAAATTAATTAAATTTCCTTTTCTTTTTTATTTAATATAGTATATGCTTTTGTTACTTCATGTCTTTTTGTATTATTAGTTATTCCATTAATTAAATCATCTTTCTCACGTCTTCTCTTCAATTCTGCTAATAATTTATTTATTTGACTTGTGTTAACAAGACCAAATTTCTCAACACTATCGTTTACCATTACTAATAATTATGTTATAAGCATCTTCTAATAAATATCCTGTTTGAACATCTTCACATAATTAATGTTTTATATCATCACTATGTTTTTGTTTTAAACTTCTAATTAACATTTTTTTAGGATATGCATTTATTTCTTCACGTAAAATTATTTTATCATTTAAAATATTTTTAACATAAAATTTAAATTGTTAAATTAATTAAAAATAAAATTATTTTTAATTAATTTTATTCTATTTTCTACTCTAGAATTAATAATTAACTTTAAACTTGGAATAATTTTATTTTTTTCACTTTTTTTTGTTTTAAAAATTCAACTAATTTGATAATTGCTTTTAAAATCTCTTCATTTATATTTTCTTCCTCATCATCTTCATCATTATCAACATCATTATCATCGTCAGAATCAAATTTTTCTTCATCATTCAATTCTTAAAATTATTTTGAAAATCATAATATTCTCCATTATTTTTTCTTTAATTAAATTTTCTTTGTGTTTATCAATTTCTTCCACATTTTCTTTAATATTATCTTCATTTTCCATATCATATTTTCCCTCTTCATTCACATTTTCTTTATTTAATATATCATCCATTATAAATAATTAGGATTTATTACTGGATCAATGCATATAATTTGTTTTTTAAGGGGAAATCAATATCAATTACTTTTATATTTTTTCTTTTTAATTTTTTTTATTTCTTTAATTTATATAATTTTTTGTTCTTCTCATGTTGAATACACAACAATAATGAAAAATTAAAATCTATATTCGAAATATATGGGTATTTTATATCCATAATTCATTTGATTCTAAATTCTCCGAAAAATATCATCATATGTGCTGCAGTTAATGCAGTTTTTAAATTAATATCAAATCCAAAATCACCTGTATTTTGAACTGATAAAACTTTGGTGAAACTATCTTGATTAGGAGATAAATCAAATGCGATAATTACACATTCTGACTGAAACTCGGGGATAATGAAAATTCATTTTTTCATTTTTTTTATTTGAAATTTTCTTTAAATTCAAATATGCTTCTTTTCGTCCATAATACTCATTTGTTACAGCACGATTAGTACGTGCACAACAATAACCAAATTTTAATAATTTATATAAGTGACAATTGTGTTGATATGAATCATTAAATCTTGCTGTATTTTTAAAAACTATAAAAATTGTTGATGGTAGACATCATAACAGTTAATTGCATTGGATCCAATAGGAAGAGTTTTTGTAACAACTCTCACATTGTTTACAAAATAATGACACTCTTTATTTTCTTGTATCAGTTTATTATTTATAGCTTTACTCAATTGTTCATTTGGTTTAAACATTCTAGTTTTAATCTTAAAATCATTAAGATGGATATCGTAATTTTGAGGATTATCAGCAGCTAATCCCATCAAATAATTTTGTTTTTCTGCTCTTGCAATTTGAAATTTCAAATCACTAGCTGATGTAATCCAATTTGTTTTACCATATCCATTTATTAAAGTCATATCAATTTGATCTATAATTTTGCCTGTCTTATTATTTATAAGATCTACTTGCGCATTTTTTCCATTTACATCAATTTTATCATTTCCACCCAAATTTATCTACAGCATCCATTTTTCCACTTCCATCCAATATATCTAAGTTCACATTGGCTAAATCGTCATGTGAGTTATATGGTGTGTATAAAATACCTTTTAAATATGAATTCCTATTATATTGATTAGTAATATTATTTACTAAAACATTATTTATATATAAATTTATATTACACCACATGCTAGTTAATGGTCTTAGGTAAACACATATGTTTAAATCATTAAATAAAGTGCTACCAGCCATTTACTTTATTCTACCACTCATATAGAAGTCATCAGTTCTCATTAAGCCATACTCAGATTTTGACATTACACACTCAAATTTTGTTGAAGAAGGTTTGTCAAGTTCGGGGTTTAAATTAATAGGTCTAATTTGTAAAAATGTGAAATTTCGAGGGACTGGTTGAAACAAATTTAAATTATTACTTACAACATGGTCATTTTTATCAATTTCATTTTCACTAACACTCACAATATTTTATTATTTTATTAATGCAAAGTTCACACAACCAACAAAAAATATAAATGAAATCATAAATTTTTTTAATAACTTATAAATACATATAATTTACAAGAAATTCAATTTATTTCTGCAAAAAATTCAATAAATCATTGTCAATTCTCTTTATTTTTCTCTTAGGAAAATCTTTTATTCTCCTTTTCTTTTTATTTTACAGCATATTCTGATAATTGTTTTTTTAATAAAGAATTAAGTGCAGCATCAATCAAACCCGTTGGTAGACAAATTCCTTTTTTCTCGGTGATAGAATTAGATTTATATTTTATATAATTGTAATATGGGTTACAATATTTCATTGCATTACTCTCTAATACATCTCCATAATATTTATACAAATTATTTTACTTTCTTAATTGAAATTCATTTTTGTCTTCAAATTTTAAGTCCAGAAGTATATCTAGTTCTTCATCAGTGATATAGTTATTATCTGAATCATTGTAATCCAATTCAAATAATATATAATCTGAAAATAGAATCGAAGGAGCTTTTTCATATTTCATTATTTGAATTGATTGTAAATTAAAATTAGCAACGGCATATAATTTAGGTAATCCACCATTTAAATATACAAAAAGTTTTTTATGCATTAATAAAAATGAAATATTATTTAGTTTGTGATCGGAATTTCTTATACTGTTTAGTAAACAATTTTTCACATTAGTTACATCACCAAGTTCTGCGTTTTTTTGTACATTTCCACTTGTAAAATCAGTAAAATTATATGGAATTTCTGAATAAATATTTAATTCAAATCCTCCTTTTTTGAAGTTTTTTGGTTCGAACTCTATTCGATATAAAATTTTGTTATTTTTACTAATTCTGTTGAATTTAGTAAATGTACACTCAGCATTATGATATTTTGTTACTGTTATCAAGTATTACTTTAATATGACATTGCGGGCGCAGCTCTATACAATCGCTGGCTCAGTTGTACGATATATATACGTTCTTGTTGTTTTCTTAATAAACAAAACTTTTACTTATTTTCTCTCTGCAAATATTTCGTTAAACTAACAGGTTATGGGCCCAGACATTGCTAACGCTAGGCAACAGTAAGTAAAATTTAATCGTGTGCGATTTATTGTGTTGTAATGGCTCAGGAAGACAAACTGTCAATTGATAAACTCGAAGGCGCAAAAAACGGGCAAATATGGAAATACCAAATGAAAGCCATATTGGAAGCTAAGGAATTATTTGGCCATGTCGATGGATCTCTGACACGCCCTGACACATCAGAGGGTAGCTCTGGGAGGCAAACAGCCTTTGACAAAGCACAGAAAAAGACGAAAGCTCTGTTAGTTACATCGATCAACTCCGATCTTATATACCTGATAACTGGGTGTGAAACTCCAAAAGAAATATGGGACACACTGAGAGGACGATTTGAGCGTGATACTATGGCGAACAAGCTATTTCTAAAACAACGATTTTTCTCTTTAAAGATGAAAGAGTCTGATAAATTGGATGAGCACTTCCGTCGAATGAAAGTAATTACTGATCAGTTGGCACCTATTCAAGCCCCCATCCCCGAGGATGAACGTATGGTCGCTTTGCTGCTTAGTCTACCACGCTCATATAATACCGTCGTGACTGCTTTGACTGCAAGAGGAGATGATCTAAATTTGACTCAATTGCATCAAGCATTGATCAATGAGGAAGAGAAACGTAAACAAAACAACAGTAAATTGACTGGTGAAGAATTTGGTGAAGGCGAGTCTGCACTACAGCACAACAAGCCTCCTCGAAAGCATATCAAATGCTATGGATGCGGAGAAGAGAACCATATTCTTCGAAACTGCCCACGTAACAAGAGACGTCAGAATCGAAGAAATCAAGATTGTAAAACTAATGGCATGTCTTCAAGACATAATGCAGCGGCTGTGCAGGATAATTGTGGAAGAGATTCTTGTGAAAATCTATTTGCCGTTGGTCTGAACACAGTAAAAGGTGCTGACAACTGGATTATCGACTCAGGAGCCTCGCAACATATGACATCAAACCGTCAACTGCTACAGAACTATAAAGAATTCCCAGTGCCAGAACCCGTCGTTCTTGGAGATGGTCGATCTGTTGATGCTTGTGGAAGTGGAGAAATACAAATCATGATGATCCTTGGACCAAAAGAAAAGTATCAACGAAAGTCAACAATAGCAAAAGTCCTATATGTCCCCAAACTAACTGCTAATCTCTTTAGTGCCCGAGCTGTCACTGCAAAAGGAAATGTAGTACAATTTGGACACACACTTTGCTGGATAAAGAATGCTAAAGGAAAACTTATTGCTAAAGGTCGTCTTGCTGGTAATACGTATTGCCTAGACTGCAAAGTTGAGGAAGGAAGAAAGAAGGCATCGGTGGCGGAAACATCAAATCAAAAAATAAATCTATGGCATCAAAGAATGGGTCACATGAATTTACCTCAGATGAAGACAATGGTTTCAAAAGCTATTGTGACAGGTATTGACATTTCTGGGACAAACAAGCTAGACTTTTGTGAAGCCTGTGTAAAGGGAAAGTTACATCGAGCACCCTTCAAAGTAGTGGGAGAAGTTAAGTCAACAAAAAGGCTAGAGCTTGTACACAGCGATGTCGCAGGACCCATGAATACAGAAAGTTTTGGTGGTGCAAAATACTTTGTGACATTTATCGATGACTACTCAAGATGTGTAAGTGTTTACCCTATTAAATATAAATCAGAAGTACTGACAAAATTTAAAGAATGGGAATTGGCAGTAACGAATCAAGCAGACTGCCATATTAAAACATTACGAACTGATAATGGAGGTGAATACTTGTCCAACGAATTTGAAGATTATCTCAAGAAAGAGGGAATCAGACACGAAACAACCGTTCCTCATTCACTGCAACAAAATGGTGTTGCTGAACGAATGAACAGGACGCTCCAGGAAGCTGCTCTTTCGATGATCTTACATGCAGGAATTGCGAAGAGTTTCTGGGGGGAAGCAATTTCAGCTGCAGCATACATCAGAAATCGAATTGTCACAACTGCAACAGGAGTTACACCATATGAGCGATGGTATGGTGAGAAACCAGATGTCTCTAACCTTCGCGTCTTTGGTTGCATTGCATATGCTCATGTTACAGATTCACTACGTCCGAAACTGGAGCCAAAAGCTGAAAAAATGAGACTTGTTGGCTACAGTTTGAAATAAAAGGGATACAGATTGTATGACGAAAACAAACGGAAAGTCTTCATTCGTCGCGACATAATTTTTAGGGAAACAGACTTTGGTCATTCCAATGAAGTGCAGTTAGAGTTGGACCAAGAGAACGAGTTGTACCCCAAGAAAGAGGAAACAGAGAAGTCTACTATGCTGAGACGTTCAGCAAGAGAGAAGAAACCGCCAATTCATTATCATGATGAATACGCTAATGTGTCGACAACAACCCATACAGCACTCTATGTAACACAGGTTGAAGAGCCTACATCCTTGAAAATAGCTCTTGAAAGCGAACATGCTCAAAAGTGGAAGGAAGCTGCTGACTCAGAGTATGAATCACTAATGGAAAACGATACCTGGGAACTGGTACCTCTACCACCAGGTAGAAAAACGATTTCGTGTAAATGGGTGTTCAAAGTGAAACATGACGAAAACGGCAAAATTGATAGATTCAAAGGGCGTTTGGTTGCAAAAGGCTTCCTACAGAGGTATGGAATTGACTTCGAAGAAACATTTTCACCTGTTCTCAGATTCACGTCTATTCGAGCTCTCTTGGCATTTGCTGTTTCAAGAAACATGTTTATTCATCAAATGGACGTTGTCACTGCGTTTTTAAATGGGAAACTAGATGAGGATATATATATGGAACAACCAGAAGGCTTTGTTGTCCGTGGAAAAGAAAACCTTGTTCGTCACCTTAAAAAGTCTCTGTATGGATTGAAACAGAGCCCAAGATGTTGGAATTTGTCTCTAAAAGAATTCATGGTTTCTCAGGGATTTGAACAAAGCGCTGCTGATCCGTGTGTGTTTGTTCGCAAAATCAATCGTCATCTTACAATCGTTGCTGTGCATGTGGATGATCTCATATTATTGACGGAGAGTGAACATGAGATGATAAATCTGAAAGCAAGTCTGTCTGCACGATTCAAGATGAAAGATATGGGAAAGCTCCATTACTGCTTGGGAGTGAACATCAAATAAGAGAATGGCTCGCTAATGCTAAGCCAAGAACAGTATATCAACAAGATCCTGTACAAATACAAACTACAAGACTGTAAACCCGTATCCACTCCAATGGACAACAATGTGAAGTTAGTGAAAAACGACGGATGTAGCAAATCAGTTGACCCAACACAATATCAATCGATGGTAGGAAGTCTGATCTATGCAGCTATAGCAACTCGACCTGACAGCTCACGCCGTAAATACCCTGTCAAAGTTCAACTCATCTTCAACTGAAGGGCATTTAACTGCCGTTAAGCGAGTATTTCGGTATTTAAAAGGATCAATAAAATTGCACTTGCGGTATCAATCAAATGGTGAAGAAATGGAAGGATACTCGGGTGCTGATTGGGCTGCAGATTCAGAAGACCGACGATCTACGTCTTGCAATGCATTTTTATTAATGTCCAATGGTGCGATTACTTGGACAAGCAGAAAACAACCGACCGTGGCTTTATCAACCTCCGAAGCTGAGTATATCGCTCTTTGCTTGGCAACGCAAGAGTGTGTTTGGTTGCGGCAACTTCGAAAAGACCTGAAAATTAATGATCCTAATCCGACGACAATAAACGAAGACAACCAAACAGCCATTGCCATGTCAAAAAACCCTGTTTTGCATAAAAGAACAAAACATATCGATATTAAATTTCATTTTGTTCGTGAGAAAGTTGAAGATGAAACTATTCAAGTAAACCACTGTCCAACAGATGAAATGATCGCTGACATCTTTACAAAACCATTGCCACAAGGAAAATTTGAGAAACTTCGCTCTAAGCTAGGACTTACTTTAATGTAGTATGATGCTGAGTGAGTGGGAGTGTTCAATTTAGTAAATGTACACTCAGCATTATGATATTTTGTTACTGTTATCAAGTATTACTTTAATATGACATTGCGGGCGCAGCTCTATACAATCGCTGGCTCAGTTGTACGATATATATACGTTCTTGTTGTTTTCTTAATAAACAAAACTTTTACTTATTTTCTCTCTGCGAATATTTCGTTAAACTAACAAATTCCTGATAAATTAAATGGATATAATATATCTTTACTTGCTAAAAAAATATTTCGAGATAAAGCATTTTTATATTGCTGAATTTTAATAGGACGTAACTTAATTTCCATTTTTAATGAACTTGACATTGCAGCGTTATATTTCCAGAATGAAATTGTATATAATTGCCTTGATGATCCAATACTTTTTTAGTTAAGTCTGTAATAAATGAAGAAATTAATTGTGTTTTTTTATTGGTGGATTGTACACAAATAAATCAATTCCTCTTTCATTTGCATAATGTGAAGGAACAATACATAGCAATTCACTTCTTGAATCACCAACAATTTCACTATCAATTTTATCACAATATGTAAAGACTTTTTTATTCCAACTGTCTCATCAAGAAGATATGGACAATGAAATAATTTAATTTCTTTTGAAAATTTACCTTGTCTAGAATCAAATCCTAAATCAAATGTATGTTTTACTTCTTGTTTTTCTAGTCCCAACATAAAACTTAATTTTTTTGAAAAAGTGAATTTAACTTCAATTGTATAATTTCCTGTTGCATAATTGATATATTCTATTTTGTTCATTAAGGGTTTTGTCCAAATATATTTTTTAAAATCATATTTTTTACCATCTTTAAGATAAGATTCTTTCCCCTGAACATAGTAACAAGTATATTCATTTGTTAAAATTATATTATTTTTACCATTCTTATTATTAAAAAAAATTAAAATCATTTAAATTATCATTTAAAAGTGATATAACGTTTTTATTGTTATATATTCCCAACGGTATTGTAATTCTTGGTAAATTAAACTTCAAAATTGGATATAAACTTTTATCTATATTTTTAGTAGTAACGTCCATTTGAATAAAGTATTTTGAAAATTGTAATTCTAAATCACACCAGCATTCATCTTGGTTAATATTTTTTGCTGTTTTTGGATAAAAAACATTTAACACAGTTATGTATTTTTTTTATTTAATGCATCAATTTGACATTTTTTAATATATTTAAATTTTTATTCCTTTTTTTGTTTAAAATATTAGATCTTTTGATGTAATTTTTTCCTCGCTTAAATAGACATCATATGGTGAAAGATTGTCGGAAAGTAATCCACGATGAGGAGATTCGTTATATCTTTCCGCAATTAAATCTAAGTATTTTCTATAATGAAATATTTTTTCTCATTTCTTGTTTCAACAAATCAATAGTTCTTCGAATCATCTGTTTTATTGTTCGTATAAATCTTTCAGTATGAGTAGCTTTAATTTCATGACTATAAGTATTATAAATTTTAAAATTATATTTTTTTGACAATTCTTTTTGAATCCCTTGAAATTCAGTTCCTTTGTCTGATACAATTTTATTACGAAATTCATTTTCTTTCAATAGACTATCTTCAAATTTTTTCATAACATTTTTACTCGATTTATTTTGTAATAAACAAACAAATGCATATCTTGAATAAACATCAACTACACATAACAAATAACGCAAATTATCATTATATCTTGCCAAATCTTATATCGGCTGGCCAGGTAGTGTTCATGATACAAGAAGCTTGTCAAAATTCCGAAATTTTTATAATTGGGGAAGCTTGCAAACTTTTGCTTGAAGATTATCGTGTCAACGTTCGAGGGAAATTTATTCGTCCTGTTATTCTTGGAGATCCTGCTTATCCCTTAATACCTTGGATCTTAATACCATATCCAGAGAACCCAAATACAAAACGATTGGTTTTGCATGTTAGGAATATAATACTAGTATATATCAGGAATAAAATATGTAAATTAGGATTATTGGTTAGGAATATAAAATTAGTTTAATTAATTATGCATGATGCACATCACGTGATTATTATACTATAAGAGTACCATGTGCATGTTCTTAGACTCCCACTTCAATTATATTTTCCAGTACACTTTTCAATACGTAGTTTATACAATAATCTTAACAGGTTATGGACCCAGACACTTCCGAGTAGATTAATGATATATATTGTTCGTTAGAACGTGTTATAGTTTTATAATTACAGTGGAATAAGCGAAAAATATTGTAAATCAACATGACGGAAGTTATGAAAATCGAGCTATTAAATGGTGGGAATTGTCAGACGTGGAAATATAACGTGAGGTTTGTTTTGATGGAACGTGGGCTTTGGGGGATTTATAGCTAGAAATGAAGAAGTACCAGCTGATACCGCTACTTCTTCAATACAAAACGCATGTCCCCTTAGGTGTAACAAAACATACTCGCTTATATCTTTGAATGTGGAGGAAAAACGTCAAGTGCATATATCCATAACTACTGACCCAAAAACTGCTTGGGAAACTTTGAAGATACAGTTCGAGTGCGTATCCATTGCCCAGAATGTTCTTTTAACTCGAAGATTTTACGCCGCAACGATGAAAGAAGGTACAGACATTTTAGAGCACTTAACGTGCCAGACGTTTGCCACTGTATTTTTGGGCAGCTTACCCGAATCATTGCATAATTTTATTTCAAGTTTGAATTGGAAGATGGAAGAGTTAAAGTAGGAAAATGTGAAGACATTGTTATTTGAAGAGCATTGGAATAGAAAAGAAAAGTTAGCAATGCAAAGTGAACTGTCTGACCAACACCAACCATTATTTTCTAGAAGAGAGGATGGGACAGGCAATAGGAAGAATAAACCACACAAGAATCGATATGGAGATAATTCTCAACGACAAAATCATGATATGCATAGAGCAATTAAATGCTACAAATGTGGGAAACTAGGTCATATTGCACGACATTGCCACCAAAACACAGGAACACTAGTTATCAGCCACAACTTTGCAAGGGAAGATAGTAAACAGCAGCCAAGGATACATTGAAAAATGAAGGTATAGCCCTTATCTCCGCTATCAAAAAACAAAAAGTAAAATCATTTTCGTATATTGACTGCGGTGCTACCAGGCATATGACATCAGAAAAACATTCAATGACCAACTACATCAAATATCCTCAAACTACTGAAAGTTACCTTGGAGATGATAGAACAATAAAAACACTTAGGGAGGGAAAAACCACCTTGGAAGTTTATGATAGTTCAAAAGTCATCACATTAAGTCTTCATATTGTTCTGTATGCACCAGACATATCTAAGAATCTTTCATCAGTTCCTGCCAAAAAAAGGAGTCGAAGTTTTGTTTGATAAAAGCAGTTGTTTTGTCACGAAAGAAGGGAAAACATCGATGATTAGTCACCTGATCTGCAACGATTTGTATGTCCTTGATACGAAACCAGAGAATGCTAATGTTGCCTCCAGCAAAGTATCATTGGAAATATGGCATTGTCCATGTGGTTATCTCAATCACAAACATATTAATCAATTGGTCGCAAAGCAGATGGTTGATGGTATGAGCTATGTTAATAGTGAAGGAAGCCAACAATGCGAAGCATGTGCAAGAGCCAGGATGCACAGAGTACCTGTACCAAAAGTAAGTAGAAGCAAGACCAATAATCCATTACAAGTTGTGCATAGTGACATTTGTGGACGAATGACCGTGAACTCAATTGGAGGAAGTAAATAAGTATTGACCATTAAAGAAGATTACACTAAATATGTTACAGTGTACTTCCTAAAGAATAAATCTGAGGCACTAACAAAATTTCAAGAATTTGTAAGCACGGCAGCGAACGCTACAGGCTACAGATTTTAACGGTAAGAACTGATAATGGAGGGCAATATACAAGTGATCAATTCAAGTTGTTCTGCTAAAGCAAAGGAATTGTCCATCAGTACACTTAACCATACACCCTGGGATAAAATGATGTTTCAGAGAGACTAAGTAAAACACAAATAGAATCTGCTAAATCGATGTTATTTTATGCAGGATTACCACTGTACTTTTGGGCAGCGGAAGTAAATACAGCGACCTATCTACATAATCAAAGTCCTTCTACTTGCCTCAACGACACGACTCCATATGAGTGCTGGCAAATAAAAAAACCTGACGTAAGAAACGTTTGGATCAATTGTGGCAGTCTTCACTGGATGTAGCACACACAATCAAAGGATTGAAAGACTGTGGCGGATGCTTACCAAGGTGTTCTGACCTACTATCACAGTTTGTTTTACTTTCTTGAAGATGAGGGATTGCTTGACCCAATTTAATGATATTCATATTGCTGCTCTTCATCATACATATATGCATGAGATCAACAATAAACTTATTATGTGGCAGAAGGCTTGGTCAAATCACAGAATGAGATCGACCAGAACCAGCCCTCTAAGGTTATGGATTGCTGGACAAGCGAGGAATCCCATTGGAATCGATATCTCAAGTAAAGACTTGAGAGAGTATGGTTTGGAAGGTCATGTTCATCATGAAATTGCTGAAGAACACGAAGGCAGACACCTCTTTACTCCACCAATTCTTCAACTGAGTGAAAATTGTCTTGCTGAACTATCCTCACTGGAAAAATATCATAACGACTTTAGAATTGAACTATGTGCTTCCACAGTAAAGATCATTGAAAGGCACACAGAAGTTTTTCGTTATGACAGTCTTGAAAATACCCAGCTGTGAAAACATTTTGCAAACAGATGAAAAGCAGACATCATCGAAATTTCCATAAAACTTATGCAAGATGGAGTTGAACTAATTCCACATAAAGCCATTAATAAAATAATGGCCTAGTGCATTCAAAACACATTCTAATTTATATTATATATCAAACATAAACTCAACATAACATAACTTAAAATTACATATTGCTCTATGATGAAATTTTTTAAAACAATTTGACAAATATTTCTTAAAACTTTTCAGTTTAAATGCTGCCAAAATGGTTACAAGAAAATGCTTCATAATAAAGGGAAATCAAGACTTCCTCTACTGGCATTTGTAATTCTGGCCTTTGGGATGCATAATACAATGTCATGCAATTAATGCATGTGTTGGCTGTTGGCAAGGTATGATGTCGTTACTTCAGCAAAACGAATTGATGGACTTATTTTTAATCCTAATAATGGTTCTTCATCAGTTGATGTGGCAAAATGGAGAACCCACCCAAGAGTGATATCACCTCTTCTTCCAACTGCATTTACATAAATGAAAGTATTAAGAGTAATCATTGAATTCAAATTCTGAAAAAATATAAAAACAGTCCTACTTTGAGCTATCAGGACTGAATTTTGCAATCATCATCATATTTATTTTTCGAATTGTGAGGACAGATGTTTGATTCTGCTGGAAAATCTCTTTTACTTGTGGCATTTGTTGACATACCTAGTTATGAGTATGGTGCAATTGATCACATGATGGGAGGTGAAATTAATACTTATTAAACTTTTCCGTTCATTGCAAGCAGTACAGTAAAAGAAAAAAATTAAAAAGATATTTCCGACTCAATTATTTTCACCTGGAATATACCAACTCTTTTTAGTCCCTTAATCAAATTTTGTATAGGAATGGCTGGAGTTTCTGCCTCAAACATTTCGTTCAACAGATCATCTGATATAAACTGCGGAAGTTTTCCATTTTGCAGTACACTAAGACCTAGATGAATGAATTATGGTACATTAATTATCAACTAGCATAGTGTTTTTTTCTGCATTGAGAATATTCCTGTGTCGCTTAGTAAAAAGCAAAGAAAAACTAATTTGTAACATTGTCTTATCAAAGTAGGTCAAAACTAACCAATTGTAGCAATGCAGACGAAACACCTTTCACAGCTCTTTTAACATGATTTGGATATCTAACCATGCAATACAAACAATTTTATAAACTTAAGTTCTCACCCATTATTATTCCCACGCAGATGTGACGCAAGCTGTATCAAAAGGTGACGCAAGCTGTATCAAAAGGTGACGCAAGCTGTATCAAAAGGTGACGCAAGCTGTATCAAAAGGTGACGCAAGCTGTATCAAAGTATTTTTCCTTGATTTCTAACAAAATCAAACGAAAAAATTCTTTTCTTGGACCTCCTTGATCTTTTCCCAGCTAGAATTTAAAGTATATTCAAATTAAGTAAAACTAATAAATCACCAAAATATCAATTAATTGCGCCCAGCAACTGTAGAATTGCAAAAATTTTGGCATTACCTCTCCATAAAATTGGACTTCTAAAGTAAGAAATATGTCTTCTCATCCAGCAATTTCATCAATTTTTCGTCCATTTCATCCAATTTTTATCACAATACTGTAAAACATCACTCACGATACTGTTGATGTCTTGAGCAACCAGTGGATCATTTGAATTTTCATCTGCTTGCTCTTGGTCAAGCTGCTGAACATTGTCACCATCTTTAAAGTCAACCCCAGTCAAATCTATTTTTTCTTGCATGATGATATTTCTTGCATTTGGTTCACTTAAACTCATTTGTATATCATCAGGTAGATGATGTGTGTTGCTGATGTTCGGTTGTTGACTTTGTCTAAGCAAAACAGTATTACTACTAGCATCTGCTGTATCGGCTTCAGATGAGCTAGAAAGTCCAACGGTACAAGTATACAAGTGAGACCATAACTCATTCATGAGAAAGTCTTTGTTACATCCGTGGCACACTTGTTTAACATTAACCACAGTTCTGGTTTAAGAGGTTTTGTTGAAAGACTTTTTTGTATTGGTCTTACATAGATCTTAGATTGACTTCCAATGTTTGCTTTAAGTTGTTTGACCGACCACTGACATTTTATCATGGTAAAGTGTCGGCAATTTGATTCGCATTGCAGTAGCTCGAAACCACCGCTATCCCGAAGTTGAGGAAATCCGACAGTCTCCTCATCAGACAGCTTTTCTGCAGACATAATTTTTTCTGCTACTTGTTCTTTATTGTCAATAAGCTGAAATTTGATCTTTTTCAGTCCTAGCCCTGCGTTGTGAAGAGTCTGCTTAGTTGTCGTAGAGGGAATGCTACTTTGCAGTCGATCTGCCAAACAAAAAATGTTGCCAGTCCATGGCCGCATAGCGGGCTGAGATGCTTTTCTTTTTCTAGCCGTTCCCCTTGCATGCAGAGGATGAAACAATCTTGCCCTTTCTGCAGTGATTGAGGCAGAAGATGAAACAGGAGTAGAACTTGATGCTGTACTATCCCTGCAAACAGAACGAAGACGAATATGCTCTCCTATTGTAGTTACGCCAAGTCGGATTAACTCTGCATTGGTCATAGCTAAAACTACGTCAGGCTCAATCCTTTCTTCATTAAATCTCTCAAACAAACTCAAGAGACCTGCCTTTTCTAATATTTTATCCATTATATCTGGCAAAAATGACGCACGACACAAATACTATTGCCTATTGACTATTTGACTATTCAACGTGTTGAACAAATCGTTTGTTACAAATTACAAATGGTTCAATTTGAGCCTGTGTTTTAGTTAATTGAAGGTACTTCATGTTAGACATCACATAACGAAAAAATAAAAATTACCACATAATGAAATAACCACATAACAAAATTACCACATAACGAAATTAACACATAACGAAATTACCACATAACGAAATTACCACTTAACGAAATAACCACATAACGAAATAACCACATAACGAAATTACCACATAACGAAATTACCACATAACGAAATTACCACATAACGAAATTACCACATAACGAAATTACTACATAACGAAATTACTACATAACGAAATAACCACATAATGAAATAACCACATAACAAATAACCACATAATAAGTTAAGGTATAATGAAAAGTGCATTACATATAATGACAAATGGACCGCATATAAGAAAAATATCACTGCATATAATGAGGAATGGACCGCATATAATGACAGATGGACTGCATATAACGAAAGTATCACTGCAAATAATGATGGATGGACCGCATATAATGAAAAGATCACTGCATATAATGACGAATGGACCGCATTTAATGATGAATTAACAAGACGTAACAAAATATCATGGCATAAGACAGCTGTGGCATTCCATACATTTAGATATTTCTTTAACGAAAGAGGTTTATAATATAAATTGTTAGTTTAGTATGAAACATTTAAATAAATGTCTTAGTTAAACTGAGTTGAAGTCGATGTTAAATTCTCTCTTAATAATCGCTAAAAAACGGAATAATAAATCTTTAAAAAATCATTAAACATAAAATGAGCGTTATTGCTAGATAGGAAAGTTTACACTATGACCCCCGGAAAGTTTACACTATGACTGACTGACTGACTGACTGACTCTGGTGAATTTTAGCCACTCAACACAATACTACAAAGCTCCCATGCAAACTTTGCACTAAAAGTGTGAAATAACTAATAATGGAAAGTTCAGACAAAAAAACCCTGGAATCCTAGCTCACAAAACAACTATGAGACACAGATAACAAATCTTGATCATTACCGAAAGATTTTTATCAATATCACAAAGAAACACTGCATGCTCTTATCACATCTCATCAAGAACAATTAAAATTCCACTACTATGATGTGATAACAGTGGTATAACCTAAGTTTAGTATATAAGTTTGCTGTTCACATTAAATTTGTACCTGTAGAAAGAACACAATGTTCTGGCTGAAAAAATTATTTTTTCTTTTAATGAACGACTACTTAACAATATAGTAGCTTTGATTCCATAAAATCATAATACCGTAAATTATAATACATAATATCCATACATAAAAGCAAAAAGCAGAGGGAGGGGGTCCACCATTAGTTAAAGCAATTAACAGCAGACAGTTTGAATTTTGAAAGTAAGTTTGTAATTTCTTTTTCTAGGTTAGTGTCATGTTTTACAATGACGTATTTCCGACATCATGAATAACTGTTAAGCACAACGCTTAGTTATTCAGCATTGCAACTCCACAACAGTCGAGTGCACAGATCGCGCTGTTGAGCAATTTACATTAAACTCTTGAAGAGAATAAGATCTGGAATTGAAATTTCAAACTAAGAGAAGACAGTGGTATACGAATAAAAGAGCTTTCCATCGGTGAAATGTCTTCGGAAGGTCAGTATTACTGAAAGATCATGAAATGTCCTGCATTATGCTTAATATTGAACAGTGTGCCCCAACGAAAGATGTTTCTCTATTGTCTCATCAGTAAAATATATCGTTTGCGTTATAATGTTTGTACTATGCAAAACACAATTAACGAATGCATAATTCCTAGGACTATTATGAATTAAATATTCTTCTAAAGACGCTACCTGCTGTACGCATCTAGACTAGAGCAAAATGTAACTTTGAACAAAAAATGGCGATATATTTTGACGTAAGAACGAATTAAAATATCGGATATGAAACCAAAACAGCGAAGATTCATTAAATTAAAACAAGAGGCTTGATGCTTTTTAAGACCTTATAGTAATGATTCTGCAGGTCAAGAGTTTGGCGTAGTTACTTCCGTGTTGCTTACTACAAAATACAATTTATCAACGGCAAAAAGCATTAAGCCATGTTCTTTTCAGTCAATGATGCTGTTTATTTCCAAATGTATACTTTAGTATGTGTTTGCGCTGAGCAGCTTTTTTAAAGTGGTATGAGAACAATATGGGTTGAAGAATCGAAGATAGTCTCATTGCTTTTAACTCAATTTGCCGTCAAAACAAGTTTAGTTAATGTGCAAGAGTCGATTGACAAGAGTATAGTTGGACAAATCTTATTGACTTGAAATTTCTAGGAAATTGCAGAGCTTTCTTTAGAAAAAAATTAGCAATTTTTGAAAGAGTTCCGAGAAGATATATTTGTATAAGTACCAGATCTTTTTTAAGTTCTATGGAGGTCTATCACACCATAAAGTTATGCGTTCTAAGAATCAGGAGATGCTCATATTAATCTGTTCACTTTAATTCGATGAAACATAGATGAGTTCCACAGTCTTGAATTTTGTAGTTTGTTTTATGTACTTTGAAAGATGTTTCTCTACTGCTTCTGCTGTCATCTTAACAATAAAATATATCTTTGCGTTATAATATTTGTACAATGCTAGACACAAATAACGAATACATAATTCCTAGGACTATTATGAATTAAATATTCTTCTAAAGACGCTACCTGCTGTACGCATCTAGACTAGAGAAAAATGTAACTTTGAACAAATTTGACGTAAGAACGAATTAAAATATCTGATATGAAACCAAAACAGCGAAGATTCATTAAATTAAAACAAGAGGCTTGATGCTTATTAAAACCTTATAGTAATGATTTTACAGGTCAAGAGTTTGGCGTAGTTACTTCCGTTTTGCTTATTACAAAATACAATTTATCAACGGCAAAAAGCATTAAGCCATGTTCTTTTCAGTCAATGATGCTGTTTATTTCCAAATGTATACTTTAGTATGTGTTGCGCTGAGCAGCTTTTTTAAAGTGGTATGAGAACAATATGAGTTGAAGAATCGAAGATAGTCTCATTGCTTTCAACTCAATTTGCCGTCAAAACAATTTTTGTTAATGTTCAAGACTCGATTGACAAGAGTATAGTTGGACAAATCTTATTGACTTGAAATTTCTAGGGAAATTGCAGAGCTTTCTTTCGAAAAAAAATTAGCAATTTTTGAAAGAGTTCCGAGAAGATATATTTGCATAAGTACCAGATCTTTTTTAAGTTCTATGGAGGTCTATCACACCATAAAGTTATGCGTTCTAAGAGTCAGGAGATGCTCATATTAATCTGTTCACTTTAATTCGATGAAACATAGATGAGTTCCACAGTCTTGAATTTTGTAGGTTGTTTTATGTACTTTGAAAGATGTTTCTCTACTGCTTCTGCTGTCATCTCAACAATAAAATATATCTTTGCGTTATAATGTTTGTACAATGCTAGACACAAATAACGAATGCATAATTCCTAGGACTATTATAAACTAAATATTCTTCTAAAGACGCTACCTGCTGTACGCATCTAGACTAGAGAAAAATGTAACTTTGAACAAATGGAAATACTTTTTGACGTAAGAACGAATTAAAATCTCGGATATGAAACCAAAACAGCGAAGATTCATTAAATTAAAAGAAGAGGCTTGATGCTTATTAAAACCTTATAGTAATGATTCTGCAGGTCAAGAGTTTGGCGTAGTTACTTCCGTGCTGCTTACTACAAAATACAATTTATCAACGGCAAAAAGCATTAAGCCATGTTCTTTTCAGTCAATGATGCTGTTTATTTCCAAATGTATACTTTAGTATGTGTTTGCGCTGAGCAGCTTTTTTAAAAGTGGTATAAGAAAAATATGAGTTGACGGATCGAGGATACTCTCATTGCTTTCAACTCAACTGGCCGTCAAAACAAGTTTAGTTAATGTGCAAGAGTCGATTGACAAGAGTATAGTTGGACAAATCTTATTGACTTGAAATTTCTAGGGAAATTGCACAGCTTTCTTTAGACAAAAATTAGCAATTTTTGAAAGAGTTCCGAGAAGAAATATTTGTATAAGCACCAGATCTTTTTTAAGTTCTATGGAAGTCTATCACACCATAAAGTTATGCGTTCTAAGAATCAGGAGATGCTCATATTAATCTGTTCACTTTAATTCGATGAAACATAGATGAGTGCCACAGTCTTGAATTTTGTAGTTTGTTTTATGTACTTTGAAAGATGTTTCTCTACTGCTTCTGCTGTCATCTTAACAATAAAATATATCTTTGCGTTATAATATTTGTACAATGCTAGACACAAATAACGAATACATAATTCCTAGGACTATTATGAATTAAATATTCTTCTAAAGACGCTACCTGCTGTACGCATCTAGACTAGAGCAAAATGCAACTTTGAACAAATGGAAATACTTTTTGACGTAAGAACGAATTAAAATATCGGATATGAAACCAAAACAGCGAAGATTCATTAAATTAAAACAAGAGGCTTGATGCTTATTAAAACCTTATAGTAATGATTCTGCAGGTCAAGAGTTTGGCGTAGTTACTTCCGTGCTGCTTACTACAAAATACAATTTATCAACGGCAAAAAGCATTAAGCCATGTTCTTTGCAGTCAATGATGCTGTTTATTTCCAAATGTATACTTTAGTATGTGTTTGCGCTGAGCAGCTTTTTTAAAAGTGGTATAAGAAAAATATGAGTTTACGGATCGAGGATACTCTCATTGCTTTCAACTCAACTGGCCGTCAAAACATGTTTAGTTAATGTGCAAGAGTCGATTGACAAGAGTATAGTTGGACAAATCTTATTGACTTGAAATTTCTAGGGAAATTGCACAGCTTTCTTTAGAAAAAAATTGGCAATTTTTGAAAGAGTTCCGAGAAGATATATTTGTATAAGTACCAGATCTTTTTTAAGTTTCTCTACTGCTTCTGCTGTAATGTGAACAACAAAATATATCTTTTGCGTTATAATGTTTGTACTATTCAAAACACAATTAACGAATGCATAATTCCTTGGACTTTTATGAATTAAATATTCTGCTAAAGAAGCTACCTGCTGTACGCATCTAGACTAGAGCAAAATGTAACTTTGAACAAAAAATGGGGATATATTTTGACGTAAGACTTTAAAAGTAAAACTATTACTTTTTTCGGTTTCATGATGTTCTGTTTTATAATGATTTTTTTTCGATTTCAATTCAAATTAACCTCACAATAATATGGTGTGTGATCACCGTCAAAATGTAACTACCGATTTTCGATGCAGTTTCAAAATTTATGTGCATCCCTGTTTTATGAAGAGTCCGATTTTCTGTTTCGTCTGTAGTACAAAACATCTTTTTCAAGTGTATCAATCTTAGTTTGTCACAAAATAGGAAACGTAGAAAATCGGACTTCTATGTCGATTTTTTGACAAGTGCTATTTTGTGATATCTGACCGATGGCACCTATCCATTATTATACCTAACAAGTTCTATTTACCTACCGCTTTTTTGCAGGTAACATGGTGGGCGCTATTAACAATATAAACACGATTTTGATAGACACATTGTTCGGCACATAGACACATTCTATTATAGATGCATATGTTATAGCAAAGTTATAACACAACATTTATGTATATAGTAATAGTACAGCGTTCAAGCTTTTAATGTTCAAGTTTTTCTGAATTGAGTGACATGTCGTTTTCGTCCATCATTTCAGTTTGTTTGATCCTCATTCTGGCTGCCTCTGCGGCATCCCTCTTTGGACGAAACTGAGGGGCTTCTGGTTTTAGCAACTTCGGTTTTGGCGACTCTGTCGTACTATCACAATCCAGCTCGAGTGGGTATAAATATTGAACTGAACGCTCGATGACACCATTTGCGACCTTTAGCTCCACTGCTATTATAATTCCATTTCGCCCAGGGTAGGTCTTTCTCACCACTGCTAACTGCCAAGTTCCACGATTCTTGCTATCGGATTTAACAACGACAACATCACGTTCCTTTGGGTGGGGTTTACTTACTTTATGTGTTAGATTGAGCCTTTCTCTTAGAGCTGTGAGGTACTCACGTTGCCTTCTACGCCATAATCCTTCCTTGCAGGTTTTTAGAACTTTGCACGCTTTCTTAACCCAATATCTTTAATTTTTTCATTGTTTTACATGCATCTTGTTCAAGTAGTAGGTTAGTTCTTTGATGAACAAAGGATTCTGGAGTTAATGTAGGTAACTCCACATCATATTCAACATAGCTTATTGGGCGCCTGTTTATTTGCGTTTCGTTGTCGAGCATTACTTCGCTTAACTCTATCCAGGTTAAGTTTGCACCGCCAATTACTTAAAACATAGCTGATTTCACTACTGCAATGAGCTTTTCAAACTGTCCTCCCCACCACGGGGTACGACTTAAGTTTAATTTCCAAACGATCTAATACTGTTTCAATGAACCTTGAAGTTTTTCATCTCGTCCTAAATTTGAAATCCATTTTGCAGTTTTTACATGCGTTCCACCATTATCTGAATACACAACGTCTTCCACGTCTTGCGATGTATTGTTTAAAGCTGATAATAAATGTCCCATCTCCATATTTTGCACGAGATCCAGATACACAGCTCGTGAAAGGCTGCATGTGAATTTAGCTAAATAGGCCTTTTCTTCTTTTTTGAGTGCTTGCTTGTATCTTATTGGACCAGCGAAATATATGCCAACTATCTCGAATGCTGCGCCAATTGAATGATCTAAAGAGAGTTTCCCGGGAGATGGCTTCGCAAATTCTGTAACACGATACCGTTACAATTTCTACGAACTGCTTTGAATAAACTACGCAGCTTCGGGATCCAATACGTCTCGAGAATGGCTGCCATAGTCAACCCAACTCCCCCGTGGAGTGTGTCGTAATGCACTCTTTCACCAACTTCTTAGGGAACATTGCTTTTCTTGGAAGATATATTGGATACTTTCCTTGTATCCGACCATGACAGATTTCAATATTGTGCTCATTTAATTGTAAACCAAGCTCGGCCTTGACCTTTGTATAGTTCTCTTCCTTACGATGGCTTTCTTGAATTCTGTTATTCCACCAAATGCGCTCACGCTCTATTTCTTTTGTCTTGATTGGACCAAGTAACTTTAGGTTATTTCTCCAATTATGGACAAACCGCCGTATCCACACACAGACTTTCAACGCACGCCGAAGCTGAACTTGATTTACTACAAACTGCTTGTACTGCTCATTCCCTTTAATCCAATGCAATGCTGCAACCATACTACCTATCCATCCATAAAGTTGAGGTGTGGTTCCGTTGTTTAGAGCGTTATGTACGTTCACCAGCAAATTAATGGCCATGTGCGCACCTATAAATTCTAACCTAGGTATTGTCTAACCACTTTTTGCAAGACGACGTTTTGCTGCTACAAGCTGTCGGGTGGTACCCGAACGTTGTTTAATCACTGAATAAACTACCGCTCCAATTTCCTCACCAGACGCATCCCCAAAATCGTAGTTCGCCTTCTTGGATAGCTTCTTCGTATCGCACAATGGAATGCGGAATTTCGAATTCGATCAAACTTGAAGAATGTTGCTTTGCAGTGGCGCACATCATGATAATTTTGACTCACAAACATTTCGATAAATTTGTTTGCCGGTCAGTGTGAAGGGCGCAACAATTCTTACAGAATCATACATCCTGGATAGTTTTCCGAGAATTCCACGTTTCGTTTATGGAACCTTCTCGACTGGAAGAATCATGATGAACATATCTATATGCTTGCCCCGCTTAAGTCCAAGTATCTTTGACCCTTCTGCTTTAACATCGAATTGTTGCTTCGCGTACATTTGTATGTCGTTTTCTGGAACAGCACCTGCGTTTTCTCCCAACTCTGGATTGTTGGAATTCCATTTGTGAAGTTGGAATTTGGCATCCTGTAAAATGTCCATCGATTCCTGTTTGGTCCGCACTGCCTGTTCAATGGTTTGCCCTCCGCTAACCATATAATGAACATATAGGCTTTAGCGTAACCAGCCACAACTTTAGGTCGTTTCTTGTCCCACGAATCTAAGTGAGCTACTAACACACCATTCGATAAAAATGGAGAGGGCGTTAGACCAAAAAGTGCACGAGTAAACCGATATGTGATAATTTTATTTTCTTCAGTTGATATCCAATGGAGCCTCAAGGAATCCCGCTCACTCTCTTTAATTCTAATTTACAAGAACGCTTGAGGTGTAACTCCAGACACAGCAGCTGGATAGGCCCGCTGACGTATTAAAACATCCTACTAGCGGTTTCGAAGTGGTGGTCCTGGATTAAGGCATTCATTAGTGAAGGGGCGTCTGCATGTGCCCGCGCCGAGGCATCATACTATTCGCATCTTCGTAATTGCAGCTGACTCACGCACCACTGCTTTATGAGGAATGTAAAATTCCTTTCCTACGATTTCTTGCGGGGCTTTCTCGACGTTATTGTCTTCGAGTTGGTCTTGAATAATCTTACTATATGCTGGTAACTGTCCTTTAAGCTGTAATTTTTTCATTAAATTTTCAAGACGTGATAGACTTCCTTGTTTATTGTTGGTTAACTCCATTGAGTTCTATAATAACTGGAGCGGCTATCTCAAACACGGCTTTAATTAGCGGCTGACGAAAAATAATGGAGGACTTGTTCCATTAAGTATGCAACATCTGGTGTTATTTATACAAGAATGATGAAGTGCATGTACACATGTAAGAATAAGGCAATAAAACCAGATGAATTAAACACATTTTGTGTTCTTTAATGCTAGAAGCATAACAGCTTTTCAGAAATTATAGAGTTATTAAATTGTACTACCTGTATTTCATTCATATTATGAAATGAATTAAGAAGCAAAAAATCGAAGAAAAACTTGGAAAAGTCAAAACATTTCACTGGTTTAATAAAGCAGAAAATAATGCATATGGAAATGTCCATTCTGAACTTTACTAGGTAAATAAGCTTAAAATATTTTTTCAGCTAAAACTGAAATTAAGAAGAAATATATAGCACTGAGTTTTCATTACTGAATCTTTTATGTTTCAATATGGAATGCATTGCATATAAGTTAAATTCGAACAACATTCTACTAAAATAATTTAATAAAGATGTGACATGATGTTACAATTTAGTTATACAAAACACACTGCATGGATTGTACAGTTGCAGTAAGTCATCATATCTCAATATCAATATTGACATAAGCACAAACTTTATGACCTTTTTACATGACATTTCATCAAGCATCAAGACACACATAACCTTGCTATCTTTATTTGGTACTTGACCTTTACTTTCAAAGCATTCAAGGCATCTTTACTAAATCCATTATCTCCATCCATAGAATTAGTCCAAGTTCAAATAACTGTTGGACAGGGAAGTCTGTGAATCATTTACCTTTGTTTGTATTCAGCCTTAGCATTTTGCATTTAGACTCTGTCTGGTCAATAGCATCTTCTAATTGTCTTCTTAATAAAGTGATCGATGAAATAGTGGTACTACAGCATATTCCAGAAACATTTTGCTATCCGATCATCTCTTCATGTTTTCAGCAAATTGATCAGAACAAACTCTGCTCTACTTCATGGGTTCTCTTTGAGGGTGATCATTTCTTCATAGCATCTGCCCACTGAGTAAAAAGAGCACAATCTTTTTTTGCGTCAGGGAAACTGTTTTGCAAACAGATTTACGGTTTCACACATTAACAAATAAGTGGAAAAGTATGTTGTTATTTAAAAACAAAAACAGGAAAACACCAGTCGGACTTTATCGCTCAGGCTTCAAGTTCAATTGCTTTTCAATTTTTGATGAACAAAAAACAAATATCTCACCTGTGAAAGCGACATGCTCCTTTTTGTGGACACTACGATATCCAACAATTGAATGATTGAAGTGTTGGCATTTTAAAAGAAATGCCAAAAAAAGATATCGTGTTTGTTTTTGAAAAATGCTGTAAAATTAGCTATGGACATCAGGGGGAGGTCGAGAATATATTTTTTCTGCAAAGCGATCATTTCAGCGGAAATAGGTCCTTTGGCCGCCATTTTTTTGGCGTCAGGTCCCGGTCCACTTAGCCGCTCCAGTTATCATAGAACTCAATGGGTAACTTTGGGTGGTTTCCTCGCCACGGTAAACCAGTTCCATACCATCCTTCCTCATTACGAAGTAATTGCTCCTTGAATTCCTTGAACGATGGTTTGGTCGTTTTCTGACGTATCTGCAAGTCCCAATACATTTATACGGCATAATTCCTCGTAATCATATTGTGTAGTTTGTGTTAGGAGCATCGTTTGTCGAATGAACTTGGCACCAGTGCTCATTATAAATAGTAATGCAGATACGTGTCGATTCTGGGTCAAAGTGTTTACTTACTGTTAAAAGAACCAAATTTTCAGGAAAGGTAGATCAAGTCGTGTTGATAAATTTCTGATATAGTGCCTTTGCAGAAATTTAGGTTAACAAGGCAATTTATTAAAAGGACCACCTTGTGCTCATTATAAATAGTAATGCAGATACGTGTCGATTCTGGGTCAAAGTGTTTACTTACTGTTAAAAGAACCAAATTTTCAGGAAAGGTAGATCAAGTCGTGTTGATAAATTTCTGATATAGTGCCATTGCAGAAATTTAGGTTAACAAGGCGATTTATTAAAAGGACCACCTTGTACACCGGAAGTAAAAATTAAAAACTATCGTTACAGCCGTATAAGCGAAAAATAAACACGAAAATAAATACGGCACGAAACAAATTTATAATATTGTATAAGTTGTATGGTATCATAAAAAGTATAAAGTTTAATTTAAATATAAATGGTTTTCAATTTTCTCACAAAACCGGAAATAAAAGACTCAAAAGAACAATTTCGCCATCTTGCTTGTCAACGAGCACGTAAAACAGACTTTTTATAAGAATTTCCTTACTTAATGAACCTATTGCCAGAAACAAGTTAGACTTTTTCTCAATCACATCAAAATAAAAGAAATCTAGAATTAACCAAAAGTTCTCCTCTATGAAAAGTGATTGTTCTCTCTTCTCTCGACTTTTCATAACCTGTCAAACTAGAAATGGCCACCTGGACAAGTTTTTCAGGCATGAGAATCAAAGCTGTCCAGTTTCCCTGTCTCACGAAGGAATTTTACGTTTGCCATAAGAAAAGTCTGAGCTTGCAAAGTGTCTGCAGGCCCTCGATCACCACCCTAAAGGGTATTCCTCCAGCCAATAATGAAATGGCAATTTTGGACCTACCTGCTGTAGTCAAATTTTTGAAGCCTACAGAAAAGGAAGGAACATTCTCAGATTACGCTACATCTACGTTTGTCCCCTATGTGTCTGCTCATCTTCGATATGTGAAGCGTGTTGACATTGTGTGAGATGCATACATTGAGAACAGCCTGAAAGCCACAACTCGAAGTCTTCGCGGTACTGGAGTTAGACAATGCTTTGCACCGAATAACCCCCTTCCAAAAAGCTGGAAAGATTTTCTCGTGTTGACCAAAACAAGCCAGAACTGTCAACAAGTTATAAGCAATTATCAACTCTAGGAAACATCAAGTTTAGCTCCATGTAACCAAGAAGAAGCCGACGCAAGAATGTTTCTTCGGGTGCCAGATGCTATCCCGTGTGTTTTCACTAGAATCACAGAGCGCACTGTCCATACAGGTGTTCTGGCAGTATCTCTACACCACCAACTACAAGAGCTAACAAGTAATGATATTGAACTATGAGTAGCACTTGGGACAAGCATACATCTACGTTATATAGCAGCTCATGAAATAGCTAAAGTTTTCGGTTCCGATAGCGCCCTTGCTCTTCTCGCTTTTCATGCTTTCACTGGAGGCGACACTGCTTCTTGTTTCTTCGGTAAGGGCGAGAAAACTGCCTTGGATACGTGCAATATTTATAATGATGTTACTGCTTTCTTTCTAGCCAGGAGCATTGCGCCCTCAGAAGTCTTTGATGAGTGGATGTCAGTTTTGGAGTGGTATACTGTGTTGTTGTACGACCGAATGAGCGTCGCAACCACAGCCAACGAAGCTCATAAGCAGTTGCTTACTTGCAAGGGACGACAGTTTGATGCTCTCCCACCAACAAAAACAGCATTAGTTTAGCATGTTAAGCGTACAATCTACCAGGCTGGTCACGTATGGGAACAGGCGCTTGTGCAAAGTCCTTCCCCTCTACGTCCGTAAGAGTGGGAATGGATATCGGCCTTTTTGGACAAAATTGCAAGAAATAACGAAGTCATGTCAGCAGTTGGTCAGGTGAGGTTGCAAAAGTGGTTGTCATGGACGTTGTGGATGGTACGAGGACAGTTTGAGTTGTATAGCTTTCTGCAAATGTCAGAAGATTGTGACGACAGATTAAAACGATTATTTAAGCATTGTGGATTTGTCCATTGGTTGTATGCGTTTGGAAAAAACTGGAAATAATTGCAAAAGAAGAAGACACTGTAAAGACACAGAACAGTTTCAAAATTCGAATGTTCAGGATTAATATTTAATAAGAAATACGGAAAACGATTTTGTCCAGAGTTCACCTGCAGCTCAGTCATGTTCTCTTTGAGGTCAAATTAGTCAGTTAATACACTAATTGTAGTTACCTCATTGTTAATTCTAACTGCATGTAATAAAAGAATTTTTAGACAGGAACCACAGTATAGAGAACATACAATAGGCCATTGAATTTTTTCATGCCACTCATATCTTATTACGCATGTCATTACGCAGCCAGTAAATTGCAATTTATTACCAATAGGATTGACGACATGGCAAACGGCAGCCAGTAAACTAATTAAATATACAGCAGCCAGTTGCACAGCGAAGTGGCCCTACTGTATATTCCTGTACTGTGCAGGAACCAAACGTAGTATACAAGCAACTTCTAGTTTAATGAATCTAGTCAGCGCCTATTTTGTGATTAAACTAGCAATATGATTGTAATAACTAATCTGATCGATAAGCTTATGAAGGATTTGTTTGACATTTTCCAAAATGCTCTTTCATAATTTTCACCAAAATTTTTTACTTCCGGTTCAACGTGGCTGCCATTTTAAGAACATCCTCGAAAAAGTACTACACATGGAATTTTGAGATTGCACTATATCAAATTTCGATCATCACCACAAAAACTTTCTCTATACAAATTTTGGTGCTTTTAACAGAAAACGAACACTTTTAGCACATAACTGCTGCACTAAAACCAGCCTATCTTCGTAAGCTCTGCTACTGGTTCGCCGTCTTTGCCGACTCGAGGCTTGGATCGACTCTTGATTCGAGAATATTTCCCACTTCCGCTAATGACATGACTGGAAGCTGATTCTTTTCATCGCTGTCGATAGTGTCAACTTTAGCTGGATGTTCATTATCTCAGATCAGTTTGGCATAATTAAGATTATAAATCAGAAGCAGCTCAGGTTTATCCACTTTGTAGAAATTCACAGACATTTCGAAACTTCCATGTACTGATTCTGTCTAGAGTTTGTACATTGCTATTGGAACTCGCTTTGATGACATTAACATTTCTACTTGCTTTGTCTGGGTGCATACAGGTTTCACTTTCAACATGTCAACAAGCTTGGCTGAAATGTACGAACTGCTTGATCAAGAATCGATTAACGCCCGACATTTTACACCATTCACTTTACTGATTAGAGCTGGAAGTATTCTTTCTGATGAATGATTAGTTGTCAACGCTTTTTCCTTTATTTCTTTTTCTGTGAGTCGCAAATTGAGCTGTGGTGCCTTCTTCCATAATGTTGGCAAGTAGATTTACTCAGACAATCTGCCGTCCTATGACTTCCGATGGCACAATTGAAAAACAACTTTTCTTCTTTAGGATTTGTTTTCTCTCCCCAACATCGATTACCTTGCTGCAGGTTGATGCTTGGTGACTTGTATCACCACAGTAAACAAACGCATGATGTGTGAGATAAAAGGATTTTGTTGAACGATCAGATTGAGGCCTTTCTCGGCTTGGATCAACTGGATTTCGTCTTGTCCATTGTCGAACGGCTTCAGACAGCTGAGCGAAATTCCACCTTTCCCAATTAGGGTCAGTTCGGACAAGATCTCCCCTAATTGCTGGTAGCTTATCTAGCGTCATAGATACATTTCCATCGACTTGACTTATTTTCCCCGTGGTCTGCAGGGCTTACATGCAGTTATTAAGCTTTTCAGAAAATTCACCAATGTTCTTTGGGTTTGCATTTGTAATGTAAGGCAACTCCATAATCTCTTCAATATAGGACTTAACAATTTCTGATTCCTTGCCAAATCGTTCTTCTAAAATTGCTGTTTTCTGTTATACCCTTCCGAAGTGAATGGTAATGAGTCCACAACTGATTTTATCTTCGGGTCAAGTAATTCACACAGATAAGTGAACTTCGTTATTTGTGCAATATTAGTTCTGTCGATAGTTTCGGGAAATTGCCCCCAAAATTATGGCCAATCCTTATAGATTCCCATATACTTCGAAATGACCAGCTTTTGCAATTTTGCAGTAATTTGAGATTCACCCGATTCGCCCGTTTTATCAATTCTGGACCATCCTTTGACATTTTTAGCGCTAGACAATTCTTCTGATATTTCATCTTCATTTCGTGTAATTTCGCTTCACGAGTAAACTGTTCTTCTCTTAAGATCTTTTCTTCTTCTTGCTTACTTCGTTTGAGCCACTTTTGCAATCTCTCAATCTCTTTATCCGCGTCAGTTAATTTCTCATCGAATTCTTTGTTCCATTTCGTTATCTCCGCTATGTCCTCATTCGTTTTGACTTTACTCTCTTCGACAGTTAATCTTATTTCATTAACACTGTTTGTGATCGTTTTTAATGCTGTACAATGCCTCTCGATAGTCTCTCATCGGTTTGAATCAAAAATGTTGTTTGTTCTTTCCATTGTAATACGGTGTTGTGTTAATTTAACTCGCAAATTCGCCGCCATACTCACTACTTCGCAAGAATCCCGTCGGAGGTGCCAGTTGTTGGGAATTACCTTGCTTCCCTTAAGTAACTCACAACAAAACTGTTTTAACAGCAATAATAATAATGTATTTTTTCGTCAACAACAACATCTCATTCTTAGTAGCCCTACAATAACAACATGATTGACACTTTCTACCCTCCCTTTTACCCGCACATGGGTTATTTCTACCAAAAGTCTAGACTAATGGACCTCATAGGCGGAGCACGAGACACACTTACTGGGGATTATAAAATAAAAACTATGAAACGCTTGCACCGATTGGTCTGGAGCCGTGTTTGCATTACCCTGTGCAAAACACATCTGAGCTTAATCAATCAAATCAATCAAAACAATCAATCTGTCAAAGAGAATATGCAAATCGATCATGAATAAATTTTGGAGGAAAAATTAAAATTTTTATCTTTTTTTGCATTATTGTTATTTTATAAAAGAAATATAAGACGTTTTTTGTGTTTGCACTGGCTTATGCAAACTTCGGAGACGTTTGTGAGAGCTCTCGAGCATGTGCAACCCTCAACCTTCGGTCCCGGGCTTGCACTGGTCTGCTTACGAGTTCTTCCAAAGGTCTCCGTAGTTTGCAATAGCCCGTCAATGTTTCCATCTGCATGGATTTTTCTCTTGATTTTTCGCTTGTTTTACCAAATCACGCGTCACTTTAACACGTGAGTTTACGATCTACGACGCGTCTATGGAAGACGACGTACGTAAACAGGATTTTAGCGCGGTTGCGTTGCCATGTGTTCGCTGAGTTGTCATCAATCGTTCTACAACTTCAAATTATGCACATTTCTTGCTGAACATAACTTACCAATATCTTTGTCTGTAAAGATGTTAGAAATACTTAGATCACTTTTCCCACTTGAAAACACTCTTAAGAGTGTTACCCTCGGAAACAGAAAGCAACGAATGTGATAGGACAAGCCTCGGATTTCATTATTTCAAGGAAGCTGTATGTACATTGCGCTCTCGACAGTTTAGCCTTTTTATTGATGAAACAACAGATAAAAGCACAGCCAAACAGCTGCAATTCTTTCCACCTATTTTGACATAGAAAGTTTTCAGCGGAAGCAGTTTTTGCTTGACTCAAATGAAGTTGAAGATGGAACTGCAAAAGGTATCTACTCTGCAGTAAAGCAATCATTCCCTGATCTCCACACTCCAATAAACAATATCATTGGTTATTTTTAGATACGACAAATGTTTTGTTTGGACAATTTAATTCAGTTGCTCAACTATTGAAGGAAGAATATCCAGGTGTCATACTGTTAAGTGCTCGTGTCATTTGATTCATTTAGCATCTTCTCAAGCAGATCTGAAATTGCCGAATGGTTTGGAAGATTTGTGTTGTGATGTTTTCTTATATTTTAGTCGCTCATCAAAAAGACAAGAAACCTATAGGGAGTTCCAACAGGTTTTTAGTGTCGAGCCGCTCAAATTACTTTCGCCAAGTCAAACACGTTGCCTTTCTTAGGAAGCATGCGTAAATCGCATTTCGGAACAGTACGTGGCTTTAAAACACTATTTTCCACTTGTTGCAACTGAAGATCCCACACATGCTATCGATCGCATTGTACAGTCAATAAACCTTTGCTTATCTTGAATTCTTAAGTTTCCAACTTCAACGCTACAATGCTTTCAAACGTCTTTTTCGAAGCAAAAAGCCCATTTTGGAAAGACTTAAAGAAGAAGTTGAAGGACTTATCAAGTCTAGTTCAGCTGATTTATGGATGTCCAATATGTCAAAGCCACAAACCCAAAATTATTATCCAAATAATAGTGGTTTCTATGTACCGTTGCTTGGAGTATACCTTGGGGTAGCAGCCAAGACAAACATCAATGAAATCAATAAAGACATCAGCCAAGATGATGTTGATTTGTATAACTGTGTGGTCAACTGTAGGAACTTTCTCAGCGAAAGTATTGAACAGATAAAACGAAGATTAGATTTGGATAATGAAATTTATGACGTAGTACATTGTATTTTACCTAGAAAAGGAGAAGCGCGTAATCCATCTTCCCTATAGCAATGGTTATCAAGAAATTACCATACATTGAAACTCTATTAGATGCTAAAAAGCTTGACAGAAGATGGAGAGAGCATGTTTTTTAAGAAAAGCTCAACCCTGACCATACATGGGAGGAATATTTGCTGATTGTGAAAAATGCTAAGTTGTCTATCAGGGAGCCGAAATATCCAAATCTGACAAGGTCTGTGGAGATAGTAGCTTCCTTTCCCTTCTCCAAGGCAGCTGTAGAGAGGGTATTCAGTTTATTAAAAGGAATTAAACTTACCATCAGTCACGTCTTAAATCGTCATCATTGGTTTCCCTGTTACAGTGCAAGTTGGCAATGAAGAATGGCAGATTTAATACAACAACTATTACACTAACGAAGGACGCACTGGAACTGATTTCTAAAATGAAATCCAGTGCTTCTGATGAAGAAGCTAAATTTTTAAAGAAGAAATTCCTGTACTCACGATTTAGCTAGTTAGTTTTATTGTTACTTTTGTCATGTGTGATATAAATACTTCTAAATCTACGTAAATACGTAAAATCATGTTGAAGGTATTTTGTTGCGTATTTAAATATTTGTAACTTGTGAGGTGCAAGGACATTTACGGAAAAATTTAAAGATTTCTTGCAAGCATCTTTTGTTGAAAATATGGAATTCCAGAGTTCAAAACAACGATTTCATAAATTTGCTTGTGGAAACACTGGTCTCCCGCGCAAACACAGTAAAAAATATTTTATTTCTTAATTGCAAACCACCATCTATTGGTGTTTCCGAAGGTGGTAGGCAGCTCTGTTTCTACTTCATTTTGAGTGTCAGTATGACACACCTCGCGATGACTCCTTATATTTATCAAATTAAATTCATCCCCACAATGGAAGTAGTTTACTTTAGGGGCCTAAGGTACACAGCATTTAATTATTAATCACCAAGTCATACAAATTTTCACAAGGACTACATCTTGCGTGGTACAAATGTAAATACATGCAGTTAATGCAATTCATGCAGATGAGATGGCAACTCTTATTTTAAGAACAGTAATTAGATTGATATAAAATGAGCAGTGTGTCATAACAATCACTTTGATGTGTCTAAGTACGACAAACTAAACATCAAGAATTTAAAATGTCAAATCTGGTATTCTGCTTGAATAAATAAAATTTACTGGCATGCAAATAAGATGGTTACAGCCATCATAGTATTGGTTTGCTATGGTTTAATGCAGTAATTATTCATTTCAAATTATTTACCTCATCTGCTTGCACTAGTGATAAATCAAGAGACACTTGCACTGGATGGATATAAGCGAAAGCTTGACCCAATCCAGAAGAATCTCGAAGATATGGAACTAAATATCCAGTGGTTGGCACTGGTAGTAAAACTAAATTGTTGTTGGATCCATTTCTAAGAATTTCGAACCCCCTACCAAATTTTAACTTAAGATAAAAAGATTCGATAGTACTCTTTAGTTTTGAAGCACCATCATTGTTTCCAAACACGATTTTTTTCCCTCCTAACCCAGCTTATTGCAACTCAAACTTTTGTAATCGTGATGGAACAGTTTTTTGATCTGGATTTCCGAAAGAAACAAATTCATGTGACCATGTTTCCTTTACCCGATAATATGGACTAGGTCGATTTGCACGTCGTGATGTGGATGGACAAGACGCTCTTTGCCATATTGAAAAACTATAGTTCATCTATAGATGAATTGCTTAAAAAACATTGTTCCGATACGGAGCTAAAAGACTTCTAAAGTTTGCCAAAATGTCAAAGCTTTCTGTCCTCGATCTTTCGTAGTTGCACTCAATTTATGTAAATCACTACTACAATCAGCTGGTTTTCACTGTATTTGTTGTTGTGGAGCAGACACCAGTGAACTTTCATTGCCGGACAATAGATTTGAAACAAGGTCATTCCGTCGTAAATTTGATGGAGTATTTAACGATGGCTGCTCTTTTGACTCGCTTGATACACTCTCGAAAGGCAACCTTGATTGAGAAACCGAAGAAGACAGAATATCGGTTGCCTCTCGAAGCAAATTTATAGCAGTAGAAATGATCGACTAGCGTCCGCCATGTTGCTTGCAAGAAAACCTGTAGGTTGTTAAATAAGATTTGTTAGGGATAATAAAGGATAGGTGCTATCGGTCAGACATCACAAAATAAGACTTATCAAAAAATCGGCGTGGAAGTCCGATTTTTTACGTTTCCTATTTTGTGACAAACTAAAATTGATTCATTAGAAAATCGTGTTTTGTACTACAGACGCAACAGAAAATCTGACTAGTGATAAAACAGGGATGCACATAAAATTTGAAACAGCATCGACAATCGGTAGTTACATTTTGACGGGTGATCACCCACCATACAATAAAACACAAAACATTCTCTGTTCAGTTCATGTAAGCTAGTAATTTGCTATGAGTAAAATTTTCCGTGTATGGAACACTTCGCTCCTTTACTAATTGTTAAATAGATAATAACTACAAAGTACACGAACTCACGAAGTATTGAGGAATTAATTACTTTCAGGTCAAAAATTTGCGGCTCTTTTACGCTGCATGCCATTTATATTCTCAGCGTATGGCGTACGGTTAATAAAATCCATGTTTACACGTTCATGCAAGAAATTTTTGCAAAGACAACATTCGAATTTTTGTCAAAAGTTAGCTAAACTAAAATATTATTAACATAAGAATTAGTTCCTTGAAAAGGTGAGTAAACACACATTTTTGACCTTCTGCTCTCCGGACCATTATCATTGTTTAGAATCATTTCGAAATGAAAGGTTTCACATGCATTCAATCAATTGCTTCAAATACCTAGGACATTGGGTAAACTTTTCTTTTCCTTAGATTTTTAGCTAGAAATGTGTACACCGTTGAAAGAATGGATACTTTCATGAAATAACATTTTGAACACGTTTGCTTCTTTTAATATAGTTTGTCATAACGTTAGCAAGGGGATTTGGTTGTTGTTTTTCTTGCATTTAAAGCAAGTAAATGTGTTATTTTTGATATGGTATTAAATAATTGATATAATGCATCTTTTTTAGTTCCCTTTAAAAGTGGTTTTAAAACCAACGAGCTGTGGCAAGCAGTTGTTAAAGGTGATGTAAGAAAGACTGACAAATTGATCAAAACTGGTGCTGATATAACGTTCAAAAAAGAAAACAAATCGCTGTTGGTCGTGGCTCGCGAACTCGAAATGTCTAATCAGTCAAGTGGGGATATTGGAAAATTTTACAGCTACAAACAGATAAGATCTCTTGTTGAGTTGAGCTTAAATACATCGGTATGTCTATAATAAATTGATCATATTTGACAGCTAGAAGTTTTACTGCCATTGTTTTGTTTAATAAAAAGTTCCCTAGTCATTGAAAATTGACTGGTAATAGTGACTGAAATAGATTTTGAATGCAAATTCCACTATTTTTAGTTACGGAAGTTTGAAAAAGAAATGAGAATTAAAAGAGTGTGTTCAAACCAAAAAGGCGTTTAAAACATAAAAAATTGCAGTAGATTTATGATAGGTGCATATTTTCTGCTGTAATTTACTAGAAATTCTAAATTCAACTTTAATGGTTTCATGTTAGTTGAAATGTTGTAACAGAGCTAGAGATAAATAAATTTTTAGGTAATTTTTAAACTTGTTGCTAGTTCTCAATTTGCGAGGATTTTAAAATATGCTGCTTCATGTTTCTAACTTATGTTGATTTAACAGGTTTTAACAGAAGTAACAAAAGGGGACGTAAATCGTGTTCGTGCTTTGGCAGGCGCGGACGCAAATCTTTATCAAGATGGAAAACTTTTGTTTGGTGCCGCGTCTTCATCTAGTGATAATGCAGAGATTGTCACTATTCTTCTCTGCAACAATCAAATGAACGAGCAGTATGTTGAAGCAATTCAACAGGATGGCAAAACTTACATTGGAAGCTTGATTGCTGAAGCCCAACGGCACAATAACACCGAATGTATAAAAGCTTTCAAGAAACACATTAGCTATGTGCTTGTCAGGGAATCGGAAGCTGGAAACCTGCCTAGGGTTCAACATTTGTTAAAACTTGGTCAGGACTTTGTTGACTTAAGTTTTAAGCGATCTGATGGTCAAACTGCACTAATGGTGGCTGTCGATAAGAAACGTTTTGATGTTGTGAGTATTTTGATAAGTAATGGTGCTGATATCTCGCAAGTAAACTCCCAAGGTCAAACTGCTCGGGATTTATGTAAGAGAGACGTACGATTAACAGCCATGCTCGATAAAGTCGGGTTGGTAAAGGACCTACGATCTGCCATAAGAAGCAACGGCGCAAAGTTAAATCCAAATGACATTGGTAGCTACTTAGATAAAGGCGTTCAGGTAAATATTAGTATGAAGTCAAACGCAGTTTGTTGTTCAAATGAAAAATCAATTCACGTAAACTCCAGTACTAAAAATCTCTTAAGTAGATCAAACAATTTAAGCATTTGCTTTGTGTAAACATATAGCGACCAACTTGATTTCAATAATATTTAAAGAATTTGTGATCTCGCATAAGCTCGTCTATGCAAATTCATTGCATCACCAGTAAAAGTTATATCAAGTAATATATAGAAGATACTTTAGAATTTAACTAATCATTCATTTTTTCTCTTTTGGAAAAAACATTTAAGAAACGGTTAAACTAGCTCAATTTTTTTCGTGAAAACACAAGTTTTTTAGCCATTTTTTCTTTTTGAACTAATTTCATTCATGTTTTTCCAATTTAACATAAAAATATTTGCATATATCCCATAATGTTTTATCAAATACCTTCAAAGACTTTCATTACAATGGTATTGGTCATCAATTTTTTAAGATTGAAATCTTACTTGCAAGCCATGAAAATTTTAGTCTTTGTCGAGTTCTGATTCTGATCATTGAATTATGCTGGCAAAATGAGTCCAAACAAACTGCGACAAGAAAGGGCATAGCCAATCCACTTGTTTGGTCTTGCTATATAAGTCTCAAAATAATAAAATAAAAAAGTCGTATATATTACCTGATTACTTTTTACCATATTTTCTATGTTGTAGGTTAACAGTAGGGATGCTGATGGTAACAGCATTCTGTTACTTGCCGTTCAATATAAATGCTCTACTGACGTTTTGACTGACCTTATCAAGACGTATCATGCCGATCCTAATATTCTTAATAAGCGCGGACTTGGTCCGGTTGAAATGGGCCTTGTTTATGGTGATGCGGATACTTTAAAATGTTTGTTTGAAGCTGGAGTCAACATTAAACGTGGGAAAAATATGCTGCTAGAGTATGCTAAAGGTAAATATCTTGTTAAAACAGTTATAATCATTTTCTGTAGAAAAATTGATAATTGATGGAGAAGGGGGGTGGGCACGTATTTATATATTCTTATTTCACCATCCACAATCACAACCATACTGTAAAGAATTTTTAGTTATTATTGTTGAGTTATCATGAGGAATATTAGTTATGGTAATGACGCGTGCAAATACTAGATAAAGGGCATTAAATAAAATACATGTCTAAACGACAAGATCTCGTTATCTATCACATATACATGAGCAACGTAAAAAAGAGATGTCTATAATGACGAAATGTTAATATCATAGTAGTATGACGTGACAGCTTGTTCTAAGGTACTATTGCTTTTTATTTCTACAAAGCAAATGGTTTTCCGGGTGCAGTGGAACTTATCAATGAAGAGTTTGGAAAACTCTTGTGGAAAGCTGTTGATGACGAAAACTTTGAAGAAATCAAGGAAATGTTGCAGAATTGTGGTGTATCTGTTGATGAAAAATGCAAACTTGAAGGATATGAAGGTACGTTTCTATAAAATTGCAATGAGTTATATTTTGTACCTTTAATCAACTTTGTAAAGCAAGCATTATCATATCAATCAATATAATTAAGCATAATTGATATCAATTAAGCCACAAAAAGTTTTTGCATGTGAACATTTGTTACTACACAGTTAAAATACAACTTTCACAATATTACTTGAATTTAAAATGAAAAAGACGATGCCGAAAATTTTTAAATCATTTCAGGCTGGACTGCCCTATTTCTTGCTGCCCACAAAAACAACATCAAGGTGCTAAAATTACTTTGTGATTCACAAGCTGATGTTGATGCGAGGAGCGTAGATGAACAGACAGCCATTTTCGTGGCTGTACAGACAGGTAATTCAGTTGTTATGAATGCCATAAAGTGTTGAGCGATATTACAAAAAATTAAGCTGGTGTAATGTAACTTAGGCTACCAACTTTTACAAGCTTAAACTTTTGTGTATGTTAAAATATTTTTTTTAAAACAACAACGGAGAAATGCTAGCACGATGGTTGTATTAACTGCATCACATTTAAAATTTTGAGGACCATACTATAAAATACGTTTTTGGTCCTTTTTAAAAAAAGCAGCTTTGAGAGTTATTGCAAAAGATTTCACAAACTACACAATATTATGCACTTAATATTTGCTTTTGAAGGAAATAGCGAGTTCTGTTTTCCATGTGTCTCAATATTTTCCGAGGAAGTGTACATTTTGTAATATAGCTACAAAAATTATTGATTTTGACAGCTTTTCAAACAAATAGAAAATAGAAAATTTGATAATACTATTAGAGTGACCACTTCATTTTTTTCAACCTCTGAGTGTTTTCTAAATCATCATTTTCTATTAATAGATGAAATTTTAATAAGCTCAAAAAATGTTCTTTTCAGTTTTTGGCTCAATAGCTGTTTTCTTTCTATGATATTAAAATAAACAAGCAGCGATTTGTCACTTGTGTTCTAGGAGGGAAACTGCATTATTCGAAGTTAGTGTCTTTAATTAGCGTTTGTATATAATAAGTTGTCTGCCAAAATGCATAGTGTCTTAGATTTCTGCTGAATACAGTTCTTTTTAGACTTCCTAGATTATTTTTGGCCATTTACCACTGCATTTGTGCTTTTAGAAACAATATTAAACTAATTTCGTACAACTTGTCCTCGTTTGTAATATGCCAAGAAGAGAAGTACAAAGACGGTTCAGTTTGATTGTATTTGTTACGTTTCCTTCGTTTGCAAGGAGTTTTGAAAAAGGAAAAATCTAGCGATTAAAGAGAAGCAATGCATAAATTATAGCACAGAAACATCGACACAAATGATTGAAAATCCTGAAAAAATGTCTAAATTGTTTAAAATGTTTAAATTTTCGAATATTTTATGCCTAAAACCAACTTTAATCAACTAATTATAACTACTAAAAACTTTGTTATTTTTCACCATTGGCATGAAGGGAAAAATAAATCCAAAGCGTTATTGGAGTAAATTTTCGTAGTTCTATGCTATTCACACACGACGACGAGGTTTTGTTACTTACAAGATTCACTAAGTTTATACTACTTGCAGAGGCGTAAGTAGAACGTTAATTGGGGTGCATATTCATATATTCTGTTGTGCCCTACTGATTTCTTTTGAAAGTGATTTGAATTTCAAAAGAAATCAGTAAGGCACAACTGAATTTATGAATATACACCCCCTCCCCCAATTAACGTTCTAGTTTCGCCGCTGACTACTTGGCATTTATTTAAGGCAATATTATTTTTGTTTGCAGGTCGAACTGAAGCTCTTCAGTATCTTATTTCAGAAAGTGCATCGGTGAATATAATTGACACAAATGGCAATACCCCTTTGTCGTTTGCCATTAAAAATAATAATGAGCCCCAAGTGCGAATTCTTCTCCACCACGGTGCTGATCCTTATCATAAGCAAGGTGGTATTCCTATTGCACAATTTGGTCATGAATGTCCTAACAAAAACATAGCGTACCTTTTCGAGCAACTTGACTTTTTTGCTGCCATTCCGGATTGGGAAGAAGATAAGAAAGACAAGAAAGCTGGTCCCAATTTCAACTTTTTTCGCCCTCCTATTTCCTTCGATCTCAGTCCTCCAGCAAAATTGCAAATGGTGATGCAAGGCAACCCGAAGGTGAATAAAAAGTTGCTTGAAAGTGCAAAAGAAGGAAGACCTGTTCCGGTAAGACATCATTTATTGATGTAGTTATGTAATGATTACCCTCGATGTACGCGTGTTTAAGAAAATCCTGACCATAAAAAAATTTCTTGAATTGTTTCAGCTCAATTTTGCCAATTATGTGCTACCTACAGACACGATAAGACATTGAGCATTTGCAAAACATATAGATTCCCAAGAGATAGTGACAACCAATAGCAGACTTTTAGGACTTTTGTAGGACTTTTAAAATAAATCAATAGCATAACTTTAGAAAATAGACAGTCAAATAGTTGAGCTGTTTTGCCAAGTGTCAGGCATCATCAGCATGTCTAACGTTAGAGCAACTGTTTTTCGAACATAAGGAATTTCCTAATGAAATAATAATAACGTACGTATGCTGTGATTTGTCAAGACCAGTGTTTGCATCAGGCCATTAAACACGGAAATTTAAATCACTGTAGCGAAGTTTTGAATATGTCTAGAATGAAAACGACTTTTTATCCAAAATTTATCCAGAAATTTTTTTAGCACGGTATATTTGATATGAATTAAAATTGTTTCAACTTATAATACAGGGTGTATCATAAAAAAGTGCACTATTGGAAAAAGCCCTGTTAAACAAGACGCAGGCGGAATTAGTAAAAAACTTTTCTTAATTCATTTGAAATTTTAAATTAAAACGTAAAAAAATCAGGATTATCAAGATATCGCGTGCCGCAGTGTCGGATCCAGTGTACGTCAAAATAAATTAGAGCTCCTCAATTTTAAATTCAAATTACTTTCAGAAAAACACTATTGGTTTTGTAATTTCTAAAGAATATAATTTTACGAATGGATTAGCCTATAAGGTGTTTAAAAATTGAAATACACGCAAAAATGTGCTGCAGTAATTCATTTTGACGTACTCTGGATCCGCCACTGTCGCGTGGGCCAGTGCTGGCTCCAAATTGCTTGAAATTTAGATAGCTTGTACAAAACGGACCATATTTTGACTCAGGATAGTTTTTCGAATGAGTATTTTTAATGCGCAAGGCCTGTTTAATTAAAGGACTTTTAACCACGTTTTGTTCACGGGTAGAAACCGTAAATTGCTTGAGCCCAGGAGTATCGTTAGATGCAGTGGCGTAAGAAAGAGGCCACGGGGGCATGTGCCTTTCCAACTTTCAAATTCTAAATAAAAAAGTGTCCTTTTTTATAAGAAAATTATCATTTTTTACAAGAAATTTTCCCCAAAATTTTCAGCCCTCCCCAACTTTCATTTGCTAGCTACGCCTCTGGTAACAAGTTTGTAGATGTATATATCGTCCAGCTTAAGAAGTCCTGAGAAAGGCTGTTGATGGTGATACTGACTAAGGTATCGACAACCTTAGCAGTAGTCTTCTTTAGAGTCAAGTGTTGAGTAAAAGTTAGGTTTGCTGGTACAATATGTTAATTTTTGGTCAATCGCCAATTTCTAAACGCATTTTTATGCGCTTAATAACTAAATTTTAAATCCAGACCAAATACCGTCTTAAATTGGCTGCTAAATGTGAAATCCAACCATTTGTCTCCAGAAGTGCCTGGCTTTAATTAGAGTTTATTGCTTCATGTGCAATACAATTTACTAATAGGTTATGCTACTCCAATAAGAATAATTGGTTCATCCAAGTTAATATTATTAGTGCATCATACAAGATTTATAACGGTTAAGAAAAATTTTTCCATCTTTCCAATATATATCTTACCATGTACTTTTGAGTAAAGCCATGTCTGTCTGGGGCAGTGAAGCAAAACTTTACACAAACCATTTTGGATGCATGTTTGTTCTGAGGTATAGCACAAACAAACAAAATAGAACTAAGAAGTTGTATTCATTCAGTCAAAAAAATTTTAATCTAAAGATTTAGGTTCCATAATTTATTATGCTTTTAAAAGTGTTGATGTATAAGATATTCTGGTATTGATTTTGCTCTTTTAATAATTGCAGCTGAAAGAGGCAATCGCAGAGGGAGCTGACATTCGTTGTTTTGACAATAAAATGAAAAGACCTCTTGATCTTGCAAAAGAAAAGCTTCTAAAGCTAGAAAACGAACAATTAAGCAGTATTGAAATAAAGCGACAACAACAGCAAAATTTTCGATTTTATTATCGAGACATTGTTCAGTTTTTGACGCAGAAACTTCATGAGCAGTTATGGAATGCTGTGCAATCTGAGACTCTAGAACGAGTGCAAACTTTACATGAGTGTGGTGCACCCTTGGACTGGCGCGCTCCTGAACGACCTTTGGGTAAGTTAAATGCATTTTTCAAATCTTGTACTATATGACAATGATATTAACGTGGTCGTTACAACATTATGCTGTACTTCAAAAAAAATTCAAGAAACAGAATTAAAAATCGTCAATCTTTTTCAAGTTTATCGCTTATGCCAATAGCACGTATTATGAACCATTAAAGTGCTAGCCAACTAGAGTTTAAGCCTTTGTCTAATTTGTTGACAATGATACTTTCTGTTGTGTTTAGTACCACAACAATCCTTCACTCGCATAATATAATCATCAAATCATTCTTAGCTACTTATTTCATTGTAAATATACTCTTTTCACTGCCATTAAAGAATGGATAAAAATCTGTTGTAACCACTGTTGTAAACTGTCATGTTGAACGGTGAAGAAATGGTTTTCTTAGACAATTTGTTAGCGCATCTTTTTGTTGGAAAACAAGTCTCTATTGAGCTGAAAAGAAATCTTTTCACAGCTCAAAATTATTATGCAATTGTTTTATGCGATGCGTTCATAGATGGTTTATCGGTTTTAGTAGCGCATCCTCTTTGTAGCGGCGAAATTTCCGATTGTACATACAGAATAAACATTGAGCTGCGACGATTGAGTAATGTATTTGAAGAACGACTTGAGAATGTTCCAGATGAAGGCTATCGTTTCCTTTCACGCCCCAAGAGATACAATGGAAGGGGAAGGCCCATGTTCTTTATTCCTGAAAGTCAAGTAGTTGGACTTCTATTTTTAAATTTCTCAAGGAAAGAAATTGCTGCAATGTTAGGAGTTTCTACGAAAACATTGAGTCGTCGTCGTGCTGAGTCTGACAAGTCTATTTGTGCGAACAGTCATACCAGCATAACTTATGAACAACTTGATAGAACAGTGGCTGGGATACTAGCAAACTCACCAAATTCTTGGAAAGAATTGTTACTTGAGAACTACTATCCCAAAATGTACACGTACAAAGAAGTAGAATTCGTGTAATTGTCTTGCATTCGGTATTGTCCTACAATGATTGGCTTTCACTGATGTAACATCTTCAACGGCTTTTATCAATCTTTTCAACAAATATTCAGACATGTTCATATAAAAAAAACTTCGGATTCCCAACTAACAACCAATAAAAGTATGCTAACTATACTTTGCCATTCGCCATGTGCGTAGCCCGAAACGCATAAGTGGTTTAACTAGTCAGCGGTAAATTGAGCCAACGATCAGCGTATATTTCAAAGTTGGTTTATATTTTATGATTGATTTACATATTTTAAATTAAATATCATTTATCATGAACAAGTATTTTTTTCCACTATGGTGCGTCATAAAAAATAGTTTCTCCTACTTTCTAAACAATGATGCAAATTAAGTGCTACTGATATAATTTTAAATTGTTTTTAAATATTGGTAAATGATTTTAACACGCAATAATTTGTCTGACAAGCCAATTGCAGTTCAGTCTTTTTTTAGCAAAATTGTCGATAGATGTGTCACGTCTATAGCCTTTTTTACTTTTAGTAAATTTAACTGATATCTTGCGTATTAGTATTTCCAAAATCTCTTATAACCCGATCGTTGCATTTAAAACTAATTTTGCAAAATGACTGCATTAAATGTCTGGCGAGGGCCATCAAAATGACGAGACGATGTGTTCTAAAAATTTTTTTGCTAAGAGCAAGCGCCTACACAAAGAGGAAAAAACTTGGCTTATTTGAATGGTGTATGTGTTCACTACAAAAGGAAGCATGTAGCTAGATAAAAAAAGCTTTAGAGAAATTTTTAGATAAAAACCCTGAAGAATTATTGTCTGCATGTTTGTGTCATTTTTGTTATTTTCTAAAAACTAGGTTTTGAACAAATGTGGCAATACATTTCTAAAGTCATGCTAATTAAATAGTTCAAAGTTAATTACATAGCTGCTTATTCCTATTTTAGGTTTACCTGGACTTCTTGCATGCACCCAAGATAAACCAGAGATTTTGGCTTACCTTCTTCACAATTGTGCAGAAAATGTACCATTACTGAGAACTGTGGATATGAATGGTAGAAGTTTGCTTTCAATGGCAGAGAAAAACGGTTTTAAAAAGTTAAGCTCCTGGATTCGAGGAAGAATGACTTACAGCCTGCAGGTATTTATAAAGTATAATTCCAACATACACGTATATAGACCAAGAAGTGTCCCTTCTCAATTTTTTTTTAAAAATACAAGAAAAGAATAAACATTATGTTGTCTTTTCTACATATTCGTTCAACTTCAAACATATTTGATCACAAAGGTCGTATAGCGTAACCTGAGCAAAGTGGGACACTTTGTTATTCATAACAATATAGCCAAAAAAAACAAAAACGATGCAACAATTCTTAAAGTGTATAATCTTAAGGTTTATTACTTTCTCCAGTAACTGTTGCAAAGTGACACATCTCAGTAACTGGCATTTTATTCATGTTGAAAATGCACTGCATTAAGATTTTTTTATTAAAAAGTGTGTAATTCAGCTTTACTAAGTAAAACCTATCCCTGAATTTATAACTAGAAAATAGGAAATAAACCTCTGAGTAAGAGCCTTCATTGTACTCTACAACACATGAATAAATGTTTGCAAAACTAAACTGTATAACAGTATATAATACCTGCAATATTAAGTGAAATGAAATATGAAGTTCTCCCAACTGTATGTAAAATCAAAGTCATCTTCATTCACAAATAAAACAAATTTCATCAGTAGTGCACTTATCGAGGACACATATTAGACACATCAAGCCTTGTACCCAATCGGTTAAAACGTCTTTCCAAAATTATTTTGTAAAGCGCTTGGTCTATGAGCTCTTGTTTTTTTCTGTTTGTAGTACTTTTTGATTTCTTTGCTTTTAGCTCATTACCTTGAATTTCTTGGATGAGTGGCAAACTTGTGATGATTACAATTAAACTAATAAAAGCACTTTTTAAAAAATTAGCTCCGTGTTTCCTTTATTATTTGCCCTGTATTTACGATAAATAGTAGCTCTGCTCTAAATCAATCAGAATTGACAAATTAATCTCATGCCTAACTGAAATAAATTTTCACAAGGGAGAATTTATTAAAAAAAGACTGTAATTGTATAATTTCGCCATAGGGTTCCGCTCTGCATTGTCGGTTAAATTTTTAAAGAAGAGTGGAAGTCGGACGAGTCGTGAATGAGTTATTACTTAATATAAGCCAGCGTCAGTGCTACCAAAAGCAATGCTTTATTTTAAAATAAACACTAGCTTTGTTCATAAAGTTGCAATTGAAAACATATCAAAAATAACAAAACGGTATGCATGCAATTCATTGAAAATCACATTTGACGAAAATAATATTCTTTTAATTCATCACACTTTCTATCTTTATGATATTGGTCTCAAACCCAAAAAATATTCCTTGGAGAATGCTTCGACAACAGAGACAGCCACGTACTTCCGTAATGTGTAACAACTCATCAACCCACCATGCGTGTAGAAAGTAGAAAGTGTTTCGAATTTAGTTATAATGGCAATAAATAATGTCTTAACGACAAGATACAATACATATGCTCCTCTAAAATTAAAACTGAGTAAAATCAAACGATACAAAAATCTTCATTTTGTAAAATTAGAACAAAAATGTCAAAAGTAACAAAAACATTTTATGATTTATAGCAAGCTATGACTAGCAAAGACGTTGCTGCTGCTAAACACATCTTAAATCTGGGAAGTGGTCCAGAGTTAAAACGTTCAGATGGTAACTCTAACTTATGTCAAGCAGTGGAAATGGGCGATTTGGAATTAGTTAAACTGCTTGTTGATGCTGGCGCTGACTGCTCTGTTAAACATCAAGGACATACTATGATTGATATTGCACGAATAAAGGTATTCATGTTTCCTCTATTTTTTGAGAATTTTTGTTCTTGAGCGTTGACGTTCAGTAAGACGTTCGGGGTTTTTTTTCCATATTTTCATGGAAAAACTGTTTGGCATTGACATATAAGTTGCATTTAGCACTTATTTTGTGAGAAAAACGAAAGAGCTCTATCAATAGGTGTTGGAGTTCTTAAGTTAGCGTTATCACAAAGAAAGCGTAACGTTTCGTCCTTGTAATAAAATTTTCTATGACTTTTCGCAGAATGGCTTTTTAAAAGCACTTTTCTGAACTTAATATTTTTAGTTAGAATTCGATTTCCATCTGGTATTTCTCCATGCATGGTCACTATTTTGCAAAAGTCAATTTTGATGAAAATTGTACAAAGCTTTCCTTCATTAGGTAAAATAACGATCACTGACTGTGATTAAGACGCAGAAGAATGAAACGAAAAAACTGTAACAACTTTCTTGCTATTTGCTTAAACTAAGCTTTCGTGAACATTTTTTAGGGAAATGTTCAAATAACAAGGTTTATCACGCAGTCTTTGACGACTGCTAAATTATTTGATGCTGCCAATAGTGGAAACATTGAATCTATACGGAAATTACATTTACAAGGAGGAAAGGTGGATTGTCATTCTTACATGGGGATAACACCTTTAAAAGCTGCATTTGTTTCAGGCGACACCAAGGTGGGTACCTTCACATTTGATCACAAAACAGCAATATGAGAGAATAGTAATGGAGGTTTTATAGTCAAACCTGATGTTGCGCTCCCCTGAAAATTGCAATGTACATGTCAATTTAGCAATATTCATTGGTTGATTCGAAACGCAACTAGCTCTAACAAATTGCAACTTTCTTGCTCTAAAGTAGTTAAACATTTTCTTTTAGAATTAATAGAAAAAAGGTTTCAGAAAGTGTTGCCGTATTTAGGCGGACTCTATTCTTGTTTTTTTACCGAGAAACCGTTTGAATTGCTTCATGAATTAATATTGAAGATAAAAGAAGCGGTTCCGTAAATTCGAAGTTTACCAAGTGTAAAAATAAGAGTTGCATACAAAGATGTAAATCTTGGTATGTTCATCGCTTTTCCACCCAACGACAATCTGGTCATCTGCGAGGCACTTCGAAAATGTGTACGATTGTGGGGCTTGGATTTGCTATAATTTTCGAGGATATGCTCTTCGAAACTCCCAATTTGGAAGCAATGCTTTTGAATGTTTCGCCTTGCCCCCGTAGAGCTAACCCACGCTCTCGATTTGTTTCGATTTGCCTAGAAATTAGAGAAAGTATTTCATTTTTTTGTGTGAACGGCATGATGAGAGGTACCAACAGTACCGCACGGGAAAACTTCAAATTGCAATTTGAATTTTCAAACTGCAAATTGCGTTTGGAATCAGCCAATGAATGTTGCTAAATTAACAGGTATGTTACAATGTTCAGGGGAACACAACATCCGGTTTGACTGTAACATTGTCAGCACGTTAAAGTTTTATTCTGCAATGATTCTAAGAAAACCATTGATTGTTAATGGGAAATTTAATTTAATTGTTTTTATCTAATAGTCAATACATTACTTGATATCTCGTGGTGCGTCGCTTGTGAGATCAGATAAGTCCGTCAATCCAATTGGCAAACTGGAAAGTAAGCTAAAATATTTAGTTTTATAGGAGTATTCTTAAAATACAAAATAATTAGCAGCGAATGTTTTGCTGCCACCGTTTTTTCTTTTTCGCAGCAGTAGATGAACAAGCAACTACTTTGTTGCCTTATGACTCCATGAATAATTAAATTTAGAATAGAAGCAGAAATATTAAAATTATCCGTCCAAATCTTTTCAGGGCAGCGTAAAACAAATCGAAACACAATACAACAGTTATACTGAGGTGCTTATATAAGCAAAATTTACATACCTTTTTTGTTGGTTTAAATAATGTGGCATGTACATGCAAAGTCATATATTCATGACCGCTTCATATTTTGTGTTAAAATTGCTGAATTTTTCTTAAATGTTTGCACAATGTCTGTCATAGGAAGTACTAGAGTTGCAATTAGGCTGACAATGATATTTATTATTTCAAAAATTTATGATTTTGCATGAAATATATGTCTTTTAAGAAATATTGCACGTGGAAAATTATTTTTGAAGTCTAGAAGTTCAAACGTATGTCTAGCGTCTAATTATGTATAGTCAACATAAAAATTCATAGAAATGAAGTTTGCACAATACCATTTTGTTATTATTTTGATTCAATTGGGTCTGCATAGTCATGTGTACTGATGAAGGCTGACGAAATGTACAGGTTGGTTACACAATCATATACAATATTAAATTATATTTTTTACTCCTCAGGTTTTGTGTTCTTAGTGTGAGAGATTTTGTACATGAATTGCTACCTAACTTTAGTGTTAGCAAAACTGAGACCTATATATACGAAAAAAACTGTGGGCTTCATCAACAGCAAATTTTCTGAGTAATGAGTTTGAGCATATTCTAGGTTTGAATGACAATGAACCTTTGAAGAATTATATACAACGCTCAGTGGACGAACAGTTTCTTGCCACAGTCATCGAAGGTGATTCGACCAAACTAGATTTACTACTGCAACTTGGTGCTAATATTGCTTACTGTAACCCAAACTCAAAGGAGACAGCCATTTCCTTATGCATTAACTATCACAGTGTTGACATGCTTAAGTTCTTGGAAAATCGAGGCAGTGTTCTTACAAGTCCAGCAGATGCAAAAGGTATAAAGATGGCCGTCATTCTTTTTCCATGAAGTATAGGGATGTCTTAGAAAAATGCGTCGGCTAAAATTTCAATATTTAATATAAATTCTTGAAAAGCATAAATTTGTTTCCTTTGCATGCCTGCAAGACGTTTTGCTTGTCTTAAAAAAGACTGTATACACAATGAAACAAATTATTCTTGAGATTAGCATGTTCAATAAGTGTATGGAAAATTCAGTAAACTTCAGTTTTATCAGAACTACATTCTAAATACGCTTCAATTAGTCTTGTGAAATGTAAAAAAACATTTTAAATTTGAGTTTAAAAGGAGCATTTGCTTTGCATTTATAAATTGGATCAAAAATTGTTGCATTACCTTGGATGGTCACATTCACTGTCTTTTTGTAAACTTCAGTTTAGATGTGCGGGGGAAGAGAGTATTTTTTTTCATTAACAAGTAAACTTTTTTATTCAAAAGTACAATTCATATCGGCTGATAACAATAGAATTGTCAAAAATTTTCTTGAAAAATTTAATGATTGTTGTCTATGTTTCAGGAAACTATGCACTGGGAATAGCAGCAGCGAGAGGCAATACAGCAGTTGTTGAGTATTTACTTCAAGAAATTAACATTAACAAGACACTAACAAATGAGGACGGAAAAACACCTCTTCAAATTGCTGAAGCATCAGATCATCAAGAGGTTGTCAGGTAAATGAAGCTAAATAGCTGAAACAACATTTATGGTTGATTTAAATAGTTGATTAAAGATTTAGCTCAATGACATTTCTGGGATTTTGAAATACACAAATGAAAATTGGCATTTTCTTTTGAGAAAATCACACAGTCAAAACATTTGACTAGTTTATCATAAATCAGGGCTTATTTCTTGGGCATACTTTATACAAAATTTACGACAAGAGTCTGTTTCCTCATAGTGTCAAGAGGAGTTTAGTCTGAAATGGATGGACAGTGTGAAATGTTTCATAAAGACAATTATACTCAGTTCGTACAAATGTATTATCAGGGACCATTTGAGCCCTTTTAGGGAACAAAATTGCTAATTATATCCTCTGTCAATCAAACTGCAGACAAAATAAATTACTTCAAGTAAATTGTTGAGATACTGGTGAAAGCCTAAAGATAATCTTCTTTCTTTCTATCTCAATCTGCAAATAAATTTCTTTTATATCAAAGGCGATGCTCGTCGAAAATATACTTGGTCTAGAGCTTTGGGCCTGCCTGTATTGCATTCTTTAGCGATACTATTTGTGCTTTTGTAATCCAGTAGTCCATTTTGAGTGTATGGAAATATGATAAGTACCAGCTGGACTGCACGATTTTTTTCTGAAGTTTAGTTTGACAGATCCTTGACAGATAATTTGATAAAAAATAGTAATCTTGACACTTTTTGGCATGAGCATTTTCTTTTCTAGATGCTTCTCTCTCTCTCAGCCTCGACGCTATCAATCATCTTTACAGAATTTTGTCTTTTGACGGTTTTACCAATCTCTAGGACAAACAACAGAAATTTTAAATTTAGTTAACTTATCTTTCTAAAATTTTTCCTTACGTCTACGGAAAGGAAACGCAAAATGCATCTTTTTTCAAAGTTGAAAGATAATTAGAAGAGTTAAAGAATCGTTGATCATTATCCATCTAACGATCATTCGTGATTATTCACAGTTTAAAATATCAATTTAAAAAGAAGAAATGCAAGTTTCAAAACAAATTTCAATTGCAAATTTTGTGATTTTTGCTCTATCTTTTGTGTGCACCTTTAACATATAATTAATGCAAAAACATGATGACGTGTCCTTGTAATTGCTCCATTATCAAAAATTTATTATCATATGGTATTGGTGAAATGAAAGTACAACGTTTAAAATAAAATAAGCTGTGAACCACATAGTTTTCAGAGTAAGAACTTGCATCCTTTTAATATAGCCTAATAGTTTGCTACTCTTTCTTAGATTGTTAGGGGGTGAGGTGAAAGACGAAAAGGGTAAAAAAGTTTATAATCCACCAAAATACAAGCTGCAAGAATTGATTCAAGCTGTGAAAAACTGCAACATGACAATTATTAAAGAGTTCATTGAAGAAATATATTCAAGAAGAGACGAAAAAGTTTATCATTGCGTTGAAATGTGGAAAGAAAGCCAAAAAGAAAACCAAAAGGAAGTTGAAAAAAAACTGGCTCACCATTATCAAGAGTTGATTGAAGATACATCGGAACATAAGTTGACAGGTTCAGCGGAGTCTCAGGTACTGAACTTGAGAAGCATTTAATGGACTTTTTGCTCATTGTTAAAATTTTGCTTGTGCTTTTTCTTTAGATGCAGCTAAAGTTGCAGCTGCATCTAAAGGCATAGTGTCTTGTTAAAGTGCCAATAACCCGAAAAAAATTTTCGTAAAATGAAATTTAGGCATTATTTCTAGTATTTTCGCGAAAACAGAAATTGAGTTAGTAAAATTTTTCAATTTTTATCGCGATTTATATTTAGTACTTGATGGCTCATGGACGTCGTATATTGTGACGGCAAATAGACTGGCTCTAGCTTTGTTTTTGACGTCATGCAAGGGAGTTTGGAGTCGGCAATGTTTTGATGTCATTTGCGGTAGACGAGATATGATCAAATTGGACGCCTAATTCCTTTTCGATGGAATTTCGTAGTAGTCATATTCTTTATAAGTAATACAAAGTTATTGCAAAGTTCTAAGACCGACGAGTCAAACAATAACTTCATTTCGAGGAATACTATTTAATAGGCTGAAGACAACCACTACAGACAGTAGAGACTATAACAAATGGTCTAGCAGCATATGGAGCTTCGGTTAACAAAAATCAGCAGCAGGCTACAATATGCATATGAGAAAACGGCATAACACATTTAAAATGATACAAAATTGACGAATTTGTTCTGTGAACGTAAGCGACTCCGATTGGTTATAGTAATCAGCATTATACAACTAGGTCGTCTGAGTTATAAGCAATGTAGCATTTTTTCATAGTATTTTGATAGACTGACGTTAACGATGCTTTTATTTCAAACGGTCTGTATACGATTTACATTCTTCTCATCAGGCAACATTGAAAACGGCGCATGTAATCTTTTGGCTTCAAATCTGCAAAATATACACTTTAGCCTTCCAAACGGTTTAAAGACGCGTTTTGCCTTAGCAAAGTCAACTGATTTTCTTCGTCGCCTCTTTGCTTCTTGTCGCTTGTCGTTTAGGCACGCTTTATTTATCAATTTAGCATTTAGACAACTATTCGCCATCAGCAAATACAATTCTTTTTCTATCAAAGTATTGAACGCAAAAGTATGCAACGAATACTATAGACATAGACTGTAGTTAATGACTCCCTTCGATGACGTCAAAAAATTTACTCGTTCCAGGCTTCTAGCTGCCACGGACCTGAACCACTCAAAAGTCGCTTTTGCTAACTTTAAAGCGCGACAAAAATTGAACGATTTGACCAATTAAATTTTTGTTTTCGCAATAATAAGACGAACAATGCCAATATTTCATTTTTTAATGTTAAAGAGATATAAAAACGAATTCAGAAATAAATATTTTATTTAAAATCTGCTGTAGAATTCATTATAAATTACGTGTAATTGAGTTTTCTAAGAATATGGAAATGCAATGTGTTTCATACGATTTTATGATATAAAAAGTTTCAGTTATCTTGGAATTTAATGACTTAGTTAAAAGTGAGTTGTGCAGTTATACGCCGAGAGTTCCGGTATGACAAACGTTTAATTTAAACATTCTTGATTTTTTATTTGATAGGTGATTTTAACTGGATTTCTACGTAGCCTAAGTGCTCAAATCACTGGCTGTGCATTGGATCCCAACGATCCGCGAAGCTATGACATGTTTTTTCAAAATATGAACGAAAAGGTAGCTATAAAAGTTATGAATTGATATAAACAACTAAAGAAGAAAAAGCACTGCAGAATCATTCAAACTTAATCATCAATACCCTCTCGTCTATTATTTGTAGCTTATTTGAAGCATGTATTTTAAAAAATAATTTTGGAGGCTTTTAGAATGACAAGGAGTTGTTTGTAACTTAATATTAGTTTAAGATACACCTTCGATTCAGATAGCAACAGCTCTATCGAATATCCTAATCATGTCATATAAAACAAAATGGTTAAACATTTTTTTTCGTTCATTGATTTCGCAGTCATTTTGCATGCAAACAATTTGTTGCCGAAAAAGGAAATTTTTGAAATGAAAATTGACTACAAGTTTAAATTTGAATGAATTACTTACTTAATGTTTTGAGTGTTTGTTTGATAATGAAATTATTTGCTACCTAATATTTAGCAAAGCTCTTTTGCTCTATTAGTAGTAGAGTAAGCATGTCAAACATGCCAAGCAAAAGAATGTTATTTTTCTGCTGTTGTATAAGAATAGACCTTTTAAGGTTATTGCAGCCATGTTGCAGGGGGTGCAAAAACATTTTTTATACATGTGAGTCCTATGTTCTAGTAGTCAAAGAGCGGAAAGTGAAAAAAAACATTTGCTTTCTTTGAACAACTTGACCGTTGTTTGAGCGATTTTCTTGAGTTCGCAACACACGCACATGTTTACAACAAAGTCAGCAAGTATCACGAGGAACTATTCTACGGTAAACTCTTATTAGTATTTCGATTTATTTGTAAAGTGACATCGGTATTTTTATTATAATGTATGGCGACTAAACTGCCAGAAGAAGTTGACTTGGCTTCCGTACATTTGCGAACTCAAGAACATCGCTTAAACGACAGTCAAGTTGTCCGAAGAAAACTAATGTTTTATTTAACTTTCTGCTTTTTTATTACTAGAAAATTTTATGATAGAAAAATAAAATAAACTGCTTTTTAGATAAAAGGCGAATGTTAACGCTGCCTACGCCGTACTTATTTCATCAATGCTGAATTCATCTGTGTTATCATTATAAAACAAACCACTACTTCTCTTTTGACTTGATGTAGATCATTTTTGCTGAAAGCTAACATATTTTGCCCATGGAGAAGACATTAGGGAAGCTGGTTTTCACGTAAAGCCACGCTTAGCCTTTGAATGCCTGAACAGGAATAGTCACAATTTTTAAGCAGTAGCTAATTATATGATTTATAATTCCTGTTATCATAAAACGTCTACCTATTTTTACACTCTGTAGGCTGAGGAAGCTCGGAAAAAGATTCTAGTTGATGACTTGAATCAACTAAAAGAAAATTTTAAGGAAGAACTGGTTCAAGTGCAAGAAGCGTTGTCAGGTTTAAAACAGCAGAAAGAGCAGATGCATGTCAGAGATCGTGAATATTTTGAAAGAATTGCGCAAATGAAAGTTCAACTATCTGAAGAACAGTCAGCCAGGTAACAATGCCATAAAATACATATAATTAATCCGTCTTGTTTAATTATCCATATTTTTGGGAAATATATGTTGGTAAATTTATATGTAATATCTATCCGGTTATATTTGTAGTTTTTTATCTTTATCGCTGGTCATTCTCCATACTACAATTGTCCTTTACTCCAGAAAAACCTGCTTTTTTATGGTTGTGCTCACCAAACGACAAGACATGCACACACAACTAACACATGCATACATGCATACATAATCACACATGCATTTATAATTATAACAGGCTTAAATAATTACTTAACATTTTTGCATTAGACAGTTATAGATCAAATTCAAATCACATTAAATTCATAATACATTTAAATTTAAAATGTTACAACAACAACAGCTGCTTTACTAATTGTTAAGTATTTAAATTAGAAATGTATTTATAGTAATGAGCCTCAGTAGTGGAAAGGTCAAACTCAATACTTTCCATTCTGTTGGAAGTTAGATCCCTGTTCAATTAAAATTGGCGTGTAATCGGATACTGCTATAAATTTAGAATGAGTTTGTCAGCTCTCAACTGAAGCTCGTGGGTTTTTTCCGGGTGCTCCACTTTTTTCCTGGCAAAAATTATCAAGTGGTGGATGAATTTAGAAAGCAGGCAGCTATATAATTTGATGAAGTAAATACAATGTAAAAAATGTACTCTGGCTCTCTCTGGAACCGCTGTTATCATGAAACATGTTTTTCAAGACTTTAACAATCATGCAATGAAAAGCATGAAATCGAAAATTCACTCAACATATAAAATTCTTAAGATGTCGCTATATATATGTCATTTTTGGTATGGCTGACTAAGACCAAAGCATCAGTGTTTTATTTACACAAAGTTTTACTCTATAGAGCCGTCATATTGCATCATACAATCATCACGTTTCAGTAGAGACGTTATTTTGTTAGTATTAACTATTATTTTTCCATTTTTGGAGCTGCTGATACGTGCTCCAAAGGGTTTTACGACCCTTGCAACACTATAGATATGCTTAGTTACGGATTTGAAAGTTTGAAACAGCTTAAAAACATTACTGTGCAAGATTAGAAGCTATATTGTCATCAGGACATCAACGCTTTTGCCAAAAGCACCTTGTCAAGATTAATTATTGACTCAAATTTTAATGTCCAATGAAAAGAACTAGTATTTTAATTGTTTCAGAGAACGTGATCGTATCCGTAAAGAAATGATGTCTTTACAAGATGACATGAAGACGTTGCACGCTCAACAAGAAATCTTAGAAGCTCAACAGAAAAGGCAAAATATGCATTATGAAGCATCTAAGAGATTTGAAGCTACGCATATCAATCTCTTGCTGTTTTACCGAACTGTGTCTCTTGGTGTAGAAGAAATTTTTGTTGGTGCCAAGGTTAGTAAATAGCAATGCAGTGATCAATCATATGAGTGCATAGAAATGGCTGCAACAAAATTTTTTGGCAGTTTATGGCAGTTTTCTTTATTTGAGAAGCGTTTAAAACAGACGAAAAGAAATCTGGTCAACCATGTAAAGTTTTGTATGAAATAAAGACAACACAAACGCATAAAAATAGCAAAGAAAACTTTTTAAATAGCTTTTAGAACCAGCTATTTTGAACTAGTGATTATCTACCTCATCATGTAATAAGATTAGAAAATGTTCGACGAGTATATTTAATTTAATAAGGCTGTAGCACAGAATAGATCTTAACAGAAGGTCCACACGTGTCGGAACCTTTGATGTTCGTGCCCCCCCCCCCACTTCTCTGAAGCAATTTCTAAGCAGACACGCCTTCCAACAAGATACTTCAGCTAGATCACTATAGAATATATAGATTTTTTTCTAAATATATTGCTTTGCACTACAAAAGCTTGGAACCTTATCTTCTTTGCAAGATGATAACTCTTTGTAAAAATTTCGGCTAACGTTTGCTCTAAACGTAAAATTTTTGTAAAATAGCATTCGAGCAATACCATTCCATATTGATTTTGTGAAAGTATCTTGCTGGGAAGTTACGCGTGCGTAATGACAAAATACGCCACGATTTTAGCCGAGTGGGCCTTTTGTTACATGTCTATTCTGTGGCTCTAGGTAGAATGTCAATTAGGGGTTGTTTATTTACATATTAAGTTGTGCTTCATTAATTTGTTTTACAAAGAAATTCATTTTCAAAGGAAGCCGGTCGTGCACAACCAAATAAATGAATAAACACAGTTAACGTTCTACCCACGGCCATAAAATTTAATGTTAAACTGGATGTTCTAGTTCCGTTTATGGACCACGGGTATCTTGCCCAATCATGTTACTCTTAAAAAGGATACAGCACAGGAACATCCAAATGTTTATTTTGTGTGTTTCTACTACACTGAAATTTTCCTCCCCTGATTGAGCTAACTTAGTGAAAATTCTCTTATTAAGGCAGTTGCAAGTTCGATGGTAGTTTCGTCTGGTGGAAGTCTATCGACAAAGGCGTCAGTTGTCGAAGGAGTCGCAACCGGCATTTTAAGCGTATTCTCTTTTGATCCAATCGTTGGGGGTCTTACAAAGGTGTGTATTTTTTTATCGTTTTCTACAAAGATCAGTATCATTGAGTAATTGTAACGCTAATTAGTTACTTCATCTTCTGAACGTGGCGTGAACTGTAACTATGTAGGTTGTTCATTTTCTGTCAAAAACACCTTACCCATAAAGTTAACACTATGGTGACTGCATGTCCCCAAAAAATCATTCCATTTTTGGGTCAACGTTTGTTTGCTGGCATTCAATGTACCCAAAATAGAATTGTAGCCTGCACAGCAAAAAATCAATTTCTTAAGAAAATATATTCTCTTGTTTTAAGAATAATTTTCTAAAAACAAGAAAAAATTTCTTAAGAATGAATATTTCTTATTATAAGAAAAAAATTTCTTAAAAAGAGGAAGGTTTTTCTTAAGAAATACATTTTCTTAATTTAAGAAATCTGTTTTTTCTTAAGAAAATATGTTTTCTTGTGTTAAGAGTACATTTCTTAAAACAAGAAGACAATTTCTTAAGAAAAGTACATTTCTTATTATAAGAAATGTAATTTTCTCAATTTGGGAATCTGGTTTTTGTTAAGAAAATATATTTTCTTGTTATAAGAATATTTTTTTAAAAACGAGGAAAAAGTTCCTTAAGAAAAGAATTTCTTTTATTATAAATATAAAATTTCTAAAAAGAGGAAGCTATTTCTTAAGAAATACAATTTTCTTAATTCGAGAAATCTGGTTAGTTTTTTGCAAAAAAATATTTTACTGTTTTAAGAATTATTGTGTTACAAAAAAGAATATTTTCTTAACAAACGCTGTGTTATGGCATACGGCTGATGATGTATTGTAAATGTTCAGCATGTGGAGGATGTCAAATTTCGCCCTCACTAAGCGCTTTTCTTTTTACAATATATACTGGCAGTGGAACAATGAAATTCTAGCAATATCTGACGGTAGTTTGTTGTACTAGACATTTCCGTATGTTTACCATTATGTTTGCATTGTTTAACAACCTTTTGACTTTTTTGCGGCTTCCAGCTTGCGAAAAACAAAAGTTTGCAATGATTTTAATTTTTATTTATTTTATCACATTTTCAATCTTTTATTACATACAAATGCAATCAACCAACAAAACATTCTTGAATATTTGAACTCGTACAAATCTCCGGTATGAGGCGTTTTAATATTAATTATGAAACTGAGCACCCGGAGCCGGAGGACCATTCAGTCACATGACCAACGAATTTATTAATCAACACTAAATTCAAAATTTGAAACGTTTTCACAGCTTCAAGGGCTAGTCGATTCTTCTGTGATTCTGGTTTTACAAATAAAAATGTGAAATACACATTTGTGCGTACAAAAAATACGATGCATACACAAGCTACAAAGAAAGCTACGAAAGGCCGTTGAAAAGCCGATTTAGAGTTGCCTCTGTTCATGGTTAGATGTTGTGTTGCGTGTACCTTCAATCATGTTATAAATTAATGTCAGTTAATTGTAAGGAATTTGATTTTCATCGGATGCTTTCAGACTTTAATTGATATTTTTTATGATTTTAAAACCTCGTCTTCCCACGTGTCGTGAAATAAATGATAAACACAAGAAAATCATTAAAGTCTTTATTCTTTGTTTGTATGCTTGTGTTTATTGCAAGTGAAGACTCTTATAGATGCTTGTGTTTATACGTATGTTTATGTTGTTAGTGTGGATCAGGAATGAAATAAAATTAATGAATTGAGATATATATGTGTTGAAATTGCTAAGTAGAAACCGTCTAAGGTGCATTAATTAGTGTGTGTGAGTGATTTTCTTTTTTATGATAAATAGTTAATGCCATGAAATTACTGAAGACAAAAAAAGTTTAGATGCTGACAATTTTGGTAAAAGAGGCTTGTAAAAAATTACATGATGCCCACTGTATGGTATGGTAGTTCTTAGAGTTTTACTTACTTTGACTTTTTATTAGATTGCTAGAAATTATATTTTATTTATTTTTAAAATATTATTTATTTTAAAATATTATTTTATTTTTTCTATAAGAAATATTTGACATATTTTAAGACAATTGCTTCAAAATGAGAAACTTATATAGGAAAAGCATTTCTTATATTAAGAAAAAAATCTTGATATTTTCTAAGAAAAAAAAATCTTAAGAAAATTCGTGAGAAAAAATCTCAATATTTCTGAAGAAAATTTGTAAGAAATTTTTCTTATAATAAGTCCATTTTTTCTTAAAATAAGAAAGAAATTTTTGCTGTGTGCTGCAATAATACAAACATTTTGGCCATCTTAATTCCACGTTATTTTTGATTAAGATGGCAATTTGTCTTGTGTGAATGTTTGTGGAACGTAGTTAGAAAGTCGTGACTAATAAACAGTTATTGGATGAAATTGAGCATGATATCAAGAATTTTTGAGACCGAGATCAAGCTGAGGTAGATAACATTAACCGAGGTCTAAATAATTCTTTAATTCATTAATAATTTTATTATTCACCTCAATTCACTGAGATAGTATTAAAACGTATCAAAGTAGAACATTTTCAAAACCTTCGCCAATTTATCCTTCTGTCAGACGGTTTATTCAAGTTCTCGTTTGAGTATGTTGTAAATATGTTCAAAACAAGCCTCGTCACTTTTTTAGTGTTTTCTAAATCCGTTTTACTCAAAAGCTTTATGTGCTCAAAATATATATCAAGAGTGAAAGTATTTTCTCCAGTAAAAGATAGCAAATAGTTTCATATCATATAAATTTGTCGCAAATATATAACTGCTAAGTTTAACACATTTTCTATTAATAAGTCCTTGAAACAAATTGTGAGACATTGTGCACTCCCACAGCAAGAAATACTATTTTGGTGCAATTGAGTAAGAAATAGCATATAAAGTTTAATCAACACATAAACGGAGGTTTTCGAATACGCTCTCTAGAGTGAAGACTTTAGAAAACGCCGGTTTGTATTTACGTGTGGATGGATGATTTTTGGAGGTTTTTGAAAACGATGACGTCAATAATCGAGTCCAGTCTCGTGATTGAGTAAACCGAGTAGCTACTTTTTAAAATTGTGGATCACAAGTGCAATACTAGCTTACTTGAAATAATTTGAAATTTGATAGCATGCATTCATTTGCATGTTGCATTGATAAACATTCACGGGTAATATTTAAGAAAGCGGGTCAATATTACGAAGATGCAGGGTCTAAGTTATTTGCGGAGAAATAAAGATAAGAGGGAAAAGTTTGAATTTGACTAGTATTGTAAAAGAAACACAATTCAATTTTAGCCAAACACCATTTCCTATGTAAAAGTATTGCTGAAATAACCAATTCATCTATTTCTCTATGCTCAGTTATTGGGCTCTCCATATTGGCTCATAGATTACATAGTTTTTAAAAGTGCATTTTAGGTATCTATGGTGGGCTTTAGTATTTTACTCTGCAGTCATTATTCTTAATGATAAAAATTTCATGCATCAACGTAATATGATGTCATTTGTGACCTCTCAAGGTTTTATAAATTTTCTGTACAAGTCGCCCCTTTTGGCCACACATTTTTCTTATTGTTTTTTTTATGTGCTTTCTTAATTTTTACAGTCTCTCGTGAAAGTGGCGACCAAAGTTATGAAAGATGTAGACAAGTACAGGCAGAAGGAAATTGCTCAGTACATATCATGTTTAGCAACTATTGGTGAGCAGACTGACATTTGCACTGACGTGGCTTACAGATTAACCTTGTGGTATAGCGACCAAATAAAGTGTCTGGCTTCTCCAAGTAAGTATTTTATCCTGTGAATAAAAAGGCAGATATACCATTTGAAAAAACGCGTTTTTGTATCCTTAGTCTTTGGCTGACTATATTTTTTAATGAAATGAATCGTTCAATAAATGAACCCGTGCAACATCGTCTGTTTTAATCTTTCCCAATTTAGTCATGGAATCACAAAAAGATTTTTCTTTGACTAACGCTAGATCCGAAAATGCTAATCAACACAAGAAACTAGTATAATGATTTGTCTACAATTGAAAAATGTTACTCAAACTCGTGGAATCACACAAATATACACAGTAATTTGCCTTGCTTAATATAAAGTTTTAGCTAAAAACGCCTTAAATACAAAGGAGAATTTCATCTTACCACAAAATTTTAAACTTATTGTGTAAATCTTTGTAAAACAATTATGTATGTAATTAAAATTGCTACTTTGAGAAAATATTTTGAGCCATACTAGCTAATAGATTTTTAAGGAAATGTCCTTATCGCACTATAGGCGATTCAACGAAGAACTCTGAAAATCTTTCTGCTCCAGCTCGAAGAATGGCTCAAATTGCAGTTGGCATTATTTATACTTCGCTCACCGAAAAGGTTTTAGAAAACGGTAAAATTAATGATGAATTTTTGTGGTACTCTTTTGCAGTTTAAATTCGCAGCACTTAATTTCGCACACCTTTTTGAGGACTTACGCCTGTATTCTTAAAGATCACTCACACTTTAGTGCGACCTTAGTGAGACACACTGATGTGTGAGTGAAGTGTGAGTGAGAGTGGAGTATGAGTGTGAGAAGCCACTAAATGAGGAAGCACTCACACTTGAAAATATTAATTATATTTGTGTTCAATGAGATCACCCACGAGTCACTTGCTGCAGTTGAGTGAAGCGTTGAATATTAATAAGGTGTCAACAAATGAAACACAGTACCTTGTGTAATTTTCAATAGTGTTTGCATGTCGTTGCAGCATGTACAAGATCACCGAAAGTAGACAGTATTTTTCCCTTTTGAAAATGTCAAAGATAATTAACAGAACCATTGCGCAAACACAAGCATAATTTGGACAATAAAAGGAATGATTACAAAACGATACAACAAAAAAGCAGTGTGGGGGGAGCTCTACCAGAAGGGTTTCATTCCCTTTCAGGTGTGACGTGGAGAGATTTTTGACAATTGTTAGGAAAATATAAAATCCCGTTCTAAGAAGCATCTTGCAAAAGAGAAGAGACAAATTAAATTAACTGGTGCAGTTCATGCATCATACTAACAAGACGACGAAGCTACAGCTGTTTCATCGATTATTCCAGCTCAAATTGACATCTCGAATCATCCTTTAGCACATAAATTTCAAAATAGGTAATACAATTCCAGTATATTTTAGGTGATTTATAAAACGTTTAATTAAGCTTTTACAACAATGAATTAAAATTATAATAAAATCGGTGTCATAATGTATTGGCAGCATGGATAACCACTATCTATATTACCAAGCAACATGCTAGAAATATCACCACGTTTGAACTGTGCACATAGTCGATTGTTATCCAAAATCCTAGCGTCTTGGATGCCCTACCCGTCCACTGTTCATTAATATTTAACATTTCTTAATTTTGTCCAAAAACAGCTTGAACGTTGATTGAAGATTTCGAAAGAGTTCAGCATTCTCATCCCAGGGCAATTCATTTTGATGTGTGTACAATGAATTGTACCAACAACACTTGGAATTGTACAAATTCTCCGGAAAGGCTCTTTATCACAAACAGGAAATAGAATGTAAAAGTTTTTAAGCGTGTAATTGCCTCAGACATACGTTTTGTAAACCGGCTTGCTCATGACTGCGAAATTTCCAAGATATCTCTGCATGTAAGCTGAAATGTTCCATTGGCGTAGAACTGCAGCGTTACTAATCGTTAAATATTCGCTGGAATGGGTTTTCTGATTATTCCTAGTAACTTGTCAAATGCTGCCTTAATCAATCGGCAACTGTTCTGAAATTGCTCCTTGTCATATTTGCCGTAATCAAACAGATATGTTTTTGGTCTCTTCCTGTTGCTTGGCACAATATTATTCAAACATAACCAGGACAAGCAGACAATTTCAAATAATACAAAATAAAGCAAATTCCGAAGAGGGACATCTCGTTTTCTTGATATTCAAGATATTACAAGAGTTTGAAACAAAATAATGTGTAATATTTCGTCTTTATTCCAAAGACATCATCAGACTTATGGTTTACAATGCAGGCTGCGAAACTTTTATATATTTACAAGCGGAAATGGCAGTTATGTAATTAGAGAACTATAAGACTAAAATATACTAACATTAAAATAGAGATAGTTTCTTACAAGCTTTAAGACCACTATTAAGTTGTGGCATATCGCGTTTTATCAAAAGTGCTTCTAAGATGAGAAGTTGATTAGGATTATTATTTTTACAGTGATATAATATTTTGGTGTTACTAGGAATCAAGTCTCAGAACAAATAATGTTACTAGACCTCAAAATAACAAATAATGACATCGATATATTCCGTAAAACAACTCATACTGGCCAATATACACATTTTTCAAGTTTCGAACCTTTCAACCGCAAAACTACTTGGATCAATTCCCTATTTTTTCGCGCATTTAAGATTTGCTCTAACCAAACATTATTCAAAAAACAAATTCAAACACTCCAGTCTTTTATGTCATGGAATGGTTTCCCTCTTACAGTCCGGAAATTCTTGATTCACAAACTCAAAACCAAAATCATAGCTAAAAATAACCCCTCTAAACAAAATACTGAGAATGACCTTCGTAAAATTTTCATTAGAATACCATATCTAGGCAAACAGGGTGAACGTTTGGTTTTCAATCTTCTTCGTAAAATTCGCCGTAGCTTAAAAATTCCCATCAAACCTATAGTTATATATGAAACAAAAAAGACATCAATTTTCTGTCCCAAAAAGGACAAAATTCCGGAACTCTCTAAAGCCAATGTTATATATGAATTTAAATGTCCAGGCTGTGGTCATACATACATTGGCAAAACTGAACGAAACCTACACACAAGACTAACCCAACATGCTACTAATTACAATAATTCTAGTGCCATCTCACAACATTTACTCATTTGTCCAGACGCCAACTACATCTCACACCTTTTCTCACTTCCTGACGCTGATTCCGACCTCGATCTCACACACGTGCCACTCAATCCTTGTAACTTGATTCCTAGTAACACCAAAATATTATATCACTGTAAAAATAATAATCCTAATCAACTTCTCATCTTAGAAGCACTTTTGATAAAACGCGATATGCCACAACTTAATAGTGGTCTTAAAGCTTGTAAGAAACTATCTCTATTTTAATGTTAGTATATTTTAGTCTTATAGTTCTCTAATTACATAACTGCCATTTCCGCTTGTAAATATATAAAAGTTTCGCAGCCTGCATTGTAAACCATAAGTCTGATGATGTCTTTGGAATAAAGACGAAATATTACACATTATTTTGTTTCAAACTCTTGTAATATCTTGAATATCAAGAAAACGAGATGTCCCTCTTCGGAATTTGCTTTATTTTGTATTATTCAAACATTGTATCCGCTTTATCCACCGATCCGCATCTATGTCTGATTGGTATAATTGAGTGCTGCTGAAGGGACATATACCTCTGACATACACTTTACTCAAACTCTCAATTACGCTTGAGGGTGAGTGGTGTCTTTTAATTGTTGGAGTATGAGTGCAGTATTATACTATGCAAGTGTGAGTAAGCACTCATTGAGAATGCGTGTCCACATATTGAGAGTGAATGTGAGTCCACATATTGAGTGTGAATGTGAGTCCACATATTGAGTGTGAATGTGAGTCCACATATTGAGTGTGAAAGTGAGTCCACATATTGAGTGTGAATGTGAGTGAGCTTTCAGAATATGGGCGTTATTCTTGGATACTCAAATTTTAGTATTTAACTACTTTTTTATTAACTACTGTCTCTTTCATGTTACCTACACATGAAAGTGATGTAATACGAACAATGCAATTTCGACCAACATTTTAACGCGCTCGTATTTGCTCACTTTTCTTCTGTTTATGAAACTAATAATATAGTTACATGAAAAAATTTCTCAATTCTGATTGGTTTAGAGAAGTATAATTTTTCCTGAATACCAGTGCAATAATGCGAAACACCGGTGCAAAAAAGCGAAACACCAGTACTGATTTCTCTTTAAAACTGCTACTAATTGGTTAGTCAAAAAAAGAAGTAATATAAGAGCCAATCAAAATAAAACATTTCAAAGTGGGAAAGTTGCATTATTCTAAACAAAGCAATTACAATGGCTGGCGTAAGTTTTAAGTAGAGTTTCGTTGGCGAACGAGTTTGAAGTTCACACTTTTAAAAATGTTTCTGGATACAAATATGAAAATTGCTAAAGGTAGATACCTTGTTCTAGCTGTGTGTGTGGAAGCTATGGTGTTGTGAAAAGTTGTATCCGACGGAATTGAAATATAAGAGCCGGTCGATATTTAACAAATAGATAACATTTAACCGTTGTCTATACAGTATAGATACACGGGTATGACGTCAATTGTGACAGAAACTAAAAAAGGGGTCACGAGCCGCCGGGGCGAGTCACTTTTATTTATCAAATATCGAGCGGCACTTATATTTCAATTCCGTCAGATTTTTCTTTTCACAACACCATAGCTTCCATACACACCGCTAGAACAAGGTATCTACTTTTAGCAGTGTTCATATTTGTATCCAGAAGCATTTGTTAAACCGTGAACTTCAAACTCGTTCGCCAAAGAAAATCTGTATAGAAAACGGTTAAATGTTATCTATTTGCTTTATATAATAAAATCAGAAAAAAATCCCAAATTAAACGGGCAAACAGTTGGTTTTCATTGTCTCCCAACACTTGGAACATTAAAAAATTTTGATTTGCAAATATCAGCATACGTGATCTATAGGATTGAAGAAATGCTATTGGCTAGCTTAACCACGTGACAAAATGTGATTGGCTGAAAAAATAAACAAGCAATGGCTGATCAATTTTGTTGAAATTTTGTTGTCGAAGACGAAGTACAAATTAATGTTTGAAAACCGGGTTTTTTCTTTTCTTTTTTCTCAAATACGTTAACTGCCTCAACTAAGTCTTTGTAAATATCTTTATTTTCCCATTCATGAAGGCAATGCGATAAATTTTTTAATATATCCGCCATTTGGATATTCATGCTTGATTTTTGTTTTTCATACGAATCGAAATATACATGTAATGTATACAAAGCAGTTTTTGGTTGAAATAATGCATACTTCTGTACCTACTAACTTTCAGCCTTACAAGAATTACTCAGATACAACTAGATATTTTGCTAACTTCACACTCATGAGATATTACATTGAAGACATTTCCGGTCTGTATAGTAAAAATTCCTATGCATTCGAAAATGACATACTTTCGTTATAAAAACTGCGATTTTCCAATAGTGAGAAAAATTAAGTTTTACTCGATATTTGCCTAGTTTGTAAATCCTGTAATTAGAGGCTGCAAGATAGGAGTCCCACATATTGTCAAAATTAAGGCATTTGATTGATCAAATATGAATAAAATGTACCGTTAAATTCGTACCAACATGGGCTATAACATGGACGTTCTCTGTAATAAAAGATTGAAATATCTCATTAGCACTGTGTAAAATCATGATTCATATATGCATTGTGTGTTTGTTATATATCCAAACATAATCTTAATATAAGATACTCATTAATCATTGAAAGCATACCAAGCACACATTAACCATTCAAGATTAACTTGGACACAACTCTTTTAATGGTAGCTAATGAGCACGTAGTTGCTGGAGAAAAGCAAATTTCTACTCGTGCGAAAGTGCAAGTTATATTTATAATCTTACGATATCTTATAATTGATAAACCTGGTGTTTACAATTTCAATTGTACGAGAATTTTAACTGCAATGCCCTCCATACTAAAAATAATTCTTGTTATGGGTTATTTAGCATGGCTATATATTGAGGAACAATACCGATTGGTTAATTTTTAGTTGAATTAATTATCACACGTAGCCCCTCTGGTGGTTTTCCTGAAGACCTGTATGAAGTGGTCACACAAAATCCCTTATGGTGACCGCTTAATGTTGTAGTTCCCTACAAATATAAGTATATCCTGTCCCTATCCGTTGAAATTTTTACGCTCTTCACTCAAATAATATCTCATGAGTGTCGAGTTTAAAACATATCTAGTTGTATCTGAGTAATTCTTATATGGTTGACAGTTGAACAATGCATTATTTCATCCATAAGCTACTTTAAATCAAATACATATATATTTAGATATGATAATGATAAGGATTCTCTGGATTTTATTTTGAAATTTTTATTACGCTTTCAACTCGGTGCTTCGAGCCTTCGTCAGAATGTGCGAATATATTATTTACAAAGATTTTGTAGGCGTTTGGAGCGTCTGATTGGTTGGTTAGTAGTTGAGTTGATATTATTGGATGGTATAAGATGCGTTGTCATGGTTTCGGGTGTATGGATTGCGTTAATGAAATTTGAGTGTTTTATTTTAGTCGTTGTGTTATTAGTTTGTTGTCTTGGTTTTATCTTTAGTTGTGAATAGATGATGGGGATGTCAATATGTCTGTTTATTGTGTTGTTGTCTTTGCTGTACCATGCCTCTTTGAATTCTCGTGCGTGTTTTGTCTGTGCGCGTCCAAGAAGTTGTGTTTTGTCCAGTCAAATGTGTGGTTGGTATTGTAGGTATGTTCTGCTGGTAGTGATTTTGGGTCGCGTCGTTTGATGGCATTCTTGTGTTTAGTGAGTCTTGTTTCAATTTTCTTGGATGTTTGTCCTATGTACTGTTTGGGGCAATCTTTACATGGTATCATGTAGACCGCGTTGGTTGTGTCAAATGTCGTTGTTCGGTCTTTATGTTTAGTGAAGTATAATTTGAGTTTGTGTGTTGGTTTATGTGTGATGTTTATTTTGAATGGTCGGAGTAGTCTTGATTTCATTTCTCATGTTCCGTTTATATATGGAAATGTCACTATTTTTACTGGTTCGTCTGTATCTTCGTTAGGTTTTTTTAGTTTGTGGTTTGTTGTGTATTTTGTTTAATACTTTGTTGATAAAGTTTCGTGGGTAATTGTTGTTGATGAATGTAGAGTATAAGTAGTTGCGTTCATTCTTCTTGTCTTCTTCTGTATTGCAGTGTGTTTTAATCCTGTTAAAGAGAGTTCGTATGCAACTAATTTTGTGTTGTGTTGGGTGATTGCTATTAAAGTTGAGTATTTGGTCTGTGTGTGTATTTTTGCGGAATACTTGTGTGTTTAATGTGCCGTCATGTGATCTGGTAAGTAAAATATCTAGGAAGGTAAGTTGTTTGTTCTGTTCTTTGTCCATGGTGAAGGTTATGTTCTGTGTGGTGTTGTTTATTGTGTGTAGAATGTGTTCTGTTTTGTCTTTTTCGACGATAGCAAAGATGTCGTCAACAAATTTTCTCCATAGTCTGATGTGTGTGTTGTTGGTGACTGACTGCTTTTCAAGGTGTTGCATAACAGCTTCTGCAAGGAAGGTGGATAAAGGAGAACCCATTGGTGTTCCTGAGATTTGTCGGTAATATGAATTTTGGAAGGTGAATTCAGTGGAGAGGCAGAGCTCGAGCAGGTCGATGATATCATCTTGGTCTAGTTCGGTTGTGATTTTCCATGAGTTGTTGTTAGTAAGTAGTTCGTTTGTGACTGTTTTGGCTATGTTTAGTGGTATGGATGTGAAAAGTGACACTACATCGTAAGATATCATGATTTCGTCTGGTTTTAGTTTTACATTTTTAATATTGGTGAGGAAAGTTGTGGCATTTTTGATAGTGTGATGTGATGATTTGACTAGCGGGTGCAGAATATTAGAAAGATATTTTGATAGTTCATACGTGGGAGATCCAGGAAGAGATACAATTGATACTACCAAAGATTCACAAAGAAAACAACCCGCTACGACCAATTGTATCTCTTCCTGGATCTCCCACGTATGAACTATCAAAATATCTTTCTAATATTCTGCACCCGCTAGTCAAATCATCACATCACACTATCAAAAATGCCACAACTTTCCTCACCAATATTAAAAATGTAAAACTAAAACCAGACGAAATCATGATATCTTACGATGTAGTGTCACTTTTCACATCCATACCACTAAACATAGCCAAAACAGTCACAAACGAACTACTTACTAACAACAACTCATGGAAAATCACAACCGAACTAGACCAAGATGATATCATCGACCTGCTCGAGCTCTGCCTCTCCACTGAATTCACCTTCCAAAATTCATATTACCGACAAATCTCAGGAACACCAATGGGTTCTCCTTTATCCACCTTCCTTGCAGAAGCTGTTATGCAACACCTTGAAAAGCAGTCAGTCACCAACAACACACACATCAGACTATGGAGAAAATTTGTTGACGACATCTTTGCTATCGTCGAAAAAGACAAAACAGAACACATTCTACACACAATAAACAACACCACACAGAACATAACCTTCACCATGGACAAAGAACAGAACAAACAACTTACCTTCCTAGATATTTTACTTACCAGATCACATGACGGCACATTAAACACACAAGTATTCCGCAAAAATACACACACAGACCAAATACTCAACTTTAATAGCAATCACCCAACACAACACAAAATTAGTTGCATACGAACTCTCTTTAACAGGATTAAAACACACTGCAATACAGAAGAAGCCAAGAAGAATGAACGCAACTACTTATACTCTACATTCAAAAACAACAATTACCCACGAAACTTTATCAACAAAGTACTAAACAAAATACACAACAAACCACAAACTGAAAAACCTAACGAAGATACAGACGAACCAGTAAAAATAGTGACATTACCATATATAAACGGAACATCAGAAATGACATCAAGACTACTCCGACCATTCAAAATAAACATCGCACATAAACCAACACACAAACTCAAATCATACTTCACTAAACATAAAGACCGAACAACATTTGACACAACCAACGCGGTCTACATGATACCATGTAAAGATTGCCCCAAACAGTACATAGGACAAACATCCAAGAAAATTGAAACAAGACTCACTAAACACAAGAATGCCATCAAACGACGCGACCCAAAATCACTACCAGCAGAACATACCTACGATACCAACCACACATTTGACTGGACAAAAACACAACTTCTTGGACGCGCACAGACAAAACACGCACGAGAATTCAAAGAGGCATGGTACAGCAAAGACAACAACACAATAAACAGACATATTGACATCCCCATCATCTATTCACAACTAAAGATAAAACCAAGACAACAAACTAATAACACAACGACTAAAATAAAACACTCAAATTTCATTAACGCAATCCATACACCCGAAACCATGACAACGCATCTTATACCATCCAATAATATCAACTCAACTACTAACCAACCAATCAGACGCTCCAAACGCCTACAAAATCTTTGTAAATAATATATTCGCACATTCTGACGAAGGCTCGAAGCACCGAGTTGAAAGCTTAATAAAAAATTCAAAATAAAATCCAGAGATTCCTTATCATTATCATAATATGCCTGGGTTACCAATTTTCAAATATATATTTAGATATATATAAAAAACACTAATCATGAACGTTCTAAGCGCTAGAGGCATATTTTAATGTTAACACTAAAAGAACGTTCACACCAAGAGCACATTCATTCAAGTTATGCATACATAAATATAAAGACTTTCCAAGAACGCCTGATTAACTTCTTTCTGACTTTTTTATGTTTTCTATGCAAAATAAAGTTTTTTAAGCCCGCGAAATACTAGCAGCTACAGGTAACTTTTTACACGCGACCGGCGAAAGTTAGAAATATTTTTAATATGCCTTAGTATATATGTATGAGAGTTCACTTGTCTTTAATTAATCTTCTTTAAGTTGGTCGCATCTCTTGCATTGTATGACAGACTAACATCTCAATTTTTCTAGCGGAAAGTAAAGTATCTCAGTTTTCTACTCTTGGTGAAAAGTTAGCATGGTGTGTGGTTACGCAGAAACCGAAGAATGGTACAATTTCTAAGCTGCAAAAACGTGCCACGGAGTTTTGTGAGACCATTTGGAAAAAGAGTGGTTACTTTGGGAGCAAAGTGCCACCGAATTTTATCAAGGTAACATATTTTGTAGTGATTTCTCGTTATCAACAAAATCTACACAAAAAAATCCGGTGAAATTTGTAAAAAAAACATTTCTCTTATTACGATTGCGGAACTGTTTACAAGTCAATACTTTTTGTAACATATAAGCTCGACTAAATATTTTGGAATCAATGAATTTGGACTATCATATCAAGGTAGTCTGTTGGCAATTATTTTTGGGGTTACATCCTGCTCATGTACTACTATTGATTCATAGATTCATATTAATCGTTTCATATTAATCCAAATTTCTATATCATTTCTATTAAATTTCTAAGATCTATGGCTATAGGAAAGAAGAGTTAATTTAAAAACGCACTTGCTTTTTTCGTGCGCTCCAAGTTACGGGATTTGAAGTTAGTGAACGTTGTCGGTTGATATAAATGTTACTTATGGATACGTGTTATCTTGCAGTCATTGGAGTAGCCAGCCTGCAAATTTCGTTACGCAATGTAAATTTTTCTGTGTTAACTCACTGTAAAAACAATGGATTTCTTAAGAACTGAATAATGACTGATGATCTACAATGTCATTTATAAAGAAATAGCCAAATGTTGCAACCTGTTGACCATGAGAGCTTATCGATCACCACACATTTCAACACATGCATATCTTACTAACGCAATGGGTCGTAACTCCCCTATTAGGCGTATTTGCTATTTGCAACAAATCACGTTTTACTGTTTCAAAGCAACGTTTTTTAAAGTATATCTCACATCAATTAGAAAATTTACATTTCCAACATGTGTTGTTCGGGGATTTTTTTGTGAATTTTTGCACAAAATTGCAAGTTTTGTACGTACTGAAACTTAGGCATGTTAACTTTACATGAGCCAAGCGTATTTAAAACAAAAGGTAATGAGGACACTCCTCTCATTTTCTTTTGTCTTTAATGCGTTTGATGCATGTAAACTTCGACGTTTGAAACATTCCAAGTTGCCAATAAAATGCAGCTAAATTTGACGCGTGGTTACTTTTTTTACTTGTTATGGGAATCGCCTATTCCCTAATTTTTCAATGCTTTCCACTTAATAGAACCTGTTACTATATCCCCACTTGCTTTCACTATGATCTCTAAGCTTTAAATTTTTTTTAGGTGGAATTAGACGAAGAATTTCAGACAGATAGCCAAAAGACATGGATGCTCTGCGATATTTTTCACAAGACTGGTATCATTGACCGTGATGGTAACATTTATAAGGCAAATCATTGTGATCCGAAAATTTATAAATTTTGCTATGGAACTGAAATGGCAGCTACGGAGCTTGGTTTTGCGCGTTTGGATGTGAAAATGACTGCACCACAGGGTATGTCATGCAACGTAGCTTTGTTTGATTTTGTAAAATGCTCCAAAATTTTTTGAAGTTTATGTAGTTTCCTACAATTGTGACACTTCAAATCAGAAGGCAACTATGAGCTTCAACAAAATTATGCAGTTAATGATACTAGTAAAAAGCACGATAGGTAAACATCAATCTTATTGGACAGTAAGCTTAACTTTTTTAACAACTACAGTAAATTTTTTTAGCAATTATAATTCTACAAATTACCTCATTACACTTCAAAAATTTGCAAAAAAATGTACTTCAGTATTTAAAAAGCTTTAGCAAATTGAACTACAGCATGCTCTTTATTGATTAAACGATTATTAATTTTACTATGTTCATTTTGGCGTTAATATCAAATTCAACAAAAATTATCAATAAAGCTAGGTAGGTGAATATGAAAGTAAATGGAAAAAATTTGATTAATCTTTAAAACCTAATGACACAAGCTAGCCTATTCACTTCACTAGCCAAGAAGTATCTCAGTAACGAAAATTATTTCGCAACAACCAAGATTACAGTCGTTATCACAATGATTCTACCTGTCTTGTCTTTAACTGTTGCTTGTCCAGCATACGTTCGATTGACACAATCATTGCTATATTCTCCGGTGTCAGCATTTACTCTAACAGTTTGGATTTTATTGATTTTTCCTTTTGTACACAAAAGGACTTTTAACATTATTCAAATAAATCATTAGATTCATTGTACAAATTTTGACATGTGTCATGCGCTTAGATTCATTGCAATTATGCTTTTATTACGCATAATAAGCTTAAGTGCCGCAAACGTGCAAGCATGTTAAAATTGCACGTTTAATGATTGCAAGCACAAAATTTGGCTTTGCTCACTATTGTTTTGGAGTGAATTTTATAAAATAACACATGAAAAACGCGTGATGTGATTGGTCGATGCCCGTTTTCGGATCAGGCCTGTCCAAACACGGTAATTTAATATGCTGTCGTAAAAATTTCAAACATAAAGACGACTTTCAAGCCTATGTTTTTTGCTGCAGTGCATTTCTGGCTGAGTAAAAAATGTGAACTTAAAGTAACATTTGTGACTTTTCTAAACTTTTAGACAGGGACGCCGGAACGGCAAAAAGGAAAGCCTTTGTGGAAGGGCACATTAGTGAAATTTACTAAAAACAATCTAATAGTTATAAACAGCAAAGAGATGTGCTACATGCAATACACTGTACAGAAGCACATGTCCGCAGTGTTGGTCGACTAATATTAACGATAGTATAGCTAGCAAACGATGTAACGTCACTAATTTACAATTTGTCATCACTCATGTATTGTATTTTCCAAAGTATCTAATTCTTCTTTCATTTCTCTGTGAAAACTCTTTGGCAATTACGTCTATTTCCACCATATCCATGTGTTGCTTCTGAATGTTGGCGAACATAATATCATTCAGATGATTTCCTTCACTGTTTGACCGCAGCCATGTTTTGAGACGACGCATTACGCTGAATGTGCGTTCGCACGAGGCAGATGAGAGTGGCAATGTGTAGTATAGTATAATTAGATTGTGGATCTCTGAGCACCTTTTCTTTGCTGACGGCATGGCATTGAATACTCTGCTATTGTTGAAATACGCGTGACTTCTGTTATTTTTTCTTCTTATCCACGTTGTAAAGCCCAAGACTGTTTTCTGTTATCAATATTTCTTCATTATTCATCCATCTTGGAACTTTTCTTAGTGTACTGCCAGTGACAAATTTTTCACCTGATTCCAGTGGAAACTACATCATAACACGAAAAACTTTCTTGGCGTCATCAAGTGTACGCTCGAACTCTTCTTTCCTTCTCATCTCATGAAGACGTTGCAGGACATGTCTTATTGAAAATATTGAACATAGAGCATACTCAGCTGAAATACCAACGGCTTGGAGCTCTTTATAAAGCTTCTCGAGTAAAGCCAATAGCTTTCTTGTCGCGTTTAAATTGAAGATGACGATGAAGACACCTACGATTGCATACAGGGATTGGCATAAATCCAGTGATGTAGACAACAAATTAGATTGCTTAGCTGCATCCTGTATAATAAGTTCATTGCAGTGACTGAAACAATGAACATAAATTGCGTTTGGTGCAATATCTTCCTTGAGCTTTCTTGCGAGGGATTTCATTGCTGAAGCCCCATCAAAGCCCTTGGGTGCCATTTTGTAACCTTCCATGCCACATCTGAGAAGATTGTCTTTGGTGTAGTACAGCAATGCATTAGATGAAATTCCTTGCAAACATTCATAAATTCCAATAAAATCTTCCGATACTTCGTAATTATCATCACAGGTCCTTACGGAAAAAGACAACTGTTCCTTCTTAGATACGTCTGATGATTTGTCAGCTAGAATTGAAAATGATTCTCTCACTAGAATTTTATCAATGAAATGTCTTCGAGCATTTAATACAATAATCTGTTTCTGCTCGTCCAGGATGTCGTGTGCAGTTACTTATCGGTTCTCGTCAAGTAAAAGTTTTAGTGCCTTGTCGTTAATCGCTTTATCAAGATTGAACTGATGAATATTAGATTCAGAATCCGTTCTGCCTCTAATCGCTATACCTTGGCGTAAGAGTGTTTTTAATGTTTGAAGATGTGAAATTAACTCTTTCTGCCTTAACTGCTGTGCTTCAAGAGCAAGCGAACTGCAGGCAGTGCTAAGAGACAATTGCCCTTTGTCTAATGTGGCACAAGCTTCTTTATGAGCATAACTGTTTTCATGTTCGTTGAATTTCTCACAGCCTTTTTTCCAGTTATCAAATCCAACTTCATAACTGCCAAACACTCCCTTTATCTTAGAGTGAGTAGAACAAATTTCACGAAAAGCCTTATTTTTTTTCTCGATTGTACCCTAACCACTCATAATTTCGTAACCATTGACCTTGGAAATATCGACCATGCTTCACACTACTTTCCTTGTCTTCACTTGTAAATTCTTTCTCATGTTTTACCCATGTCGTTTTCATGCATATCTTTTCTGTTTCACCAATCAGACTTTTTGGTATGGACGATTCACAGTCTGAGGCTTTTTCAGTATTGACAGTTATTAAAGTGTCAATTCCGCTTGTTAAAGCAGAATCAAAATCATAGCTTGTGTTTCCTTTTGCAAACAGCGATGTTATTTTTCATTGAACCGGCTTAGCAGCTGCTTTTGCTAATGCTTACATCTTTCTGCTCCTGACATTGCAGAAAAAGCGATAAGATGCAAAAAATATTCCTTTCAAAGTCATCAATGTTTAGTTGACTGAGACATTTATGCCAGTAGATGTTTACCATTAAAAATATCTTTGGTATACCTCATGTTACTGGCACCTTTTTGGATTTAATAATAATGAAAGGAATTTGCTAAGGTAGTGTGATTTTTAGTTGTTTACATGTAAAAATTGGCCTTTGCCCCCCTTTCCCCCAGTTCCGGCGTCCCTGCACTTGAGAGTGTTGCTTGAGTTTGGAAAGCGGTGCAAAATACTCTCCTTCGGCTCGTGTTTTTCGCACTGTTCTTAACTCTCACTTAATTCTTGCGTGTTTGTATCAGGCAATCCAAATATAGAAACCATTAAGTTGTTGCTTAGTAGCTAAGTTTTGCAAATTATGTTACATTGATATCTACAAAAAGCAGATTGTTAGTGATCAGTCATGCAAAATTTGGTACATGATAACACACTTATTGACTGAAATATGGGAAAACTGTGTGTTTTGTTGACCCTTGACCGGTAGTCCTAGTTGAACGAAACATATATACACTGTTTCCCTCGATTTCGATTTCTACAAGCAAATGATTTTTATGGGTGGGTAATGGTTAACTTATACAACATTTTATATTTTTACGACGTCGCTTGAATTGTCATTTAATAAATGTTTTCCTTTTGTGGATTATTATAATGAATTTATTATTTAGATGCACTCTTTATAGATGATTTGTTTGTTGGTGAAGATGTTATCAGTGTTTCTGGTACCGGAGGGACAAAAGGGAATTTTGTAATTGCTCCTGGAAAGATCGATGAACGCATTCAAAAGATTTTAGAAGAGGAAAAACTTGACCGATCTAGCATGGAAAATGCTTGGAAAGAAGATATTCGAGAAGTTCAGGAAGAAACAATTCGCAAAACAGATGAAGTGAGTTACTTGCATATGACAAAGATATTTTTATGAATATGTACTTCATTGCACTGTTATAGGTAAGGGATAGTACTCGATTAGATCCAGATTTTTTTATGCTTAGATTTAAGCATAATAGTCTTACTTGAGTGAAAAGCAGCAAAATAAGTCAAAGCTAAAAATGATTTATTAACTTAGGCTCACTTTACTTATAACAAGCAACCCTTTTTAAAACCAGGGTATCGACCTTTTGATCATTTACAAAAGATAAAATTGACCGATTAGGCCACATCAATGTGGCCACCCACATAAGCAGTCACAACAGTCTTTTCTCTCTTCAAATAAACAGAACAAGCCATTGAATCTGAGATTGGTGCGTTTTACTGCTGTTATAAATATGCATAGCCTTTAAACATATAAATAATGTCATGCCACTCTTGAATGATAACAGTTACAACTTATATGTGTATCATTTGTTTCATAAGACTTAATCCATCGTAATGATTTCAACATGTTGTTTGTCTTTAAAAGATGGACGTGAGTTGCTTGACTTAATTGCCCTATTTGGATAAACCTGGCTGTCCACTCCTTATTTATATTGTTAATTATTGAATACAGTTGAACATCTACTTACGGGCACTTCTCAAAAGCAAACACCCACCGTAAGCACAAACTTTTGAGTCCTTGCAGTTGACATACTATCTCTTAACACAGCTCATAATAGGGCACCTTCCCAAGAGTGACCGCAGAGGAAGGTTCTACTGTAAATAACAAATAGATTACATTTAAACGTTTTCTGTCGCAAAATTATTTTAATATTTCTTTTGTTTTTTTGCATTGAGTATTTGTGTTTGCTTTGTTGATTTACTGCAATATTTATTGAAAAAATTTGATTCATACATGAGCTAGAATGTGATTTACTTACAGAATAAACTAGCGATGACTGGTTAATTTTTCTATATAAGAAATATCGAAGACCAAATATTAAGTACGTGAGTTGCTTAAACAGGGTTTTGTAAATCAGGGATAAATTAAAAAATTATCTCTGACGTCATTCCGTGCATCTGTCTTCTTGGAATTCTTATCGTTATTGTATCAATAATAGTGTGAGATCATACTGGTGATTTCATAATACAAGACAAACTGTGATTGACTTTACTTTACATTTACATGACATGAGTTATAACGAAAATATTTATTACTTGCAAATGGTATAAAGTGCACAATCTATTTGCTAAAAAAAGTATTAGCTACGAGTCCTTATGTACAAGTAAAGTCTCTTCAAGTTTAAAGAGAGTGGAAAGTATTGGAAACATCTAAGATTGTTAAAAAGAAAGTGTGTGTTGGAAATGCAGTTACGATTTTATAACTGTCCAAAAAGTTCAAAATAATAACGCAATAGTTCTTAAAAGAGCTGTTTAAAACCAGAACACTAACCCATTAGTTGTAAAAGAACTGTTTTTGAAGCTGAAATAAACTTTCCATTTCGGCAGACTACTTATCAGGTTTCAACGTCTACTAAATGAGAACTTCAAAATCATGCAATATTCATAATGGCCAGAAAATTTAACATCATCTCTATAAATTGGGGGATGACGCATAAAACAAAGACAAATTAAACACGTAATCCTGTTGTCGAGGAAAGACAGGATTAGTCAACTTAATTTGTACAGACTCCATGACGCGTAACTGAAATAGCGAGCGACAATTTTCAATAACTCTAAATTATGGTCGGAATAGGATTTAGTACAGTGAGCGTTACTCAAAATTTGTTTTCCAATCCCTGGGAATCATTTTGACCATTCAACACGGCATTTGCTTTTTTTAAAACAATTTTTAAATTTGTTACCCAGCAAATTCTCTATTTTACTGTCTATAAAGTGAAGCCAGGTAAAATAAGAAGCGAAATGTTCAAAAAACGACTTTTGGAACAAATAATTTTTGTAGTAGCTTCGTTTTAGCTTGGGATATTTTTAGTAATTTTCCATATTGAAATTGTTAATTTTACATGAATCATGAATCCAACAGGATTTTAACCTAAATAAATGAGAAATGGACGGGAATTAAGAAAAAAGTTTACAAGTAATGTGTGTTCAGATATTTACAACTTTTAGTATTTGTTTTTTGAGTCAAAAACGTATATTTACATTTTTTAGCTTGAAGAAAGACAGAATTTTCTGGAAACAGAGTTGCGTGATCAGATTATTAAGATTGAAGAAGTAGCTGAAGAAAAAACGAAACTGCATGAAAATAATTTTGCCAAATATCAAAGCCAACTATTGACGAAGTTTAATGAGTTGAAACAAAAAATGGATGATCACTTTCAGTCAGTCATCAAGAAAATGCAAGCAGATATGAGAAAAGAATTTGATTCCATGCAAAAAAGATTCAAGAAAAAGGAAGAAGAGCTGGATGCTGCGTTTCAAACTTGTATGTGTTAAATTTATTTTTATTTGCACATGCATGAGCTATTCAATATCAAAGCAGAGCTGAACACAAGGTTTGATTGCATTTTACAGAAGGAAAGTACCCAACCTTCTTCTCTCCAGTGACGTCAATCCTACGTTAATTGAGGGGGGACCAATTAAATATTTTGTGCTATGCCAGGCTGAATTCTTTCAAAGGTGACATTCTTACAATTAACAAAGGATTGACGCCAATTCTTGTGCAAACATACGACATGGGCATGTTATTCCTCACACACCGACAGGCCATGTTATTATATGTTTGTCGATGTAGATCGTCCAGGTTATTATTGTCCTGAAAAGGACTGTTGTTGTTGTTGACTGACGTTTCGACAATCTTAGCGGTAGTCATCTTTGGAGTCAAATGAGGAGTAAACTACAGGTTAGCCGTATTTATTATCTGGTTATTACGTCATTGTATTGTGTGTACAGGAAATGTGCGGGTGTCAATGTGTATTGTCATTGTGAATTAGTGTGAAGTGTAATGTTTGTAGTTGATAGTTTGTTTGTATTGTGAATAAGTTGATTGTAAGGTGCCGGTAATTGCTGTGATCTGTTCAAGGGGATTCGTTCGAAGTTGGTATACCATAGCAGTTGGTATGTCAGTCGGTGATGTTCGGCAATGTGATTAGTTGTGTTTTGTTTCTTTGTAGCTCGTTTGTGTTCACTAAGTGTTATGTTTAAGCTCCTGCCAGTTTCCCCCTATATAGGAGGGGGGGGGGGCAGTTGGAGCAGTTTATTTTGTAAACTGTACCTTGTTGTTCGATGGACAAATCATATGTGATTCACGAGACGCTCTACACAACGAAAACAACGAAACGAACAACTCAGTGACAACAGCAACGATACCTTACATCAAAGGTACGTCTGAGACTATCTCACGTATCTGACAACCATACAACATACGTGTCGCACATAAACCAATCACAACGTTACGACAAGTACTAACGAACATAAAGGACAAAGAACAACCCAATGAACGACAAGTTGCAGTTTAAACTAAACTGCTCCGACTGCCACGCTTCTTATATCGGAGAAACTGGCAGGAACCTAAACATACGACTTACTGAACACAAACGAGCTACTAAGAAACAAGACAAACTTATCACATTGCAGAACATCACCGACTCACAAAGCACAACATTGACTGGGACTCGGCAAATTGCATTACTTACAGCACTGTGACTATAGACTTACATTAGAAAGTTGTTATACCAACTTGGAACAAACCCCCCTGAACAGATAAAAGCAATTACCGGCATCTTACAAACGACTTATTCATAATACAAACAAACAATCAACTAAAAATATTACACTTCCGTCAGTCAACAACAACAGACAAAAACAACAAAAACTGTCCTTGTCAGGGCTGTACTAACCTAGATGATCTACATCTACAAACATGTAACGATACTCCCGGGTTCAAACCATTTACTTTATCATCAGTTTATGTCGTATTCTGATGATTTTACTTCCACTCTTTTTGGGCACACTCCTGAGTTGTTAGCTGTTTTTTGAACGTCCCTTATCGATATAAAATCATTTTGCTGGTATGCTCCTTTGCAGTTTCTCTTATAGACTTCCTAAAAGTATATAAGGAAAATGCTTCAATCAATGAAGTAATTAACGCTTGCCTTCACTTTATTTTCATCAAATGATTTAGCTCAGCAAAACTTGAATGCTCATTATGCTGCGACAGAAAAACGCCTTGAAAAAGAAAAAAAGAAACAAGTAGACGAACTCTCTAAAAAAAGTGAAGAGTTCTCAGAAGCACTTCGGAAAGAAAACGTCAAAAATTTTCAGTTTGCAAAAGAGCAAGTGGAGCAGTTTTGCCGTGACAAAATAAAGGAAATCAAGAAAATTGAAGAAGCTGCCGTGCTTCAGTTTGAAGAGCAATGTTTGGCATATAAGAAAGATTCCGATGCTAAAACCGCTTTAGCGAGGCAAGAATTAATTAATATAATGGAAAGTAAAACGGAAAGATATTATAAAGAAATCAAAGATGAATGCTCAAAGAACCTGAGTACAATGGAAGAAGCTAACACCAAACTGAAGAAGCAAGTGGAATCCTTGGAAAAATTGGTGAGCATTACTGTAATCTTAGAGCAGTGTGTAAAACATGTCAGATACAAACTATACATTCATTGGAAGTCTTTATTTCGTGTGGGGATGTTAATATTGCAGAAATTAGACGTTTCTGGTTTGTGATGAATCAACCTTTGCCAGTAGCTACCAGAACATGTAATTTAAAAAGCCAGAATTGTCAACCATTACTATTTCAAAACAAATTACTTCTTTTTTCATTTTGTTTGAACTAAATTGGCATGCGTTGTACTAATATAATGAATCGGTAATAGTTTTAATGGTTTGAATTAGTTTGATTTGATTAAACATTTTTAATTAATGGATTTGATGAATTTTTCTGCTCTACTCTTGAATATTTTAATTATTAGGTCTCTTTTTAAGGTGGACTTATGCAACCATACAGGGTGTATAAAAAAGTTGGAAAATGTTAAATTGTAGGAAAACTAACATTTCATCAAAATTTCACATAAATGTGTCAAAGTCTGTGTATTTCAGCATCGTTTGATCTAAAATGAAAAACAATCAGAAAAATTAATCTCGAAAGTTGGAGAGGAATTCGTAAAAGCTCAAGTTTAACTGTTTGCAAAAGGAAATAAAAAGTTTGAAATCTAATTAAATAGATGAGGTGAAACGTTGAACTCTGCTGTGCATTGTATAAAAATTTTAGAAAATTCAATAAACATTAAGCACACCGTGTAACGTGTGTAACGTCCAAGATGGACTGGTTGCGGGATGAACTCAATGTCTGTCAAATTTTGTATATTTTTATAAATGGTTTGAACCCGGATTATCGTTACATGTTTGTAAATGTAGATCGTCCAATTTGGTATAGCCCTGAGAAGGACTGTTTTGTTGTTCTTGACTGACGTTTCGACAACCTTAGCGGTAGTCATCTTCAGAGTAAAAAAAAACTCTGAAGATGACTACCGCTAAGTTTGTATAATTTTGATACAATGCACAACACAGTTTAAAATTTAACCTCCTTTTTTGAATTAAAGTATTGAAGGCCTGATTTTCTTTTGTGCAAACTGTTAAAATTGAGGCTTTTAATAACTGCCCTCCCGCTTTTCGACATTCATTTTTCTGATCAGTGGTTTTTATTCTTACAATAACCGGAAATGCCGAAATCTAATTAGAGCTAGATATAGAGCTAGATATATTTTTTAGAAATTTTCATACAATAATAGTTTTCCAAACGTTATTAAATTTTCTAACATTTTTGATGTATCTTGTATAAGCGAAAAATTTACAATACTGTTCTTATTTCAGGTCATGACCCTTGAAATTGGCGAAAAAGACTTGAAAGAATCTAAAGACTCCAAGGTCTCAAAAGACTCGAAAAAGCGCTGATCATTACTATTTTAGTGAATCCTACTGTTGAAAACCACTTTGAAAAGAACTTCACAAAAATTCATTTCATTGCAGGGACAGTACGTTAAAGATATTTTTGCAGTTAAAAAAGACTGCGTCGATGTAATCAAAGTTTTCAAACTAGTTGATAATTTCATTTATTGAACCATTATCGTTGCATTTATTTACTTCAGAATAGAAACTAAGTATTTAAACTTAAAAATTAATATGGATAGGCTATTATAAAGCAGTCACCCAGGCGCGGATTCAGACCGGAACTTTTGAGATTACATTTTATCAAGAAGATTAGAAATTTTGTTGTATTTATATGAAATACAGCAAAATTGCTCAAAAATATGTCTTTAATTAATCAATTAGATTTAAATTTTTCATAATTTACTGTCTTTTTGATATAATTTTTGAAAAAAGCACAAAAACTTCGAAATAAACCTCTTGCCTATTAATAAAACTATCCAGTTAAACGATGAGCTGTTAAACTGCAGAAAGCATGCCAAATTTTACCAAATTTGTTCGGAAAACGTTCGTATATTCGAAGCTGCGACCACAACTTCAATTTGCCACGGTCAGCTTGCAGAAAATTGCACAAATAACTAAATTTATTTCCAAACTTTGTCATTTCGTGCGAACTTTTTTCCCGCCATGTTTGTTCGCTGTGACGTACAAACGAGTACCGCCCCCTAAATACTTTATAGTATTTATTATAAAGTAAATGGTTTGAACCCGGGAGTATCGTTACATGTTTGTAAATGTAGATCGTCCAGGTTGGTATAGTCCTGAAAAGGACTGTTTTTGTTGTTGTTGACTGACGTTTCGACAACCTTAGTGGTAGTCATCTTCAGAGTCAAATGAGGAGTAAACGTCAGGTTAGCCGTATTTGTTATCTGGTTCTTACGTCATTGTATTGTGTGTACAGGGAATGTGTATTGTCATTGTGAATTAGCGTGAAGTGTAATGTTTTTAGTTGATCGTTTGTTTGTATTGTGAATAAGTCGTTTGTAAGGTGCCGGTAGTTGCTGTGATCTGTTCAGGGGGTTTGTTCTGAGCTGGTATACCAACTTTCTAGTGTAAGCCGTTGTATATAGTCAGTACTGTAAGTAATGCATTTTGCCGAGTCCCAGTCAATGTTGTGCTTTGTGATTCGGTGATGTTCGGCAATGTGATAAGTTTGTCTTGTTTCTTAGTAGTGATTTCACATCAAAAGACACTAGTATATAGTTGTCCTGTATTTGTATAGTGCAAAGTTTTTTAATGAAAGTTTCAGTGGATTGTAGCTTGTGTTTTGATTTGTTTGTAAGTGGTTGCAGTATGTCAGTCAAGTACTTTGAAAGTTTGTATGTAGGCGAACCACAGAATGATACAATTGGTCGCATGGGTATTTGTGGTTTGTGAAGTTTTGGTAGTCCGTATAGTCTGGGTGGTCGTGGAACTGAACATCTGAGTCTACGGTAAATACGTTCAAATATAATGATAGATTTTCTCATAGAGAAGATCTTGCTGTTAAGTTTGCGTACTAGTGATGGTGTTGGGTCTCGTTTGAGTTGTTCGTACATTTGTCTGTCGTTAACAAGGGTGTCCATTTTGTTGAAGTAATCATTCCTGTCCATGACCACAGTCACACGTCCTTTGTCTGCTGGTAAAATAACGATGTTGTTGTCGTGTTTTAGTCGTTTGAGTGCTTGTTGTTCGTCCTTTGTCAAGTTTTTGTCACGTAGAGAGGACGATTTTAAAGTGGAGGCTATCCTGCTTCTGATCTCGTCTTTGGTTATCTCTGACAAGTCTCTTTGATACGCTAGGACAGCCTCGACACTTGATACCATCGTCTCAGTCGAGATTCGTCTAGGTGTTATGGAATGTTTTGGTCCGTAAGATAGTAGTTGTGTTTCAGTTTGGTTTAATGTGCGGGAAGAAATATTCCTCACCCAATTATCGTCATGTTTATGCCTTGTACGTGTTTTAGTGCGTTTTAAACGTTCAAGTTTTTGTTGTTGTTTGATTTGGTGTTGTGTCTCTGTCTTGTTTGCTCGTTTCTCTGCAATAGTTTTATCGTAGAAAGTAAAGTCTCACTTACTGTCGTTGGTATGACTTCCTTCAGTTTGTTCAGTCTTTTTTCTTGTTGCTTGATGTAATAGTTGATTCGTTTGTGACAGTCGTTAATCCGTGCTCGTATCAGTCGTCTACTGGTGGATTTGACAATCTGAATAGCCTTGGACTTGCAGCGGTGGTTAAACCGGAGTTGTTGGCGTATGCGTCTTGTTCTAACTTAGAACAAACCCCCTGAACAGATCACAGCAACTACCGGCACCTTACAAACGACTTATTCACAATACAAACAACCGATCAACTACAAACATTACACTTCACGCTAATTCACAATGACAATACACAATTGACACCCACACATTACAACTAAAAACATCACACCTAAATCACACATCACAACTATAAAGATTTCACTTCACACTAATTCACAATGACCATACACAATTGACACCCACACATTTCCTGTGCACACAATACAATGACGTAAGAACCAGATAACAAATACGGCTAATCTGACGTTTACTCCTCATTTGGCTCTGAAGATGACTACCGCTAAGGTTGTCGAAACGTCAGTCAACAACAACATAAACAGTCCTTCTCAGGACTATACCAACTGGACGATCTACATTTACAAACATGTAACGATACTCCCAGGTTCAAACCATTTACTTTAATATGCCATATTGACATAAATCGTATCACATACTCGCATAAATTGACTTTGATAATTTACATTCATGCATACACTTCATTTGTCCTTTTCTTACCATTTTGAATGTAAATTTCTGCCGAGAAAACTCAAAGCAATGTTGGCTTGCTTTTGAACATCAATGACTGAAATGTGGCTCGCGAGATCGTCTTTGCCAAACATTGACAATTCATCCATAAATTTTTCACCCTCTTGAAAAAATTTAGAGTTTGGACAGCAGCATTCATGTCAATATGAATTTGTAAAAGATTTCCACAAATTCCATCTGATTGTAGTCTAGTTTCTTCCATGCTTTTAAAAATTTCGATGAAATGATCAAACATTCAATTCAGACAGTGAGCTTGACTATGTTAGTTCAGTTGGCTATCAGTCGAAATCGGTCAAACCAATCACACTAAGACAAAAATTTTAAACAAACCAATTACACAATAGCAATTGGACTCCCTTATCGGTCCGGCCACCCCGAATATTGGTCGAGATTATTCCACATCGTCCACTGATCTGGCTATTGACCAACGGAATGGCTTAAATAAGCGCTCTTGAACTCCGTTTCGGTCGAACCAGTCGAGCCACCCCGATTATTAGTCAGCCAGTTAATATAATTCTTGATATGTTTTTATCTACGTTTATGTTTTTATCTACTAAGGTGGTATTTGTATAAGTTTTCATACATAAAACAGAATTTTGACGATGAAATTCGAACGATTACAGAACGAAAATTAATGATCACAAAAATTGTAATCGTTAGATTTGATAAATAATTTTTGAACTATAAACATCAGTTGCGTGACTGGTTTGACATATCCTAGATCCGCCCCTGACATTATTGACAAATGTAGATGTGGCGTAATCTAAGAGTGTTCCTTCCTTTACTTTCGGCTTCAAAAATTTGACTACGTTCAAAATTTTGACTTCATTATTGGCTGGAGGAATATTCTTTTGGGGGTTTTGAGAGCCTGTAGACAATTTGCTAGCTCAGACTTTTGTCGTGGCAAACGTAAGCTTTCTTTGTCAGACAGGCGAGTGGACAGATTTGATTCTCATGCCTAAAAAACTCGTCCAGGTCTCCATTTCTTGTTTGGCAGGTTATGAAAAGTTGGGAGAAGAGAGAACAATCACTTTTCATGGAGGAGAGCTTTTGATTCATCTTAGATTTCTTTTTTTTTATGTGATTAAGAAGTCGAGATTGGTAATACGTTCATCAAGTTGCAATCTCCTTTCTATTAAGCGCTCTTGAACGAATGTGTCGAAATGCTATCAAGCTCTTATAGTTTTTGCATTCTCAATACTCCTTCCTTTTTTGCAACAACTTTAGAATCCAATACGATAAGGTTTACGCTTTTGTCATCAAACGGATTGCCAAACTTTCAAAAACCTGCACAAGAGATTTGACATCTTAGTGAAATTCAATTTTTAATTCTTTGTTTGTTGGTGGTGACCATCTTCATTGCAAGCTCTAAAATTCACACAAGTGTTGACCTCGTGGACTATTCGTGCCATTTCTGGACCAAAGAGCATCCATCAGCGAAGAGCATCTGGATTTTTGTTAAGCTCACAGCTCCTCCTTTGCCTTTGACCGTAGCATTGTTCTTCTCATGTGCATGGTTAATAGCAATTGCAGAAAATCTTTGAGGTGTCTTGTTTACCAAAAAGAGGCCTTGTTTAAATGCTTCTACTACACACATGATGCGAACATGTATAAAAGCCAACAGGCATAGTTTGGATGGTTTGGAGCAAAGATTCACGGAAGCATTTTGAACACTGCATCCACATACATTTCAAAGTCAGCAAAGGATTTGAGAAAGACAAACAGAATGTGCTCTAATTGCAGGGCAGTGTACTAGTACTGAAACTGCGGTATTTCAGATGTCTTGCTTTTTCATCATGCATCAAAGGAGAGAACGTCTTCAGTCATCTCATCCACATACATATTGGACAGTGGCGTGCGGTGACCGAATTTAGTAGGCAAGCGCTGTGGGTGAGGCAAGCCGCGAACCTATCTAGGGGTCTGGGGGCATGCTCCCCCAGAAAATTTTTGGATTTTGAAGGCTACTGCAGCGCATTTCCCGCGATTTCTGGGAGTACTTTGTCGAAAAAAATATATCTGTCATGACTGAAACAGTATTGAAAAAATCTAAAAAATTCAAAAACTTTTATAGAGTATATATCACAATTACTGTTTAAAAGTATTACATGTGGTATTGTGATATAAAGTCGTTTTAAGTAAATGGCTACGCGTGAATTTCTATTGTAGTGAAGAAGTAACAGAACGAAATAGTCCAAAATCCTACAACAGATTTACTTAAATGTAAATTCCATCCGTCTTTCCTTTGCGCAAAACTCCTTTATAACGTCCTCATAAAATCGTGGCTTCCCCTGCAAACTTACCAACATCTCTTCGATTGAAATTGTAGCCAATGCAGAAAGTCGCTCTTGCCCTTGTGTACTGCGAAGATACGTTTTGATACGCTTGAGAGCCGAAAATGATCTTTCTGCAGAGGAGGACGTACTTGGCATAGTAAGAATGAGCTGACACAATCGGTACACCTCTGGAAAACAGGCTTTCAAGTCAAGTTCGATTATTTTTGATATCATATCAAAAACAGGTTTCGATTTGAGCTCGGCAGATGCGTATAGAACGATTAGTTCACTTTTTAGTGCTTGAAGATTAAAGAATGTTCCATATGAATCTTGCAACGATTGCAGCTCTCGTTCGGGAAAATTCCGGCTGTACAATTCGTGCTTTGAATGATCCAACGAAGAAACGAATGCTCTGCTGTTAAGACTTTCGAATCTAGAGTCAATCTGCACGACAATGGTATCGACTACACAGAAAAACATTTGACGGAAGGACGCCTTTACATCCTCTTCACTTTGCCCGCGTTTCAGTGCTACTTTGACGATACTTGACGTAAAATTCCAATAATCTACGAATTTTGTTCGTTGTTCTTGAATCTTATCTTTCGTCTCGCGAACTTTCGTGACATAGAAGACAATATCGAACTGCTTACTCTGAATGATATTATACAAAACATCCGTAAGACCAAATATTTCTGAAAATATTTTAAGGCAGAACACAAACTGGAAATCTGCAAGAACTTGTCGGTAGCCCCTCGCTTCGTTTAACGTCGTACCGTCAAACTCGTCATCATTTTCGATGATGTATTCGAAAACTTCGAGCAGCTTTGCTCTTGTCTCCAGTACAGCATGGATTAACCTGCTCTGATAGTGCCATCGAACAGCTGTTCCAGTGGGAATGCGTCTGCCGACAACTTTTTCCAACAGGTATGTTCTCTTGGACGAGGCGTGAAAAAAGGATGAAAGACCAGTGACGGTTTTAAAAAATATACGACACTCTTTAGTTGACGAGACAGCTTGAACAAGGACCAAATTTAATGCGTGTCCGCAACAGTGGATAAAAAGAGCATGTGGATAGTCTTCTCTTACTCGTGTTTGCAAACCGGACAGTTCTCCTGACATCACACTCGCACCGTCATACGTTTGGGCAATCAGTTTTCGCCGCATCCGTACTCGTTCAGGGTTTTACCGACTTCTTGTTTCAGTCTAGCCGCAGTTCTATCCTCACTTACATCGGTAAATCCAAGAAAGCGCTCCACAGCTTTACCATCTGGGTTGACATAGCGAACTATAGTTGTTAGCTGCGATAAGGTCTTAACGTCGGGGTTTCATCCAGGGAAATAGCGACAAATGGGCTCCTCATCACTTCATCTTTTATTGCTTTCAACATAACGTCCTTGACAGCAACAATCAAATCGTTCTGGATACGATTAGAAAGTCCAGAAAACACGGTTGCTGTATGAAGATGCTGTTCAAGCGTGGGGTCATATGCACTTAGCAGTTTTATCAATTCGACGTAATTGCCCCTGTTGGCAGACTCCTCCAGCTCCACCCGACCTCTGAAAGAAAGTTCCTGTTTGCCAAGAAAGCAAACAACATCAATGAAACGGCGAAGTACTTCTCTATTCTTGTGCACCATCAAGTTGTCAGCTGAGATGTGTTGACGGGCCTGTTCGTCTAGCTGCATGTCGATGCGTGTACGCCCAAAACTGGCATTCATTAGGCAACTGGACAAGTGTGTCTTCGTTTTCTCGTGTCTGTTGACGGCATTACACAGGTTGGCCAAATCATCGTATCCCTTCTTGCACCAGACTGTCTTGTCTGTTGAGTTGAACAAAAGACACGGCCAGCAAAATAACTTATTCAATTTTGAGGAGCCAGCCAGCCATTTGTACTTGTCGTAATTTGACGTCTGAAAACTTCGAATAAAGACTTTACCACTTCGCTTGGATGTTGTATGTAGTCCTTGCAACTCAGGAGTGGGACGGCCACCTTCGACGATCTCTCGTTTCTCGGAAAAAGGTCTCAATCCAAATGAGCGGGATAACAGTGATTCCACAATGCATTCAGTCATGTTGTACAGGTGTCGTGAAAATACCGAATGTAGAAGTAGAACATAAAAGGATGAAAATTCCTATGCTATATATTTTATAGGAACATCAATCTTATTTATACCTTACATCAGTTACATGATATCTACCGGATGCAAAAGGAAGCTCTTGTCAATATCATAATCTTGTATTACATGCTACAGATAATATCTTCTACATACATAAATTGCAAGACAATAGGCGCGAAATGTATTGTAGCAGTCGTGATTATAACAATTAAGAACAGCCAGTTTCGCGCACAAAATTGGCACGGTGTGTTACAAACTGAGGCCATGGCGTTGTTTAATGTTTATATTTTGGTATAATGACGTCATGGCAACGTGTTCTCCCGTTCTTCAAAATGTGTCTGGCACTGACTCGTACGTTTCAGAATATCGGAGAGTCGTGTTTATTATTTAGTATCTTGTACCTTTTATTTTTAGTCAATTAATACGAATTTAACGACACAAGACTGACAAGAGCATAGTGTTTTGGTCATAATGCTAGTCATACGTTACCACAACACACGTTTGCGTGCATTTCGATATCTCTGCAGACTGCGGCCCCTGCTTGTTTACGCACATTGTGCGCAGAAAATAATAAAATAACCAGTAAAGCACCTACTACTTTGAATTAGAAATCATAACATTACCTTTCGCTCTCAGTCATCTTTTAATAAACGATAACATTAACGGCGTGAATAATTCGGATGTCCAATGTGTTGAATATACGAATATTATTCGTGCGCTGATATGTGTTTAAAATTGCGAGCGTACAAGACTGTTGACCAATCACTATCAAGCGGCGTCCTTAGAAGCGCCGCTTGCCTTTTCTCGATATTCCTCGAATAAGAAGCCTCCAAATCTAGATTAACGGATGCGCAAATGTTCAAATTGATCTCTGAAGGCAAGCGCGCTTGCCTTGGTTAATAAATAAGAAATTTTTAAGGTGTATTTAATCCACTTGACTCATCTTACAAGTGTAGCAAAGTGAAACCGAAAACCACGACAGTAAATCGCCTATAAATAGCAAGCATTTCAACTGTAAAGACACTTTAGACAAAAGATTACATTGACATTGTTTAGAACAGAAAAATTTAAACTGATTTTGCTCAGAGATTGATCCAAAAAAATTTTGTTCGATAAAATGCTTAGGCAAGCGGCGCTTGCCTACGCTTGCATGACCGCACGCCACTGATATTGGATGCCTTCTGAAGCTAAATATAATATGTGTTTGCCGTAATTTAATGAGCTCTGGGTCTGCGTGTGATGCTTGAAACTTTAAAAATGAATCTGCTTTTTCTAGTGTTGCCAAATTCGCATCCACAAAGGGTGCAGTCCATCCGCTATCTTGAAGCCACTGTCCATCCACTTTCAAAAATGCCTGCTCCACATGAAGACCACCAAACATGATGACGAACTTATCTTCTGGATCTTTTTGTCAGTAGCATACGGGGGCTGATCTAAAGCGATGACTGGAAATTGATCAGGGTTTAAATGATTTACTGAAGTCTTATCACGTCTATGGCATACTTAATTATAAACACTAATTTGGTCTGGTCCGAAAATAATGGTTGAAGTGCTGAAATTGCCATGGATTCTGGTGGTGTACAAGATGGTTGGTGTGGGTGGACGGCAGCCGAAGAAATAATAGCTTATTATCATTTAAAGTTTCCCTGTTATTTACTGCAGCACTGGATTCTTCCAGCCATTTGAATTCTTTATAAATGCCTCTATTTAAGGAGGATCCATTTGATTTGATATCTGCTGTTGTGGCTGGAATCCCAGCTTTTCCAATTGTAGCTGATACGGGTAAGATGTCTGTGTCCATGGAAGTTTGTCAATTAATTTAGTGAGATTTTTTGGCAAAATATAGGTGGTTGCTCTAAACCAGGATTATGTACAGATGGGTGTTGAAACAATGATGTGACAGTGCCATAGAATGAATCTTTTGCTGTCGTCGAGCTCGGGTTATGATTGATATTGTCCCCTGCACGTGTTGTAAACAGTCCCAACCGTAAACATGAAAGGCATACTTCCATCTCCCAATATCGTCGACAAACTTTGTTACCAAGATCTGTGGAAATGCTTAATACTCTGTCGTACGAAATAGAGATTCCTAATGGATGCAGTGTCGCCACAGTATCACGGCTTTGAGTTTTGGAATGCAGAGATACCCCTGTGTAGATTGAAAGAGGAGCTTCACGTGATTTGTTTCTTTGTTTCCGCTTAAATTCTTCATGTCGGTGACGGTGATACGTATTAAACTGCACCAGTTGTGCAATAGTCAAAGCTGCTTGCTCATTGCATGATTTTTTGTCCTGGTTAGCTATGTTTGGACCATAAAGAATCATATTAACAAGGCATAAAAAGGATTTTGGGACAAAATGCACTTGGCAATTTCACTCAAAAGTACTCAATGGCGAAAATAACTTCACGGATAATTGACGCTGTTTTCATTTTATGCATGGCCTCGTAATCGAGTTTCGTCTTGTGAATTTTATATAGTGTACTCCAAACATTTTCTGAAAAAGTAAGAAATACATGGCATCCTTTAGCATACGTAAGAAAGTTAGGAATCTGACATAATAAACGTACATTTAGTCGCGCTTTGAAGCTGACTCATAACCGAGATGCTGCAAGTAGTCTGCATAGATCCTTCCAGGTCAGCAAGTTTAAATGTAGGCAGCTCTTCACTATTTCATCGCTTTCTTCAATGAATGTGACAAGCTCTGCCAGGCATTGACCTCCAGATGACTTGTCATTTTTTTACGCAGCGTTTTGACTTTCCTGGCGTGCTCTGCATTCCTGTATAGCACAGAATGAAACTCAGCATAATATCGTGGCTCCACAGCAATCAGATATCCCCCGCTAAGCCTAGTTAAAAGCATTTCATCATTTAATAACAATTTACACTCCCGTACTTGAGCATTCAATCGAAATGTTGAGACGCCATTTAACACAGGATCATCCGAGTTGCACAGGAAACAAGACAGACTTGACTCTTTGGTATATGCACAAGAATTTTAGCAAGTGAACTTTCCACTACCACCAAGTGGATGGTTTTCGTGTTACCTCTTTTTAGCTCTTTTCAGCATGGTCAAAATGGAAAGAGCATATTAACTTCTATGCTAACAGGCTTTAGGTTTTATTAACGTTTCAGCAATCCCGCCACTTTACTTTAAATGGGATAGATTTATTTGCTTGGGCATACATCTCAAATCAGGAAACTTTTCCACGTTTTCAGCAAAGTAAAGTATGTTTTTAGGACGTCACTACCTTCAGCATTATATACATGGAGCCGTTCAACAGAGCATAAATATGCGAAAAAGTATTTTATTCATGACAAATTCAAGATCAATTGAAGAAAAAATTTTGCCGTGCATAGCATCAGATAATCATAATACACTTATAGCCTTTGGGTCACTTGATTAGACTTGCAAAAGAATGGAAGATATTTTGATTTTTTAATTATAAAAAATTACTTTCGAGTATTGAACCAACAGCAAGTGTCTTATTTTTCATGTATAGCTATCGTAGTTTTGTTTACAATTTGACTAATACGATAAAAATTCTTTTTCAGAATCAAAAAAATCTCTTCCCAACTAAAATCAAGCTAAAAATATATCAATACAGAAAACCTATAAAAATAAAAAACCAAACGTATTTCACAAACAAGCAACATTAGTATTGTCAATCATGAAAAATCTTGAAAAGTCATTTATCGTTACATACATTATGTTATGATTAGCATCTCTTTTCTTATTGACAACAGTGAAAGTTGAATGAATCGACGTCAATGTGGGGAAATTCTCATAAAAGCCTGTTTTACGTGCTCTTTAATAAGCAAAATGGCGAAATTGTTCTTCCAAGTCTTTTATTTCCGGCTCTGTGGGAAAATTAAAAACAATTATATTTATTCATCTATACATTTTATGCTACCATGCAACTTATACATGGTTAGAAATTTGTTTCGTGTTGTTAAAAATCTTTCTAATCAAATTAGTTCGTTACTACGGCAGTAATGTAGTTTTTAATTTTTACTTCCGCTGTATAAGCCGGTCATTTTAATAAATTGCCTTGTTAACCTAAATTTCTGCAATGGCACTATATCAGAAATTCACCAACACGACTTGATTTCCCTTTCCTGAAAATTTGGTGCTTTTGAAAATGAACACTTTGACCCAGAATCGGCACATATCTGCACTACTAGCAGGCATGCTCTTATTAAGAAGATTGCTCATGAAGCAAATCTGAGCAGAGTTAAAGTAAAGGTAAGTGAATTAATCAAATTCATAGTAAACTAAATTTAAAAATTGTCAGATGAAATTATTGTATTTCTGCCGTTCAGATTTGATTTAAATTCAGTAAATGCATTGCCTATTAGTGGTAAATACCAGTTAATGGAGAAACAATTGCAGGAAACTCCATTATGTAAATCTTGACAAGATTTGTCAATATTTATAGAATTTAAAAACGTGAATTTAAAGATATGCATAATTTGAACAATACATTGTGTGATGTTGTTAATATTCTTAGACTGCATTTAATCAAAAGAAAAGTCTTAAACTATTGCAACCAGGGGCGGATCTAGGATTTTCCAAACGTCAGTCCTAAACCGGCGAACGCCGGAGGCGTTTGCCCGTAAGAGGTCTGAGGGCATCCCCCCCTGGAAAATTTTGAAGCCTAGGGTCCCAGAAATGCGATTTCCAGCGTTTTGGAATAGCTTTACAACAAATTTTCAAAGTGAATGAAATCGCAGTTTTTCATTTTTTTCTTACAAAATATCGAGGACAAACACGCTAAGACCGTTTCGCCCAATGTCAGGGCTCTTCAGCATGCCTAGGAAACACATAGTGCAAAGCAACAATGTGATTCCGGACATGGACAGTCTTTGATTTAGCAGCAACGGCGCATTAAGCAGCCAGTTGCACTGTCTTACATTTCTGCAGCAACGGCGCATTAAGCAGCCAGTTGCACTGTCTTACATTTTTGCAGCAACGGCGCATTAAGCAGCCAGTTGTGCTGTAAGACATTTCTGCAGCAACGGCGCATTAAGCAGCCTGTTGTGCTGTCTTAAATTTTTGCAGCAACGGCGCATTAAGCAGCCAGTTGTGCTGTAAGACATTTCTGCAGCAACGGCGCATTAAGCAGCCAGTTGCAAAGTCATTAATATTTCTACAGTAACGTAGCCATAACACATTAAGCAAATTTCAAACGTGTATTACCTTCAGCAAACGTATTGATCACTCTTTCTATGTCAGGAATAATTTCTGGGTGAATTTGAATTAAAGCCAGGCCATTTAAACGTTCCTCTACCATAGTGCTCCTTTGGTAGGTTTTTAGATTCCTCAGTGCTGAAATTGATCTCTCACATTCACATGAGGTGATTGGTAGTGTACCTAAAATGCGAAGAATAACTTTAATATTTTCAAATCCTGGAAATGTTACATGCTTCAGTGTTTTGACGATGTTTTCTGGCAAAGGCCCATTGTGCGTTTCCCAGTATAAACGCCATTGCCTTAATTCAGCATCTAAACCAAGGGGGTTGGGCAAGTCATCATGATAGAATTTTGCAACACTTTTAAACTGTTCTTTCCAATCAATTCCTTTGTCCGACAGAGTCATCATTTTGACAGGAACGATAGATAATCCGCGGTACACATTAACACTATCCAAGTTAAACCTAGTTCTCAAAGATGTTTGAAGATGGTCTAATAAAGGAATAGTGATGGTTAGTTTATAATGTTCTTTGAATGATTGACTGGGGATTAGATCGCATAGTTTGTCTTCCAGCAATTCGCTTTTTGTTTCTTGAACGTTGACCTCTTCAGCAAGTTTTAAAGCCTCTTCATACCAAGTGTTATGATAAAAATAATGCTTTTCCTCATGTTGGCTACATCATTCTTCAAAGTGGTTATCAAATGAAAACCATCCATAACATCAATAGTTTTCCCTGCAACAATTGCGTGACTGGAAGAGTAGCATCAAGAATATTTCTTGTAATAACTAGCGCAACAATAAAATGAAATTGAGTAACTAATGAAAGTAACTGGGAAGCATCAGCAGCAAGGGAAGGCTTCACCTCGCCGCTTACATTGTTTATCATGTCCTGAAGAGTGTCGATTAAAGGGATAAACAACTGTTGAAACGTGTCAAGACTGTCAACTCGCTCAACCCATCTGGTTTTACAAAGACTTACCAGTTTTGCCTTCTTGGTCTGAACATCTGACTTTTTAACGTGCTCAGCAAAGGGTATGTTGCGTGTCTGTGATATGTTGATAAAATTGGCAGCTTGAGAAACAACAGATAACATGTTATTAATTTCAACGTTAGAAAGAGTGTCACAGACAGACAAATTTAGTCGATGACTGTAACAGTGAGTGTAAAGAGCTTTAGGATTAGTTCTTAAAATGTGGGCTGCTAAACCATTTATATGCCCAGAAACAGCCCCTGCACCATCATAACCTTGTCCCCTGCAATCCATAATGGGTAAGGCAAATTTCTCTAGAGTTTCTAAAATAAGCTTTGAAAGTTGTTGACCACTCAACCCCCATTTGCAATGCAGGAAACACATGAACTCTTCTTTAACATTCATTGAAGAGTCAACAAACTGTAGAACAAGGGACAATTGCTCTTTGTGAGAAGAATCAGCAGCTTCATCTGCAACGATAGAATAATATCTATTTTTTTTATCTCGTTTATAATATCTTCTGATATTACCTGACCAATACAGTTGATGATTTTGTTTTGGCTGGTCTTGGAAATATAACTTTTATTCTTGCCACATTTGAGCAAATGATTTTCCAAAGTTTGATCACCAGCTCTAACTCTAAAATTTAAAGTTCAACAAAATTACCAACATTGCCATTGACTGAATAGCAACCGACCTCTGGGTGAAATTGAGCATCGTCACGATGACCTCGTAATCCAATGCCAAGCCTTCCACAAAAAAGAACTGTATCAACAATTTGTTTAAGAATTTTCCTATTTTGCTCAATTTCAAGTTTTATGTTAGTATCTAAGATATTTTCAATGGGTTGAGCTACACCTGACATTTGAGAGCATATATTATTCAAAATTGGAGAAGTAGATGCATGTAGTCCCATTTTTTCCCCCTTACAATTTCCAGCATGTCGCCTAAATGTACCTACAGCATCATTCCAATGACGAAAAGGTGAACGAAATAGATTGTTTATTCTCGAGCATTTACTGGGGAATTGATGTCCAAAAGAACACATGATAAGCAATAAGCACCATCTTCTTTGGTGAATAACACAGCCAGTTAAAATCTTTGAGCCATTCATATTTAAAAGACCTTTTATTGTTCTCACTCAAAGGAGGAAAAGTGTAATTTTCATCAGGTTTAAAAACATTTTAATAAGCAAACAAATATCAGACATTTTCAAACCTTTAGCTCTTTTGTAGTAGGTAGCTACATCAAAATTGTGAATAAAGTTAGGCTTTACCTGTAAATCTTCAATGGTTTGTTCAGTAACCGTAGTACAAGAAACCTCACTTGTAATGATTTCTGGTTTTTCCATTTTGAAAAAACTTACTGATATTCCCAGACTTTTTTCAGCTTTTGCTTTTTGAAGGCACTGGGCATGTTGGACCAGAAATTGTCCTTTAGTTTTGCTAGGAAAAAAACTAGAGGACAAAATGATTAGGTTGGAAACATTGATCTGGTTTAACTATCCCTTTATAACAAAACAAAAGATGAATTGCATCGGCTGATTCTTTAACTATTCTTCTTGGACAAACAAGAGAGTTGAATATTGATTTAGGCCTTCTCTCTCCACAATCTGGGTAGTAAGTAAAAATTTTTGTCTCCAACACAGAAGAAAGAGCTAAAATGCATAGAAACGATGACCACTTTTGGTCATGACAATTCAAAAAGGCCTCCTTTTTGACAAGATCAACACCTACAAAACCAGAATCTAGACAGTCTTGAGATACTGTCAAAGGTAAAATATTCTTTGAGGTGTTGTTGAATTCTTTATGCTGTTCAACAATTGAGGAAAATAAAGGATGTTGGCAGTAAAAAGTAGCATTCAAAACAGCTCAAGTGATGTTAACTGCCTCAAAATATGCAATAAACTGTTATCACCTGCCAAAAGCAATGACACTGAACTGTAGAGACAGTTGCCAGATACTTCTGATCTAAATTGAATAAAAAAGTCGTGTTCCTATAAGTCCTCCAACAAAAATTTAACTAACTGGCCAGGAAATATCTAACATAGCAACGTAGTTACATGTAGAAGATAATTTAAAGTTCAAATATAAATTCACTATTCGCTGAATTTATGCCAATATTTATAATAAAATTAAAAGCCCAAGCCGTAGATCTTTAGTATACACTGCACAAAATGAAATCTGCTTCATTAAAATTTACAGTCAATAGACATAAACTACAACAGTCAATAGACATAAACCAAATCTCATAGTCGTATAAATTGATATTAATGGTTAGGATACCTTAAAGCCATGCATACATTTCCTTTGTCCTCGTGTTGCTTACGTACGATTTTGGGGATGTTAATTTCTGCTGAGAACTCTCTGCTCAATGATGTTTTGTCTTTCAAAAGCAATGATAAGAATTCCTCTCTCGACATTTTAGTCGCCCCACAATATTCCTCAATCAAACGCAATTTCAATTCATTCAGAGATTTATCATTCTCTTGCGAAATTGCAGTCTGAGCAGCAGCATACATATCAATATTTAACATTGTAGTTTGTAAACGATTTTCCAAATAAATGCAATGAAACCAGGGTTATTAGGCTTCAGCACTCGTTTGTAGCCAAATATGGTTTGAAAAGTGGCCAAATGGCAACAAAAGAGGCCAAACTTGTTTTCTGAGCCCGCACTGTTTATGGCATGCGGTTTTAATAAGTTTTTCTAATTGCTTCTTATAGTCTATATGGATTTATCATAAATATATACCATACATTGCAAATCTAGCGATGCCAACGCCTAATGTTCACATCAAAGGACATATGGGAAGAGGTGAATACAGAACGTATAGTCCAGCTGTTAATGACAAAATTCTTCACTTTGATGATACAAGTATGAAACTTTCTCACATTCTTACTATGCCTAGTAACACAAAATTTTGATATAGGGCCAGCCCATATTTTACATTTATAACGAGTTCTGCGAATGTCGTGTTTGATGACGTCATCGGTAGTAAAAAAAATAAAGTTCAGAGAAATCTGCAATTTCCCTGTATATTCTTATACAACAGCTAAAGATGATAAAAAAACTATATTACAACTTTGAGCCACAAGATGATGGTTATCTACTGTGTTAGTACAGTGGGCTATCAATCGAAATCGTTCAAACCAATCACAGTAAGACAGAAATTTAAATGACCCAACTACACGATAGGATTTGGACTCCCTTATCGGTCCGGCCACCCCGCTTATCAGTCGAGAATATTCCAGATCGTCCACTGACCTGGCTATTGACCAATGGAATGGCTTACATAGGCGTACTTGAACTCCGTTATCGGTCAAACCATTTGAAGTCATCGTTTTTTTTATCGTTGTATCTATCAATTTGCGTCCCTTGTTGTCCACCTTATGTCTAAATTTGTGTATTTTTTGTAGTCTACCAATTTGTGTCTTCCTTTCTGTCCGTTTTTTCAAGTTTGTGTATCTTGTTGTGTAACTTTGTGCCTACACTTAAGTTAACTCTATTACCTACCTTTTCTATAGAAGTTGACGTTTAAAACATTTCATAGGAGGCGACATCTAAAACAGTCGTCCTTTCCATAATTTGTGTTTATTTTCATGTGTATTTTTTTGTTTATCTTTTTATCTGTCTTTTTGTGTAACTTTGTGTCTACATTTAAGTCACTTTTTTGTCTATCTTTTCTATAGAAGTCGGAGTTCAAAATATTTTATAGGAGACGACTTTTGAAAAGTCGTCAAGTACAAATATTACCTGTGTAACAGAATAAAATGTCATTTTTTTCTTCAAAGCATACTGAACATCTAAGAGGATTGTGACAAAAGTTATCACTCTTCCATTTAAAACTAACAAGTTGTACATGTAACACATGCAAGCGAGGTTCAAAGACAACGCAGTGTTACGTTATAGCTTTTAAGATGAGCTTGCAGCGTGGCTTGCTGATTGATCATATCACAAATTTCAATGCAAACACTGAAACACATGAAGTGTCTATGTAGCCAAAGAGCTTTGCTTTATCTATTTCATGTTATTTTTTCTGCGTTTTTTTGGACTGAAGTTTTATTTTGTTGTACAACGCAAAATTCATGTTCAGTTTCAGCTTTTGAAAATCAAATTTCCTGTTCGTAGTTTTGTATTACCATTTCTGCACGAAAAAATATACTTCAAATTTAAAGCTGAAACTACGCTTTATGTGTGTTTAAAGCTGAATATCTGTATACACCACATTTACTGATACAAACAATTTCTACATAGTACATCCAAAACGTTTCTCAAAACCACGTATTTTACGTGTTTATTAATTATTATTCAATATTATTAAAGATAATAATCTAAATGAGATCTTCCTAAAACAAGCCATTTGCTAAATTATAACTATACCACATTTACATCAATGAAATAAGATAAGTATAAATACATTTTATACGAATTTATAAGGACACTATTTTTGAATTGTTAGCTATGGAAGCATGTTGTGATCGCAGTAGTTAAAGAAATAATGAGACTAAAGTAAAAGATATAATCAAATACAAACCACCACTTATATGTACAATATGACGGGGAGGGTTGAATAAAAGTGAAAGGATAACAACCATTTGTCTTTGATATCGATCAAAAATAAAGAAATGTTGAAAGCTAAAATCGTATAAGAATCATTTTTTGAAGTTAAAAAAATCGCAGCTCTTTGTCAAAGATACCATGAAAAAAAAATTCGACGCACTTTTAAGTGAAATGTTGATGATTGTCATGAATTCATTAGTTGGAGGAAAACCGTCTAAAGTTATTACTTCCATACCTATAGCCCAATATTTTACCACTGCTTCCTTTGCGTATATTAAATGAAAATAAAAACAGCTGGAGAAAAATTTAGGCTGCGTCTAACATGTTGATTTCATATCTACTTATATTAGTGATCTGATCTATTAAAATTATACAATGATATACAACATATTGTTGTTTAAAGCAATTTTATCATAAATTCTTTTGAGCATTTGCTGCTAACGTTTTGATGCGCAAGAAACAAACCTGCCCACCTTGCAATCCGACACAAGCAGTTCCATTTTTTGCACAGGCAATCGCAAGAACATAATGTTCAAAATGGAACTCCTCTAACAATTGTCCATTTTTCAAATTCCACATTTTCAGCGTTTTGTCGCGTGAGCCAGAAAGCAAAAACTCTCCTCCGGGAATGAAAGCCAAGGCACGAATATCATGGGAGTGACCATGCATGCGATGAATAATTTTCCCAGTTTTTAGTTCCCAATGCAAGATTGAGTGATGCGATCCCTTCGAAACAATGCGCTCAATGCAAGTACCTGATAGTTGCCCATGACTAACAGTGTCTTCAAGTGCAAGATATGCACGTGACACCTGCTCTCTACCAGCTCCACCATGAACCTTTTTCACAAGTTCTCCGTCACTAAGACGCCATTTTACTACACTAAATCCACGTATGTAAGCAGCCACAAGCATCTCTTCCACGACACGCAGCGCTGCAATCCCATAACTTTTGTAACTGTACGTGCGGACGACGCCAATGGAGTTTATCCGGACCACAAAGTTATCATAAGAACCGCATACAACGTCTTCTGCTCCATGCACGAAAGCCAAAGCTGTTATTGGATACTGGTGAACATGATCGTGTGACCAGATTTCGATCAGTTCTGGAGAAGTAGATTTTGTAACAAACCAAAGTTTTACTGATCCAAATTGTGTTCCGGCGACAAAATAAAGATATTCTTTATTTGGGTGACCTTGAACTTGGGTCACGGATTCTTTAAAAGCAAATTTTCTATATTCAGTGAGAGTGTTCTTTTGATGATGAAAGAACAACAAAATTCCGTTTTCACAACCAAACAGCATGTATTGCAAGCCAAGAGGTGCCACGCAGTTAACGTTTGCTACAGGTTGACCTATAGATTTAAATTAAAAACCATAACCACAATTAGCACGATTTCTTCAAAAAATTTTTACAATTTCCAATACATTAAAGTTTTTTTGCACTCTAAAGCTTATTGATACCATACAGACCAGTTAAAAGGACATGAAACAAAATTGAGGCAACGAAACAAAGAGAAGAACGAAACAGACCGATAATATATTTCTATTCTGCACATCAAAAAAATTGCCAGTTGCTACTCGTGGTGTAGCTATAACCGTTCTGCATGTCCAGGGCCGGATTTAGGGTAAGTCAAGTAAGTAAAGCGACTTACGCACAATTTTCAGAGAATTCAAGCACAATTTTTCAAATGAATTTCGAAATTTTATCGTTAATGTTCAAAAAGGCTACCCACTCTAGCAGGCTTTTCTGTTATCGTGCAAGTTTAGTTTTCTACGATTTTGGTTCAAATTCAAGTTTTGTCGTAAAAAAAACGATAAAATTCTAACAGTAGGGTAGATCTTACCGAATCGTGTGCTTTGACTTATAATCGGGGTAGCCTGACTTACTCAAGCTTCTTAATAGAGTCCAAAAGGCATATTAACCAATCACAAACAAATGGCTTGACTTATAAGCGGGGTAACCTGACTTGCTTTAATTTCTTAAGGAAGTCCAAATGGCCCTTTGATCAATCACAGAGACACAGCTAGACTTATAAGTGGGGTGGCCAAACTTACTTCCAAACTTAAACGGAGTCCACTAAGTAAATTTATCAATTTCGAGATCAGTGCGGGAATACTGAAATAGTTTGAGTATATAGTCCAATAAGGGAAGGAAAGTATTTTATAATTTGCATTATGCTTTTGTTTGAGAAATTTTTTTAAAAATTTGAAAAATATTAATGCTCTAAGTTATGCTCAAAATAACATTGTAAGTGGCGAATTACACTTCGTGGATCTTTAATTTTGTCTACAATGAGTCGGACTGCGATCTTATAATTATTGAGCAATTACAACTATAAGCAATTGTTATTGTTATGACAATTGTTGTTGTCTTGGCAATTGCTAATTATCTTGTACATTCTTTTTATCTTAAGTCATGTCATATTCAACATGACTTACTTTTCTTACGATCGACATTTCTCTGAAGCTAATGCTTTAACGCGTAAAAAAGTTTTACAAAAGGCTCTTTGAAAAACAGAATCGACTCTATGGGTTTAAGCCAGAAATAGTGATTATAAATAGACTTTTTAATGGCCACCAATATACATTACACCAACGTTAAAAATTCGCGCTCTAAGCTTTATTCTGATATCTATAGGTTATTACGGAGAAGCTTTTAAACAGATTGTTTTCTTAAGTGACTAATTGCTAGCAAGCAAAAAGGTCTTATAATTATCTCAAAAATGTATTCATCGGTTGATCTAGTGACATGTATGAGAATTTCTTTAGAATCGACTTACGAAAATGAGCTGCATGTCAATGTATAGACCTTTTCCACTCTTGTTATAGTGCCTTAAAACTGATTTTATGTAGTTGTTGTTCATAGTTTGCATGAATGTCTTGCGCGAATACGTTAGTTTAAGATACATCAAATACTTCATCCAGAACTTTTAACCGAGTTCCTTATTTAAAGAAACGATGCTAGCTATTGTATAGTTTGCAAGTGGCTGCAGTAATAGAGAGCAGAACTTATAATAAAGATTTTGTGTGCGTACCACGTGTATTTGCAGATTTTTTAAAAGCATTTTAACCCTTAATTGCAAAAAAAACAAATGTTATTCCTATTAAACATTTCAAAACTTTTAATAATGTGTTTGCTTTGCAGCTATCTAAACAAAATAATAATTTTTCGTCTACTGTATATATATATATTACTTTACCGTGCTCGAACAAAAATGAGGAAATGCTACAGTAAGCTAAACAACTGAAATATGTCTGATCATTAAGTGAACAAACCTAGTGGCACTTTTTCACTGCTGTTGCTGAAGTTTCTTAGTTCCACTCGATTTTCCTCGTCAACTATGATAAAATTGAGATCATTTGGCAACATGCTAATCAAACGTACACCTTCACCAGACTCCGTGTTATTAAACTTCTGCACCACTTTAGAGGTTCCAAGATTCACCAGTGAAATAGTACCTAAACTACTTCCTGTCAAAGCAAATTTTCCATCACTGGTAATATCAATTGCTGTGATGATGGAATCTTGAGGATGGTCAGCTTTGTATCGGATTTCACGCCAAGACGATAACTCCCAGTATATAAACACACTGTCTGTGACAATGCCAGCAAGAATGGCTTCACCTTTGGGTAAAACGACCATTTTCATACAACTTGGGTTAGGACCTTGACTGACAGGAGTTACATTAAGTGAGTCAAGATCGATTTTGCAAACTTCGTTGTTTCTGCTACAGGTATAAGCCATGTTATACTGAAATGCAATCTCCATGGTCGTGTATGATGGCAGCGTTAGGCGTTTAGGCTGATCATGATTTTGCCAGTCCCAAAGAAATATATGATTATCTTTGCAGCCAATAAGAACAAGCTCGTCGTTGTAATTAAAACGCACCAAACGTGATTGCTTATCGCCACTAATTCCATAAATTTCTCTGCCCTTGAGCAAGCTCCAAACCTAAAAGACGGAATGAATATATCAACCAATTTTATATATAAAAAAAACAAGAGAGAAAACGTAATGAAAAAAATTTAATTAAAACATTTTTGGAGCTCGTGAGCAAGAAGTCACAGCATAAAATTCTTTTAATTCTAAAATATTTGATGATTAGAATTGAATCAAGGTAGATGGCGGCATATCATCTTCCTCTTGAAAACTTGGCTTCATAAAAACAATTAAAAAATCAAACATTCATTTGAATTTCGTTTTTTCTACAGCCCTGACATAGCTTGCATTGCAATATTGCCAGCTCAAGAAATGAAATCAATGAATAATATTCATAAGTCAATGATATATAACATAACTTTAGTCATACCTTAATTACACTACAAACCATTCGAACAGAAGTTTTAGCAAAATTTTGCGCATTTATATACAGTGATTGATAATGTAGTATACGTAACGTAACCTCCCGGAGCTCCTAAGATGTCATCAAATTACAAAGAAAAGTTTACTTTCAAATCAGAAGCACTTCATTATCATAATCTACATTTCGCACATTATGCATAGGATAAGCACTGTTTTTTGAACTCCTTTAAATTTAAAGATGCAGAAAACTCTTCACGTGGAAACTTCCCTTGCTTTTTTGTCACATTTATTTACATGTTTGTAGCATTAAACAAACTTAATAACCATCGTAAAGTTCCTACTGACAACTTAATGAGCCAAAACATCTTTTAAAAGCAATGAGCTAAATCTGATTTTTTACTGGTCAAATTAGGTCTTACATGTTACAATACCGTCACACAACAACGGCAAATATTCTCATTGTTTCCGTGTTTTACCTTTTTTCCTGGTGTGATAATTCTAGAACTGTGCAAGCAACGTAACCATACTATAATTTATAACCATTACCTTGATCAAAGAGTCCTTTCCAAGCGAAACAACATGACGGCTATCATTTGAGATTGAAACATTTATTACTCTTTTGGTATGGCCTGCAAGATATGAAAAAGCAAGAAGTCAAATATTAAAACTTTTTAATGTTCATTTTTCGGCAAACATTCAACAGCGTTGACATATACTTTCATTAGAACTGTTGTGGAAAAAAATTTTAAAGCAAAAAACTTTTTAATAATGTACACATCGTGTTCATGTCAAGTCCACATCATGTCCAAATTTTAAGAAGAAATATTAGACGTGTTCTAATCCTGCTTTTACATCAACTAAGAGACAAAATTAAATATCAGCGAATGGAATTATAACGATTAACTTTTCTTGATAGAAGAAACAATAATTAGTACTTCTGCTGAGGCAACTAATAAAGCACCATCATTTGAAGGCGAGCTTTTCATGAAAAATGATCACTACATCGTGTTCATGTAATAATGTACACGAATACACATCAATTAATAATGTACATCGTGCGTGAAGTCTCATAATAAGAAGCACCATCATTTGAAGGCGAGCTTTTCATGAAAAATGATCACTACAGTACTGATTATGTATAATATACTGGAATACCCACTTGAAATTTACAAGAGTGCTCAAAGCAACATGATTTCAAACAATTAATATGCTTAATTATATATTTGATGCACGTAGACCTTTATAGAAAATAGTGAAAGAAGTATCTATCCATGAAACCTATTATATGATCGGGAAAATTTGAGGCTTCCAAAACGTTTATTTCCTTAGTTGATTATTTCCATGCGTTATTCGATTTTTGCTCTCACAAGGATGGCAAAAATGCCTGTAGAGGTTTGAGTGTTCTGCCTGTAGCAGCAGCAAAGCCAGCCCATTACTAATCCTATACATTGCTAACATGGGTGCATTCAATCGCAGAAAAACGCTGAATCGATTTGATTTTCCGAAGAAATAAATAATAATTTTGCCGACAAATTTGCATTGTTGGAGTAAAAGATCGGACAGGCAAGAGTTCACCAAAGGAAGCGCGCCCCTCAACCACGACTTTGGTGTTTAGACTTCCGTTGTGCCAACGCAATTTTCTTTTACAAATTTGAGAATTGTGGTTGAAAACTAGCTCAAAAAGGCTGGAAACTCCAAGCAGAAACTTATGTTAGTATTTTTAGCGCATGACGTACACTTAAAAGGTTCAACCCGTATTCAAACAACGATAATATAATTCTTTATTCATGCAATTACTAGATTGTATCACAAAACGAATTTTAAGAAATTGGATATAGGAAACAGGGGTAATTCACACACCTCTCAAAGTAAAACGCTCCTCAGCTTCAATACATTTCCAGATTTTCATTGTTCCATCCATAGATGACGAAACACAGTTCAAGCCATCTTGTGTGACTGCAATGTCCATTACATCTTCACAATGACCACGAAACGAATTGTCGTTGATATGTTTATTTGTATCCAGGTCCCACATGCAAAACGTCTTATCTTGACTGCCAGTTAGCGCCTTTCTACCATTCGAAATTATAAGAACAGATCTAAAATAAAATAATCTCAATCATTGTCGTGTTATTTAAGTAAATATTACTATAGTTATAGGATAATAACAGACTAAGCTATTTTGTTAAGCGTTTGCACGAAGTTACTAATTATAATGCTGACAACAGTAATTTGAATAGTTTTATCTGAAATGTTAAAACTTAACGTCTAAAAAATAATGGTACTTTATGAAAACATTGTAGATACATGTCACGGTCAAAGCAAGTTCTACAAATGATTACCTAATAGATTGGCTGTGTCCTTTAAAACAAAAAAGAGATTTTCCAGTTTGAAAGCACCATAACCTTACGTGCATATCCTGTCCTCCAGAAACTATATATTTCGAGTCACTGCTTACAGCGACACTGTATATTTCTCCTTGATGTCCCTTTAATGTTCGCAACTCCCGAAATGACTGCAAATTCCAGATCTTTAAAGTTTTATCACCAGAGGCAGAAACAATCATTTTACTATCGTAAGTAGCTGCTACGGCATAAACGGTGTCTGTATGTCCTTTTAATGTCGCCACGTGAATCAATGTAGAAGCATCCCATAATTTGATTGTAAAATCAAGTGATCCTGTCGCTATCATACGGCCATCTCTGGTGGTACATAAGCCTCGAATATGTATATTCGTTTTATGTGTTGCTATTGCAGATAATAATTTGCCATTAGCTACATCCCATACTCGCAAATTACCTATCAAAAAATTAACAATTCTAATTCAGGTTGAATTGCTTTGATTTGAAATTTGGCTTCATCCAACGAATATATAAAATTTTATATTGGATTAATTTGACCAATATATTTAAGAAATAGAACACATTTTCCTAGTTTCTATACAGAGCTTTATAAACACGCATGAAAATTTGGGAGAGACGAGAAATTACGTGGCTAGCACGAGCAAGAGTTGAGAGTGCTTTCAAGGAATTTCCAGTTTGTCCCAGACATTCACAAACAAGTGTTTATTCGTAGTTTTCATGTGTGTCTCAAGGGAATAACCAACAAAAAAGGGCATCCACAATGTCGACCAAAAACAATAAAATCAAATGATATTCTTTTGTAAGAGTCCACCAGCATATCGCACATGAAAACCACCAATATAAGTCCATAGAAACACGTCAATGTGTTTTCTATTTCGTTTCTTAAATAGCCTTTAAAACAATGTATTGATTTTATGGTATGTTGTTTGTATTTTCGCTCTTAAAATTTCCTGCACAAATCAAGCAATCTGTGAGATTCTTGCGAAATTGAAGATTTGTGCATTATTAAGTTATATCAACACACTTTTTTCGAGCATTTAACCAATCAGCGCCCGTGCTTTTGAAAGGTTATTTTATAAAACCAATAAAGAAGGAAACCAAAGACAAAACTAGTTAAGGTGTCCAAACTTGAAATATCTTACAATGTCAAAATTTTACAAAATTAAGCACTAAGTGCAGTGTGGGCTGATTAATTAATTAATTAACATACCATCGTTTGAACCAGTAAAAAGACGTTTGTCATCAATGCTAAAATCCAGTGCATTGACAAATCCTCCTTCAGCTTCCATGGTAAATAGCAATTTATAAGTGTCTAAGTTCCAAATTCTGGTCGTAGAATCATAAGAACCCGACGCAAGCTTTGTTCCACAGTGCGACAACGCGAGGCAGTAAACTGCCATTGTATGACCTCGGAGCACTTCTAACTCCATACCAGTCTCCAGTTCATGCACTTTGATTAGGCAGTCTTTGGATGCTGAGATCACAATTAATCCAGAAGGACCTACAGTGGTAACCAACGCTAAAACTTTGTCACGGTGTTTTCTGAATATCTTTATTAACGGGCCTGTGGGGTCTGATAAACATGAAAACAGCGGAACGAGATGGCAAGTGGTGGAGCAAATTTCATTGGCACGACCTAAAAGCATTTTTACTCCTGGAAACTGCTCTGCATGAGAAAGCAGCCTTCCTATATAGTAAAACAAAACGTCATGTAAAAAAATGTACATATTTTAGATTTACTAAAAAAATTGTCTTTACAAGTCCAATTACTCAGTCATTCTAAAGCTTTTTGCTCTCACAAAATGCATATAACATTTGCAATTCGTTACGCATTCAACTGTATTTACTAACCAAGCACTATGAATATTAGGATTGAAGACATGAGAGTAAACATTTAACCATTTCCAAAAAGAGCCGTGCATATAAGAGGGTGTAGGGTGGTGTCACACACCCAAAATTTTATTTGAAAATGCATTCGGTAGAAGTACTATATTAGTCGGTAGAAAAGATGTTTGACGACTAAACAACACATTACCGATGATTTTTATGAAGCGCAAATAAGAGTTGAGAGACTAAAATTTTGATATAGAAACTTAAGAGTAGGACAACAATGCATGATAGTTTATGACTAACTTAATAATATTCCTTTAGTGCATTAACGATACTGCGTGATTATGTTGAGATTAGTGCAATATCATGCAATTTATAAATTAAGATATTTAAGGGACGTCATTTAGTTGACCTTGAAAATTATCGAGGATTTGTTCTATATTGTATTTAGTACAAGTTATTCGGCCAGTCGGTGGAAAAGATTACACCCACTCTCAGATAAACTTTCCTAGGAAGACCCTAGCTGTTGCATTGTAAAGTAAAATTTCCGACTCAATATTATATCTTTTGCACGTTGTCAAATTAAGTCAAAATTTAACTGCTGTTTCACATTTGAAGTGCATATATAGCATTATGTTGTTTTAAATTTATTGACAATAGCAGCTTGAAAATACGAGCTTTCACTCTATTTAAAATCGATGATGTATAAAGAAAACATTGCGCCTTATTGCTCTAATACATTTATTACTCAATGACACGGACTGAAAGAATTAGTGTTCTTTGTTTGGGTTTTTCCTTGGCAAACAAAGTCAGGAGTATTTTACTATTTTTGCAACTTTTAAATGTATAAGCCCAATTTAGCCCACTTACATATGCATTATTTCTAACCAACAAACAATCAGGCTTGGATAAACAAAACACAGTGCTTCCATTTATCACAACAATATTTATTACCAAGCAATTGAGTACCAAGTGAATTTGGACTGCTTTCGATCACATCAGCGGACAGCATTAACGACGATTTAAGGAGTTTGATTTCGTACGAGGGGTGTTCAAGAAATCGAAAATCGGATATCAAAGATGGCAGATTAGTTTCTTTTGCTTTTTGTTGCAGCCAATGGAAGTTGAAGAATAGCTGTTGGAGCTCTTCATACTGCTTTGACGAATGAAGATGGTATGGTAAATATCTGAAAAAATAGTCTCTTTTACCATTAAAGCGCGGCCATTCGCGGTTCGTGCATTGTTCACGTAGGGCGTCAAGGAACTTACATTGAACATCTACCACCGATTTTCGCTTTGAAGGATCTTCACTTCGTAGTTTTTCGCGAGCATAATCCAGCACTAAATCATGGACACGATAGCTAGTTTTCTCCTCCATTACAGGTCCTGTAATTAATGTTGAATTTACAAATTTTCTACACAGAGACCAAATGAACAGTTAATGGTACATACAAAAGGGTTAAAGGTCAACATTAAAAAAATAAATTATCAGGGTTTACTCCCACAAGCTAAACAATAAAACATAAATTTTCCTTTTCCCATGAAAAAGTCTTTCAGGACTCCTTTTTGCAGCAATATTGTCTTTGCTCTTGTGGAGATCTAATCTATTTTCAGGCAATTTTGCTTGTTTGATTCACAGAAAAATTCCACTAATCAAGGTATATGTATTGTTTGCAAATTACTCATACGACTTATACAATATCACAAATAAGTTCTTTTTGGATGGTGAAGTTCTGACCTTTTTGCAAGAGTGATTTTCTTTCAAGCAAACGCAATATGTTTCTTGTTTCTTTGGCACTACATGCATTTCGCCCTGGAATGTTCTCAGATGACCAAAAGAGTTCAAGAATGTCTGATGGGATGTCGGTATCCTCTGGAAAAATGGCGAGATCGAAAAACTTTTCTTCATATTCTGGTTTCTTTTGGCTGAGTCGTTTTAAACTGACATCAATGGCAGCCGAGACATTTGTATATTGATATTCACCATGTAAGAGATCCTCTTCAGACTTAATACTTAGTTGTTGTAAGTTTGCACTTTTAAGTTCATCTAAAGTGTCTTGCCAATCCTGCTCAGCGCGAGTACCTATTAAAGTGCCACCGATAATCGACAAGGCAAGTGGGAGTCCACGGCATTGCTCTAACAATTCTTCTACTATTCTTTGTAATTTGACAGAAAGCGTCGATTGTTCATCAGTAGAAACCTGCGCACCATTGTACAAAAGCTGGCGAGATTGATCTTTCGGCATTACTTGGAGTTCGTAGATTTCTATACCTAATAGAATTTTTTCATTAAAGTTGCTTTATTATTGATCATAAGCATTTTAAACGACTACATTTGCTTGATATATTGCATAAAAGAACGTTGTCTGGTTGTAAAAGTATGCATAAACTAGGGATCCAAGGATAGTGCAAAGTTTCTTAGAAAAAATCTTCCTAAACATAGCAAATAAAATTAGTTTTAAGAGAGCTTAGTATTGAACCTTGGCGTTTCAAAAAATGCTATCCTGAAATTTTTTCGTAAGTGCTTTTCAATAGCTACACTGACTTGCTCCAAGATTTCGTAAATAAACGTTAATTTGTACGCGCACTTACGTTGCAGATACATAATTAAGGACATTTGGCGCGCCACAATCATACGTTAGTCATTCATGCATCACATTCTTTTTTCCTACTACGAAGTATAAAACATATAAATTACGAAATCACTCATGATTTACTTTCTTTGTTTCGGTTGTGTTGTATTTTTTATTCTTCTGGCACATATGTCAAGCTCATGTTCAGGGCGGATCAAGGGTGTGTCAAAAGAGTCATGCGACTCACGTATACTCTTTTAAAAAAATAATTATGCTATGTTGAGTACTAAAGTCACCAAAATGATGAGTAATAACGTATTTTCCTTTTTACAAAGTCCAAGTTGCAGTTTAGTTTTGTCTGAAGTTAGTATCTGAAAAGCATTTTTGTTTACGGAGGCAGCGGTTAAGCACACAAATCTCGAACCATCTGGTGACTATATCCATTTATTTAATTGGCCAAAGCGTATTTTAATTATTCTTGACTCCTCTCGCGACTCATTTGCTGCGGACTACTTTGGCACTATATTTTCTATTAGTTAATGATGCCTTGACTCGCATGGATTGTTCACGACCAGGGGGATCGTCGATTTGAAAGTCAAGCGAATTGTGTTTATTAGCAAAATTTGTTTTGGATTTGGTGGACTATAATTTTGTAGAATAGTCGGACTATTCTACAAATTTACTACCACTATGGTCGAAATCATTAAATGTGGAATTTTGAATAAAGACAGAGTTATTCTGAGACTGCAGAAATAGAAATTTTCCAGGGGATCTTGCCCTTGGACCCCCTAAATTGCGAACGCCTCCGGCGTCCGCTTCTTGACTCACGTTTGAAAAATTCTAGATCCACCACTGCTCATGTTTTCAGAAGAACAAAATGCTTTGTTTGGGATATTTTTTAGCCTTAAACTCCACCTATTTAAATAATAAGGAACCGAGTAGTAAAATGCAATGATGTTCGATAAATATTTACGTAGTACACTTTGCATCAGTTGATGAACAAGTCCAGTTTCTGGCAAGTTTGCGTGAATCAACATTCATTTCGTATTTCTTTTTCATAGCGATTACATGAAAGTCAACAAAGTCATACAGTCGTACATGACTTTTTTGTATTGTTCTAAAGTAATCCACACCTAATGCTTTCTTCAAGGACAGTAATAGTACACTATATTTCTTGTAAAATGTTCTTTACCGAGGCAGATGTGAGCGCAACTTTCAATTTTACTGTCGTATGTTTAAGACAAATTCACAAACACGTGGTGTATGAGTGTAGTTAGACCAAGTACTTGGCAAAACGGGAATACGGCAAATTAAATACCAACATTCTTCACATTCTATATAAACTCGAGCTTACAAAATCTTTGAAATATTTGTCAACAGTGCCAACATTAACGAAAAGCGGTATAGTTTAAGAAAAATTTCTTGCATATCGGAATATTCTATTATATTCTATTCTATTCTATTATATTATATTATAGTATATATTATATTATATTATATTATATTATATTATATTATAGTATATATTATATTATATTATATTATATTATATTATATTATAGTATATATTATATTATATTTATTATATTATATTATATTATATTCTCTTTTAATAATCGCTGAAAGACTGATAATAAATCTCTAAAAAATAATTAAACATAAAATGAGCGTTGTTGCTAGATACCTTCCGGAAAATTTACACTATGACTGACTGACTGACTGACTGACTGACTGACTGACTGATTGACGGACTGACGGACTGACTGACTGACTGATTGACTGATTGACTGACTGACTGAATGACTGACTGACTGACTGACTGACTGATTGACTGATTGACTGACTGACTGAATGACTGACTGACTGATTGACTGACTGACTGACTGACTCGTGTGAATTTTCGCCACTCACTAGATACCTTCCGGAAAATTTACACTATGACTGACTGATTGACTAACTGACTGACTGACTGACTGACTGACTTTGACTGACTGATGACTGCCTACTGATGATTGATGACTGATTAAATTGACTGACTGACTGACTGACTGACTGACTGACTGACTGACTGACTGACTGACTGACTGACTGACTGACTGACTGACTGACTGATTGACGGACTGACGGACTGACGGACTGACTGATGACTGATTGACTGACTGACTGAATGACTGACTGACTGACTGACTGATTGACTGACTGACTGACTGATTGACTGACTGATGACTGACTGACTGACTGACTGACTGATTGACTGACTGACTGACTGATTGACTGACTGACTGACTGATTGACTGACTGACTGACTGATTGACTGACTGACTGACTGACTCGTGTGAATTTTCGCCACTCACCACAATACTACAAAGTTCCCATGCAAACTTTGCACTAAAAGTTGGTGATAATCAAACATTGTATTGCGTCGCAGTAGAATTTACTTGTATGTTAAATTTGTAAAGAGTATATTTTTATTCGTACAGTGAAATCAAACCTTTTACGCTACGAACAACATCTGCGTCTCGTGTCGTAATCAGCAGCTGACAACTCTCAGATAAGCAATCAAACAAACTAGCGTGTTTTATATTCCATACGTCATCAAGAACAAGAAAGCAATCTTTGTCAATCGTATTTTCTCTCAACCAAGATTGCGCGTCACTTTCGTTACTATAAGTTACTGCTCCACCTAGTTCTTGGATAAGTATATTTAGAAGACTTAAGCAGTCTGGATTTTGTCCAATATCAAGCCAAATTACATGATGCTGCTTTGACTGATTCCAAGCAACAGCCTGAGCTAATACAGTTTTTCCAAGTCCTCCCATACCGCGAATACTCAGTATGTCTCTTCTACGAACGCCTACAAGTCCCACCTTATTACTTTTCGACTTCAATTTCTTTATAATGTCATTCACAACTAATGGCCGCTGAACCATATCACTGGGCAATTCACGTAAGCCAAATGGAACTAAAAACATGAATTTGGGGTTAAAACAATTTTATATGTGTAACACTGTACAATATTCTCTTGAAAAATTAAAAAAAAAACATTTCTAAGATTGAGAATGCAAATCCAGAATTTTGGTAGGTTGTCTGTGTGGGGAGTGGAATAGTTACACTTGAATTGGCGAAATTTAATACATACAAAAACTCTTTGACGCCGCCAATACAACCCATACCAGAGTCGGTGTCTTTTATTCATATTTTAAAATTATGTTTCAATGAAATAATATCGATTGGTCAAATCCGTTGCAATACACAACAATTCAAAACTTTTCTTGTTCTGTCTTCAACGAGGGCAAGTTTCATCCTCTATCTCATTGTGATCTTGTATAAGAAATAACTTGCCCTCGATATAGAAAAACCTATAAAATGTCGTGATATTAAGATGTCTGGCTGCACGTCTAAAAGAACATGCGACAACTTTCCTGTGGCGCAGTTGGCACATTTTTCTGCATGTAAAAATGACCCTCCACAAAACCAGTTCACACAATTGAAGCAAATTCTTCTACCTTCAGAAAGCTTTTCTACTTTTAAAAAATCTCGTTTTCAAAAACTGCAGAACACTATTGCCTTTTTAAAATCCTTATAATCAAATGCAACAAACCTTTTTTTGATTAACCAAGTTTGACAAAGTACAAAAACTGAGAACATGATAGATTATCATTATAAATCAAGAGATGTAACTTAGATTTTCTGATGAAATTGAAACTACAAAGTTCCAAAAAGATTTGGGTGTTATATGCTTTAAGGTCTTTAACTGAAGCATTTAAAGTGAGTGCGCAGCTTAAACTCCCAGATATTTCACTCTATGTTATTAAGTATTTTTAGTATTTTTTGCCTTACTTATATTCAATACTGCGAAACTTTTCAATCTGTAAACCTAACGACTAGTGACATAAATAAGATATAAAAGTGAGCAATTGAATCTCAATGAAATGTTTGAGTTGACAATTCTCGCTTGTCTAAAAACTCTTCTGCCTTCATGGCAAAGTTCTGAAAGAGACTGACTGTCAGGTGTTTTGAAACCAGATTGCTCATTTCAGCTTTACACAAGAGTAAATGAGCCGTAGGCTCAAGCTAGAGCACAGGCTCACATATCTTAATGATGTATATTGTGTTTGTAGCTCATTTTTTCACGTAAGAAAATCATACTCATTTAAAATACACGACAAATTTTTTAGAGCAAACATGTTTCGGCATACTTTATGCCATCTTCAGCCACACGAAGAATATACAACCACAGACAAAAACTCATACATATTCAGACAATTACTCTCGTCACTACACTGCAGAAACAATTATACACAATCCTGCTTCCGTATCTTAGAAACCACTCACACTCCTTACGCTCTTAAACCCGAAGAAGCCCTTATATCAAGAAACGTAAACGTAACCTCAACAAACAAATACATCATAAAGTAAATGGTTTGAGCCAGGGAGTATCGTTACATGTTTGTAAATGTAGATCGTCCAGGTTGGTATAGTCCTAAGAAGGACTGTTTTCGTTGTTGTTGACTGACGTTTCGACAACCTTAGCGATAGTCATCTTCAGAGTCAAATGAAGAGTAAACGTCAAGTTAGCCGTATTTGTTATCTGGTTCTTACATCATTGTATTGTGTGTACAGGAAATTTGTGGATGTCAATTGTGTATTGTCATTGTGAATTAGTGTGAAGTGTAATGTTTTTAGTTGTGATGTGTGATTTAGGTGTGATATTTTTAGTTCTAATGTGTGGGTGTCAATTGTGTATTGTAATTGTGAATTAGTGTAAAGTGTAATATTTTTAGTTGATCGTTTGTTTGTATTGTAAATAAGTTGTTTGTAAAGTGCCGGTAGTTGCTGTGATCTGTTCAGGGCGGTTTGTTTCAAGTTGGTATACCAACTTTCTAAAGGTAAGCCGTTGTCTATAGTAAGTACTGTAAGTAATGCATTTTGGCGAGTCCCAGTCAATGTTGTGCTTTGTGATTCGGTGATGTTCGGCAATGTGATTAGTTTTGTCTTGTTTCTTTGTAGCTCATTTGTGTTCAGTAAGTCTTATGTTTAAGTTCCTGCCAGTTTCCCCGATGTAGGAGGCGTGGCAGTCGGAGCAGTTTATTTTGTAAACTGCAACTTGTCGTTCGTTGGCTTGTTCTTTGTCCTTTATGTTCGTTAGTACTTGTCGTAACGTTGGGATTGGTTTATGTGCGACACGTATGTTGTATGGTCGTAAGATACGCGAGATAGTCTCAGACGTACCTTTGATGTAAGGTATCAATTCTGTTGTCACTAAGTTGTTCGTTTCGTTGGGTTCGTTGGGTTTGTAAGTGTTGCGTTTGATAAAATCAGAGTTATAGTTATTTTTCTCAAAAACACGTTTGAGATGTTTTAGTTCGTTTTAGTACGCACTAAAACACGTACAAGACATAAACATGACGATAACTGGGTGAGGCATATTTCTTCCCACTCATTAAACGCAACTGAAACACGACTACTATCTTATGGAGTAAAACATTCCATAACACCTAGACGAATCCCGACTGAGACGATAATATCAAGTGTCGAGGCTGTCCTGGCGTATCAAAGAGACTTGTCAGAGACAACCAAAGACGAGATCAGAAGCAGGGTAGCCTCCACTTTACAATCGTCTTCAATACGTGACAACAACTTGACAAAGAACGAACAGCAAGCACTCAAACGACTAAAACACGACACCAACATCGTCATTTTACCAGCAGACAAAGGACGCGTGACTGTGGTCATGGACAGGAATGATTACTTCAACAAAATGGACACCCTTGTTAACGACAGACAAACGTACAAACAATTCAAACGACACCCAACACCATCACTAGTACACAAACTTAACAGCAAGGTCTTCTCTATGAGAAAATCTAACATTATATCTGAACGTATTTACTATCGACTTAGATGTTCAGTACCAAGACCAACCAGACTATACGGACTACCAAAACTTCACAAACCACAAATACCCATGCGACCAATTGTATCATTCTGTGGTTCGCCTACTTACGAAATCTCAAAGTACTTGACAGACATACTGCAACCACTTACAAGCAAATCAAAACAGAAGCTACAATCCACTGAAACTTTCATTAAAAAACTTTGCACTATACAAATACCGGACAACTATATACTAGTGTCTTTTGATGTGAAATCACTGTTCACCAGTATTCCACTAAATCTGGCACTTACTTGTACAAAAATCCTCATTACAAACACCACGGACGTACTGTCATTACTGACAGAAGACATTATGGAGCTACTGAAGCTCTGCCTCACCTCGACTTACTTCCAGTAAAAAAGATAGACTACAAACAATTACATGGGACAGAAATGGGCTCACCCGTTTCTGTTGTAGTTGCTGAAATTCTGATGCAATCTATGGAGAAACGGGCACTCACGACTTACAAACATGCACTACCTTTTTGGTTCCTCTACGTAGATGACACAATCACAGCACTACATGCAGACGAGATTGATGACTTTCACACTCACATCAACAAACAGAACAGCCACATACAATTTACCAAAGATGTCGAAGAAAACGGAACTCTTCCTTTTCTCGACTGTTTGGTGAAACATGACAATTAAAAACTACGAACAACAGTTTATCGCAAGCCAGTGAGCGCCCGTTTCTCTATAGATTGCATTAGAATTTCAGCAACTACAACAGAAACGGGTGAGCACATTTCTGTCCCATGTAATTGTTTGTAGTGTGTACCTTTGTACTGGAAGTAAGTCGAGGTGAGGCAGAGCTCCAGTAGCTCCATAATGTCTTCTCTCGGTAATGGCAGTACGTCCGTGGTGCTAATGAGGGTTTTTTTACAAGTAAGTGCTAGATTAAGTGGAATACTGGTGAACAGTGATTTGGGCTCACCCGTTTCTGTTGTAACTGCTGAAATTGTAATGCAATCTTTAGAGGAACGGGCGCTCATGACATGCAAACATGCACTACCTCTATGGTTCTGCTACGTAGATGACACAATCACAGCACTACATGCAGACGAAATTGATGACTTTCACAGTCACATCAACAAACAGATCAGCCACATACAGTTTACCAAAGATGTCGAAGAAAACGGAACTCTTCCTTTTCTCGACTGTTTGGTGAAACATGACAATCAAAAACTACGAACAACAGTTTATCGCAAGCCAACACATACTGACCGACTACTACACCAATCATCTTACAACCCTACATCACACAAAGCCACAACAATGAGAACATTAACAAGACGTGCATAAATCATATGTGATTCACCGGACGCTCTACACACGAAAACAACAACCTCAAACGTGTTTTTGACAACAAAAAAACGATAGCTCTGACTTTATCAAACGCAACACTTACAAACCCATCGAACCCAACGAAACGAGCAACTCAGTGACAACCACAACGATACCTTACATCAAAGCTACGTCTGAGACTATCTCGCGTATCTTACGACCATACAACATACGTGTCGCACAAAAACCAATCACAACGTAACAAGTACTAACGAACATAAAGGACAAAGAACAACCCAACGAACGACAAGGTGCAGTTTACAAAATAAACTGCTCCGACTGCCAAGCCTCCTATATCGGGGAAACTGGCAGGAACGTAAACGTAAGACTTACTGAACACAAACGAAACACTACAAAGAAACAAGACAAAACATTGCCGAAAATCACCGAATCACAAAGCACAACATTGACTGCGACTCGACAAAATGCATTACTTACAGTACTGACTATAGACAACGGCTTACATTAGAAAGTTGGTAAACCAACTTGGAACAAACCCCTCTTAACAGATCACAGCAATTACAGGCACCTTACAAAGGACTTATTCACAATACAAACAAACGATCAACTAAAAACATTACACTTCACACTAATTCACAATGACAATACACAATTGACACCCACACATTACAACTAAAAACATCACACCTAAATCACACATCACAACTAAAAACATTTCACTTTACACTAATTCACAATGACAATACACAATTGACACCCACACATTTCCTGTACACACAATACAATGACGTAAGAACCAGATAACAAATACGGCTAACCTGACGTTTACTCCTCGTTTGACTCTGGAGATGACTACCGCTAAGATTGTCGAAACGTCAGTCAACAACAACAAAAAAAATTCCTTCTCAGGACTATACCAACCTGGACGATCTACATCTACAAACATGTAACAAATACATCATCTTAACACTATTTTCGACCTGTAAATAGCAATTATTACTTAATCATTTTTATCCATTTTCTATGTAGTTTTTTCTTTTCCTTTATAATACCTAACACACACATTATATAACACCTTAATCAAATGTAAATAATCATTTATAAATATTCGATACTTCCGCTTTATTGCTATAGACATTTTATCATGTAAACTTCCTATATTGATTCACTTAACACAGAAGATGACATAAAGTATGCCGAAACATGTTTGATCTAAACAAATTTGTAATGTATTTCAAAGGTTTTATGACTATTGTGCTCTTACAAAATTATGAAAATCATACTCATTGGGAAAATGTATGTTGTTACTTGACAAGAACCGATACGTAACTGCACACGACATCCTGGACGAGCAGAAACAGATTATTGTATTAAATGCTCGAAGACATTTGATTAATAAAATTCTAGTGGGAGAATCATTTTTAATTCTAGCTGACGAATCATCAGACGTATCTAAGAAGGAACAGTTGTCTTTTTCCGTAAGGACTTGTGATGATAATTACGAAGTATCGGAAGATTTTGTTGGAATTTATGAATGTTCGCAAGGACTTTCATCTGATGCATTACTGCACTACACGAAAGATATCTTTCTCAGATGTGGCATGGATGGTCACAAAAATGGCAGCTATTGGCTTTGATGGGGCTTCAGCAATGAAATCCCTGGCAAGAAAGCTCAAGGAAGATATTGCACCAAACGCAATTTATGTTCATTGTTTCAGTCACTGCAATGAACTTATTATACAGGATGCAGCTAAGCAATCTAATTTATTGTCCACATCACTGGATTTATGCCAATCCCTGTATGCAATCGTAGGTGCCCATCTAAAACGTATTTTATTGTTCGAAGAAATACAAGCAGATTTGAGAAATGAAACAGGAATGAAGGATTACAAATTTCTACGACTCCAAAGTCTTTCTACAACGAGATGGACAACAAGAGTAAAGGATGCTGACGTCATCTTCGAGAAATCGGCTGAACTACATGCAACCCTTGAAAAATTGCAGGAAGATCCTACCATTTCGGCAGACACAAAAGCAAAGATAGGAGGAATATTAAGGCGACAACTGTCTTCCTTAATCGTCATCTTTAATTTAAACGCGACAAGAAAGCTATTGGCTTTACTCGTGAAGCTTTCTAAAGAGCTCCAAGCGGTTGATATTTCAGCTGTGTACGCTCTATTTTCAATAAGACATGTCCTGCAACGTCTTGATGAGATGAGAAGCGAAGAAGAGTTTGAGCGTACAATTGATGACGCTAAGAAAGTTTTTCGTGTTATGATGTCGTTTCCACTGGAATCTAGTGAAAATTTTGGCAATGGCACTAGACTAAGAAAAGTTCCAAGATGGATGAATAATGAAGAAATGTTAATAACAGAAAGCCTTCACGTCACAGATGCCTCAGTGCGAATATAACGCTAATGCGAAGCTCGTACTACCAAGCCATTGATGCAATCATCTCAGGTCTAGGATCGCGATTTGAACAACACGATCTTTTCCAGATCAAATGTATAGAAGAACTGTTACTTAACTCTATGAAAGAAAGATGAGTATCTTTAGATGGATTGAGCAATTCTTTGGTTGATAAAGATGTTCTAGGAATGCAGCTTGATGATCTTCCTACCAGTCTTGGGCTTTACAATGCAGATCAGAAGAAAAAAATAACAGAAGTCACGCGTATTTCGACAATAGCAGAGATACTCAATGCCATCCACAAACTAATTATATTATATTATATAGTGCCACTCTCATCTGCCTCGTGCGAGCGCACATTCAGCTTAATGCGTCGTCTCAAAACATGGCTGCGGTCAAACACTGAAAGAAATCATCTGAATGATATTATGTTCTCTAACATTCAGAAGCAACACATGGATATGGTGGAAATAGACGTAATTGCCAAAGAGTTTTCACAGAGAAATGAAAGAAGAATTAAATACTTTGGAAAATACAATACATGAGTGATGTCAAATTGAAAATTAGTGACGTTACATCGCTTGATAGTTATATTATCGTTAATATTCATCGACAACACTGCGGACATATGCTTCTGTACAGTGTATTGCATGTAGCACATCTCTTTGCTGTTTATCACTATTAGATTATTTTTAGTATATTTCACTAATGTGCCCTTCCACAAAGGCTTGTCCCTCCTGCCCTTTTGCCGTTCCGGCGTCCCTGTCCACAAACATGATTTAATCTGGCTCTATCTCACAAGAACAAATTACAAACTTCTATTAGCTAACACTCAATTACTTTAAATCCTTTTTCAGTTTTTACACAAATTGTAACAAATGGATTGGTTCATTAAAAGTCTGCTATATACGCTCACCTGCAACACCACAGTTGTGACAATAGTTGGTTTCACTGCGCACTTTTCGTCCACATGAATTGCAGCGCAATTTAAAGGAAATAGTTTTGACAATTACATACTCATACATAAAATGTGAATTTTATTGTTTGAGAGAACAATAGCTAAATTTCTTTTTCACATACTTTTACATAAAGCATCTAATGCAATGGAAACACTCCCGAACGGGCAAAAACTTGAATTTAAAATTTGAATAAATGCAAGGTGTAAATTTGCATTCACAGGGCAAATTTGAATTTGAAATACAATTTGAACAGCAGATTTGTTACCCCACTCCCTCTCTCACACAAAAGCTAAATTTTTAAACATGGTCTGTTCTTTTACCAAAAAAGACTATACCTTTTGTTTTTCTCTGGCTGACCTGATTCGGGCCTTCCTTTTCTTTTACTACATAGAAAAGAAAAAAATACGCATAAATTTTAGTCTGGCAACGAATATCCTCAACCGAGCACTGTTGCACTATCAACTATTATAAAAATTTTGAATCTTAATATACGATGAAAAAGAAAGTTTTAAAACGACCCAAAAACTGAAACCTTATTATACTTACTAAAAATTACAAAACAGTATTTTCTATTAGTACACAACAAGTGAGAGGAAAAATTTACAAGCCGACGTTCTTATACCATAAATAAAAATGTGATATTTATTATAATGACTTATTACAACTGTTAATGACAATAACACCCGCCATGCATAGCTTATGTTACCATGGCAACTTAAGACAAATGATATTTTTCTTTAAATACACTATTTTAATTTCAGGTATAATGTGTTCATCTATATTGCCAAATGGCGACGAAAGAAACAAACTTGACGTAATTTTGTCTTTAAAATAGCAAGTTTTAATATTTTCATTCTTTTACTAAATAGTGGATGGAGTATATGCTTTGCTAAAACCTATTTAAATTTTTGCTTTTATTAATTTTAAAACTGTAAACATCAGCTTAAGATTTCCATGGGTCTGATGATTAGCTGGTTGATGCTGCGTCTTTCTTCATAGGTCTGTATAATAGAACAATCGTACATTCGAAATACATTGTTAAATCTCACCTAGCAAGCATTACCTTCGCGCAATTTTTCTGCAACATCTAGACGGCCAATAGCAATTAAGGCATCAGCCAATTTTCTTGTAGTAGCATCCCTTCTTTTTTCTTTTTTCCATTGTAACAACATTTGAGAGGACTTCTCCTTCACAGTTGAAAAATCTTCATCTATCCTCTCCAATTCCAAAGTTCGTATTTCCAACTTTATACCCAACCTTTTCCAATCCTTAGCAATCTCATCAGTAATATCCATTACTAAACAATTCAACCGTTATTTCAATAAGTATTTATTATAAGATATCCATAGCAAGTTTGTTGTTATATCACTATTTCAATACCCTAAAATAGCCGAGTGTGCTTGTCGAAGAAATGACACAACGCCATCAAACTTTGTCAGCGAGACAAATAGCACAAATATCATGATACATTGACAAAGTGTATGTTTGCAGCGAAAATTATTTAATAATATATTACGATATTTTATGGATGTTATGTCTCACAATAATCATACATATGATAACTCTGATCATACATATCACTACATTACCATCAAGCTGTTGGCGACCCCCTTTTTCAATTCTTTCGCGTTCGTCTAAAATATTACAGGAAAAGATTAAATTCATCAAGAAGAGCCATAAGATTTTGAATTATTTATGTATATTGCAAGCTAAAATAATTGTCTCCAATGTGTCAATCAAGCTTTGTTTTTGTTTTTGAATATGTAGTTCTACGACTATCCCTCCTGTTTTTTTGACATGACACGTGAATTTACATTTTAAGCGAGCGTAAAAGATGCCAACCTTAATCAACAATATAACCCATCGATAATAGAAAGTTTTAGTATTGGTCTATTCCAGGCTCATAGTATCTTACATTCTAATTTCATGCACTTTTGATGAGCTAATCTTTAAGTCGGTGAATTCCATCAAGCAATGCCCATATGTACTTTAATTCCCGATGTAAATTAGATGGTAAACAAATCAGTTTTATTGAGTGTATTAAATAGCGAAATCAAAACGTTACATAGCTCACAATGTGTGTATAATAACCTGAGATGTTTCATCAACCACTGTTTTATGAGTAAACAATAATTTAGTGTAAAAAGAATAGAGTCTCTTATTCATTTAATATGAGCAGTGTATCTTTTAAATTTTGGCTAACTAATCAGCCAGTTAGAACAAATTACATAACCCATGAATTATAAAACTGGAAAGTGAATGAAAGTAAGATATTAATTATTAAGTCTTTTTGTGTATCAGTCAATTTAAGTCTGTTTTTGAGATATCTAAAGTTCCACATTTGTTAAAATTCCAGTTAGGCGAGCAACTTTGTCAGCTTTTCCTAGGTCATTTTTAACAGTTTTATTATACACATAAAAACGCTAATAGATGTATTTCGCACAAAACAATACATGATAATAAATATGAAAATACACAGCAACAAATCATTTTCTTTTTTCAAGAAGAAAAACGTAATTTAAGAAAATGGTAATCAACATATTAAATAAAGGAGAGAGCATATATACAGATGAAAATAAAAATGAGTATATGCTATGAAAACGATATGGTTGACAGAATGCATAAACGTTCGATAAGTGTTCGATAATGCATAAACAGATTCATTTTCTCTACCTAAAAGGTATGGGGAAGTTTGTATGAGTGAAAAACAGTCTGTTGAAAAGCAACTACGATTTTCTCCAGGTTTGCTCACATTCTCAAGCAAAACGTTAATGCTACCTTGTATATTTTCCCCAACATCTCGACGGCCAATGTCGGTTAATTTACCAGCTAACTTTTGGACGGTAGCATTTTTTCCTTTGTTTCTCTTCCACGTTAAAAGCATTTCATTCGCCATTTCCACGACTCTATTATGGTCATGGTTGATATTGCTTAATATTGCTTCTGGTATCTCCAACTTTCTACCAAGATCTTTCCATTGAGGACCTATCTTTTCAGCAATATCCCAAAGAAGACTATCATTCGGAACAATACTCACTACTGTAGCATGGCGGCTTCCTAGATATGAGTCAAGCCCGATTTAGTTATCTTTTTTAATAGATAATCAGTTACTAACGCTGACCATATAATATCAAGGCTTTAATTTTGACTGATTAAAATATTACGAATTTCGATAAGTATAATTATTTATATACGAAAGTTCCCACAATTATCACAAATGCAGTATATGATGAGAGTTGATAGATGATTACTTAAAAAATTGATACTTCTTAACTCACTTGCCATTCTGATCACCCACAGTGCTGTATGATCAGAAACGAGTTGAGGACATTCGCCATTGGTAAGCTAATCATTATACAATGGCTTTAATACATACTGAAAATAAAAAAAATAAAAAAATTGCCCTACAAAGAGTAATACGAGCTCTATCATTAATTAATTTCACTTTAAAGAGTTGTGGTCCTGAGAATAGAGTTTTTCATTCGAAGAGCTTTTTGTTTCTATAATCTTAATATACCCCCCCCCCCTTTTGGGGGATATTCCTGTTATTTTTATGGCAAACGTCCGACTGGAGAGAATTACGACTGTTAAGAATGGTCCCCATATAGAACGTTTAGAACGGAGATTCAAAACACAACACTAAAAGTAACATTTATACGAGACGCGTGATCTTTGAGAAATATTCGCGCGCAAAATTGAAAGGGGAACATGTATTTCACAATAGGATTGTTCTCTTAATGCCACAAAAATTAAAAATTACAAACGTTTGTTTGTGTAAAACATTCTTTTCCTGAAACTTCGATTGTTTAGTTTTATATCTAGTTTATTTTTTATGTGTGATAAACATTGAACGTTGCTACAAAATTTGGTTTGATTTACATTAGCATGAGAGCAAACGCTTTCTTGAACATGCATTCCCCCAACCCTCCGTAAAGTAGTTTCGGAGACAAATTAATGACAAATTTGTTTAATTTTGCGTTTTGAGCGGGATCGGGGTTTTTCTCTTACTACTAACGCTAATCTTTTCAATTTTTCCATTTGAACTTAACAACTTTGAATAGCTTAGCAGAACCAGAAGCTCAGGAAGTCAGGGAAGCGTTTAATCAAGCAAGGAAGCGACGACAATTCCCAATTCGACACTTGGCGGAAATCTTGACAAAATGTCAGTCTCAAAAATATCTCAGATAAAAGACACTGCACTGCATCCAGACATAAAGAAACTGGGACAAAATGTCTATTTGTCATCATTAATCATGAAAATGTTCAAAAATCAGCGAATTCTTGCAAGACTCGACAAAAAAGCCTAAAAGATGGCAAAATATGGCTGAAAACGTTTTTTGCATCCTATTTCAACAAAATAAGGTCAACCGCTTTCAAATAACGAATGATTATAGTGAGTAAAGTGTTCTTTTTCGTCTCGTGTGATTTTTCCTTCTAAAATATATAAAAATTCCATCTGCCAAGAATATTTCTTAGCTCATGCAAAATTGATATTTTACCAGAGATGAGGCATGGTAATTTCATCAGTAAATATTGCTCTTATGCAAATTTTTTCTTCCTATGACCACCTCTAAAAAGAAGCTTCTAGACACGTTAAACATTTCAGAAATTTTATTTTTTTAGTTTTTGGAAAATAGATCAATGTTGGCTTTTCCATTTCGGCAGGCATTCATTTTCAGGAGTTTCGTCATTACTAAGGAAACTGACTTAATTGCAGCTAAATCAAGAGATCAGAGATTAGCGACTAAAGACAGGAATTGCACATGGCAAAAACTGATGCCTGAACCTAACACAAACCCTAACCAAATATTTTGTATTATTTAAAAAATTAAATTGATTTCGTAAGGAAAACATTCTACCTCCGAGACGAGCAAATGATATTGTTTTATTGGAAACGTTACCGGAAGTTAAAAATTCAATATGTAAACGAGACATATGCCATGTTTTTCGTCGTGGTCATTTTAGTCAAAAACAGTTGATATAATGATATTACTTCCGATAAATGAATGGCATACAATCTCTTATTTTTACACAGGTCCTTGACTAGTGGTCGTGAGTGTACGTATGATTTGATGAGTTTAGTACGACTCCGTAGAGAATAAATTTAGTACGACTCCGCATTTAACACTCTATGGGGAAATAAAGTAGAAAATGCGGAGTGGTGAGCGTGTGATTCGAGGAGTAGAATATTTTTAATATGACTCCGTCTTTTCCACTCTATATGAACATAAAGTAAAAAATTCAACGTCTGTATTAGAAGTATCCATATTTGGATGAGGAGAGACTCCACTCTCCGCTACGCACTCCAACTCCACACTCCGCATTTTCCGATATGTCTGACAGTCTGGTGTTATATTACAGCTTCGTGTCTAGAACTTTCGATTGCTTGGTTGACTCATTCAACTAGATATTTTCATGCATCTTTAACCTTTCCACTTACTTTGTACAGGCAATATCATTCGCAATTTAAAAAAACTAATGAATAGTAACAATGTAATCAATATATACGAGAAAATGCAGATACTGTACAATCATGCACAACAATAGTCATTTTATCAAAGTGTTATACGCGAGTGTTTATTATAATTAGTCGCTCGGTCACAAGACAATTATTTTGCTTCATTAAATTAGTTGTACACATTTGGTATTTTAAAGTGTTCAAATTGGTATGAACGGAATGAAAGAATGTATTGAGCAATGGCTACCAGGTAAATCTGGCAATGTTATAAATGTATTTAAGTGTGCATAATGTTGGGCCGTTCAAGGGGCCGTCTGCTTTGGCGAAGTTCATTTGACTCCTAATTTTACAAAATAATAATTTTTCATCTTACCTTATAGTACGCTTTTTTCGGATTGATCATAGACAGCCAAGAATTCTGTTGTTGTTTCGTATCGGCGGGCCAGATTTAGGAAAATGAAGTTAAGTGTGCATAATGTTGGGCCGTTCTAGGGGCCGTCTGCTTTGGCGAAGTTCATTTGACTCCTAATGTGTCAGATGACAGTTAAGCTGAAATACCCAACATTCTTGCAATTTCTTTGTTTTATTTTTGTGCAGCGTGGTGCATTGAAACGTTAATGGAACAACAAACTTGTAAATTATTTGCTTTTAACAAACGTCAAACTAAAATGTAAATCTATCGATAACGGCCCGTATTCTGACTCACTCTCACTGAGAGCGACTTATAAATTGCACTCGCTCAAAGTCATTTTTAATCAATGTCTGGTTCTTGTTAAAAATATTTCAAATCAGGAAATCACTGTTGTAAAAATCTCGTTTTAGAATTACTATGAGGTCATTTCAATACGTATGAGGTCAATGATGAGTGTGTACGCCTTAGCATACGGGCGAACTGCGCAAATGTACAATGGCTATTTCTAACACCAGGAACGGAGAATCCGGAACGGAAGGTATAGAGTTATATCGGGGACAAAATCCAGTATATGTTTTCAAACGGCGTGCTCGGATGTTGTAGCTTAATTTTTATATGTACGCGACCCGTGCATATATATTCGCGCGACGCGTGTTGCATGTTATAGCGTGGCGAGTATGGCTTGCCGTGGTTTGCAAGTTATGGTGATGACGTCTGCAGTGAATATGGTCAGCGTCTTGGTTTTGGTGTCGCACATTACGTTATTAAACTTGTTATGAAATGTAGATGCACATGGATCAACTATGGCGGAGAAAGATCCAAGGATACGGTTAAAGAAGTTGTTTCAATTTTGAAAACGGCCCTCGAACGGTAGACGTGGTCGTGCACAAAATATTACACGTTGAATGTAACTATGTAACAATGCAAGACAATAGCGCAAGTTTGAATTTGGACCCTGAAGCTAACTCCGTTATACCACGGTCTCAACAACCAAAAGAAAATCTGCCACATCAACGTTCATTCAGTGATGCTGTTAGAAGGGATTTTAGCAGGGTTGTTAGTTTGGCCTTTTTGAGGCCAAATAACTCGATTTTGGCCTTTTTTTTCTTTCTTTGGCCTCGAAATTTTTTTTGGCTATTTGACTACTTTTTGGCCTCTTTTTACTCAAACAATTTTTTTTTAATTTTTATTGAGCTTTATTTGTAAAAATCTCTTAAATGTACAAAATGCGATGGAAATACAACTAAAAATGATCATAAGGATCAAATTGAGCATTGAATTGTTTTCATCCAATCACAGCTAAGTATAATTCAGCCAATTGTCATGCAATTTAACCAGCTAATCACAAGCAAGCACACAGCTTTGTCTTCGTAGACGTCCGACATCTAGCTATAAATAGCACGTTCGACCACTACTAACACTAGTTAAGACTGATAAAAACGTTATTCGTTGCAATATCATGGCATCAAAATGGAAAGGAGCGTATGATAGCGGAAGAAAATATAACAAGTCTTGGGAAAGTAAATTTAGCTGGCTCACAAAAGCTTCAGACGGAAGTGAAGATGCTTTTTGTAAATTGTGCCGTGCCACAATCAGACCCAAACAAGCAAACTTAACCAAACACGAAAAAACTGATAAACACATCAAACACATTAAAGTATCTACTACTACAAGGCCCATCCAAGTCGTACGTGTCCCAAAAGTTGCAGAAGAAGTAAAGGTCGCCGAGATCGAGCTAGCTGTTACAATGGCTTGCCATTCGGCAATCTTGACCATGGATCATCTCGGAGGGATAATAGCCCGAAATGCTCATGGAAGCAAACTTGAGAACATTAAAATGCATAGAAACAAATGCTCAAAACTATTGACCAAAGTTATAAGTCCAGCGTTGAAGGAACAACTGATTGCTGATGTCCAGGGTAAGAAGTTTTCGTTAATTGTGGATGAATCTACTGATATTTCCAGATCGAAGCAGGTCTGCATTATCGTAAGGTATTTCAGCGAAGTTGAAAATAAGATCGTTACAGCGTTTGTTGACCTGGTTCCTGTTGTCCACACTTCAGCAGATGATCTTTTTAATGCAATCAAAGATTGCCTTGTCACAATTAAACTTGATTTAGTGAATTGTGTTGGCTATGCCAGTGACGGTGCTTCAGTGATGGTTGGGGAACACAATTCGCTGTGGACAAGAATAGCTGCTGTCGCTCCTCATTGCATCAAGATGACGTGTATTTGCCATTCGTTGTCCCTTTGTGTTCAGCATGCATTTGAGAAACTTCCGTCGAGTGTAGGATTTCTGCTGGCAGAAATTCCGAAATGGTTTTCAAAGAGCGCTATTAGAAGAGAAGCATACAAGACGCTCTACGAAGTGATGAATCCAGATGATGTGCAAGATGCACCGTTTGAGAAGTACTCAACTACGAGGTAGCTTGTGAGAGGAAAAGTTATATTTCGCATTCTCACAAATTGGTTTGAGCTGCAAGCTTACTTCAGAACAGCACAACCAGAGACGACGCAGGCAGCAAGATTCAAGGCTCGTATTCTTCTGGACATGCTCAATGATCCAGTCCTATATCTTTATTTCCATTTCGTTTCTCCCCTGGTCACAGAATTCAACAGGGTGAATGCCTTCTTCCAGGCAACTGATGGTGATCCAGAAGAAATGTTCACGGAACTAAATGTACACCATAAAAGTTTATATGGTAGAGTTTTCGATAACCAAGGAAAATATCTAGCCATTTATGAAGTTGACTTTGGTGGAAAGTTCTTGTCAGAAGCAAAGAAATACATTTCTTCCCAACAAGACAAACGACGTGCTGAAGCTGAAGTTTCTGAAGTGAAAAATAGGTGTCTAGAATTTCTTGTGGAAGCTGTAAATCAAGTAGAGAAACGTTTACCAGCTGTCCGGAATATTTTTTAAGGTTTAAGCGCCCTGCATCCAAGCAAAGTTCTTGATGTAACAACGAGAGCCGATTTTGAGCAACTGCCGCTTCCTAATCTACGAAAGGATCAAGATTATGCAATTGAGGAGCAGTACAGGAAGATCGTCCACCGAAATTGGAAAGAGGAACAAATTTTTAACGGCATCATACCTGATACAGCAGTTGCATTTTGGTCAAAGATAGTTCAGTTCCAAACTTCTCTTGGGGTCAAACCATTCAAGGAATTGGCAACTTACGCCTTAAGCTGCCTGACAAATCCTGTAAGCAATGCAGTGGTTGAAAGAACCTTTTCCTTGGTGACATCAGTGAAGACCAAACAACGCAATAGGATGAGCTTAGAACTGCTAAATGCCATTATTCGTATTCGTTCCAGCCTACACTTTGCCGGGAACTGCTGCATTAACTTTAAGGTAACTAAGCGAATGCTTGAGCTGTTTGCCACTAAACACATGTATGAATGTGAGTAGAATAAACATTATAAGAACTATGCATAAATATTTATATAAATCTGTATATATGAGAGCAGTAAAATGACAACTATGCACGTCGAGATCTTATAGAAAGACAGATAAAATAGTTTATTCACTTTGTATTTTGACATCGCCTTTTAAGCTTGTAATGCTTATCAAGAAATTTTTGGACGTGTAGTTCATTTTTTCTCTTCATTTCGTCAACAAGCACCTTATATTTTTGCAACAGCGAATAAATTTTCAGTCTTACGTTCTGTATTCACCTCTTCCCATATGTCCTTTGATGTGAACATTAGGCGTTGGCATCGCTAGATTTGCAATGTATGGTATATATTTATGATAAATCCATATAGACTATAAGAAGCAATTAGGAAAACTTATTAAAACCGCATGCCATAAACAGTGCGGGCTCAGAAAACAAGTTTGGCCTCTTTGGTTGCCATTTGGCCACTTTTCAAACCGTATTTGGCTACAAACGAGCGCTGGAGCCTAACAACCCTGGATTTTAGGTATTCCGTAATAATAATTTAAAAAATGTGCGTTAATAATGTCATAGAGTATCGAACGGTAATGAAAAGGTTTAATCACATGTTGCTAGTGTAGACGTGGTCGTGCACAAAATATTACACGTTGAATGTAACTACGTAAATTTTAAAAGAATTTCCCCAGTTCTTTTAATAGTATTTTAGTTCAATGACTCTCTCCCATGGTTGCATGTAAAAAGCAAAATTTTTACCTCCCTACAATATAGTTATCAGCTATTTTATTTTTCATCTTATCGCTTCCAAGTATTGGAGGTGGTGGAAAGAGAATTCCTCTTACAAATTCCACTCGTGAAACAAAGAGGGCTAAAGTGATGTTCCAAGCCAGAAAATCTTGGAACCATGATTTCTGCTTGTTATCAGACCCAAATTGTTATGTTACTTCATCTGTTCAGAAGCTGGCAAAACTCAAAGAAGCAGGATTAGGTAGGAAGCGCATTGTTTTCCCTGATAAGAAAGCAGTATTTCTAAAAATGAAGCAAATCCTTCAAACAGAATACCCAAAGCTCAACACTCAAGATGGTGCATTTGAATTTTTGCGAGCAGAAAGTGGGGGTAACCACAGACCATTGATTCTGATCCCGATACCCTCTGCAGGCTACAGCATCTCATATATTAAAGAAATGGTTGGCCCAGGAACTTTGATCTATATAAGACCAATGAAAACTGCCATATCATTAGAAAAACAAGCCAACACCAGCACATCTGATTCACCAACCACTGAATGTATTAAATGTAACAATATTATACCCATTTCGAATCTTTGTCAGCATAGCTTAGTATACACCACTTTTAATGGTGCTGCAAATGTTAGCTGTGCTGATGATGGTTCATCCATGGCTAGTACCTCTGGTGGGGCAACAAGCAATGATATTTGCTCTAAGGAAGTGGTAACATTGTCTGATGATGATGCTGGTCCCTCAAAAGTAACCTGGTCAACACAACTAAAACAGATATTCCCTGAAGCCAAGCAAGAGGATTTAGAGGATGCTGCTCTACTCTCATCATCAATGGATGAAGCAGCTAGTCTTATCATGGAGAAAACAATTACAGAAAAAGAAAAAAGTGTTTTTGAGTCAGTTGAAAATGTTATTGATGTCCTCATTAAAAAGAATTCCTCCGAAAATTACTAGGAGGAGTATCTTACCATTGATAGAAATTCCATCTGGATGGATGCCATAAGATTTTACAAGAAAACTCTTTCAAAACCATCCCTTCTAAAAAACGATTTAAAAACATATATTAACTTGCTCCGTGGTCGTGAAGATGTACAAAATTACCTATAATTGGAGATCTTGCTTATCTCCTTACAAAATTTTGTTTGATAGAGTACCAAACATGTTCAAACAATGGCCAAATAATGTTCAACAACTTACTTCAATCAGCCAGAAACCAAGTCGAGCGTGCGCATGGACATCGCTAATGGTATGTGTGTGTGTGGGGGGGGGGTATAACATCCCCCCCAAAAGCAAATTAAAACAAAAAACAGGTAAAAATAAGATAAAAATTAGGTTAAAATCAGGTGCTAAAGTATCGCAATACTGACATAAACATAATCTTTATCATCAACTTAGATAATTAAATATTAGAAAAATATGCAGTACGATAACGAGCACGAATTTTCCTTGCTTTCCTCCAATTCATTTTTTCTTACGATGTAAGTTTATAGAGTGATCAGTGATCCCAAAAGTCAAAAAAAGTAATACGTTTTATTATACGTAACATTAAGCTGCTGTGCATGCGTTTGTTGCCATTCTTAAATTACTGGCATGTATCTGGTATGACAAAGCAATTATTTGATGCTAGTTAAAAATCATCATGCAAGATTAATCTTTAATAATAAAATACGCAAAGAAACAATAGAGTACAACACTGACTGTGATATGTTATACTTTGCTCTATGCTTACTCAGTATAAATACATAAACAGTTAATACTTTGTAGAAAGTAGACACAAAGTAAACAAAACATTCAATCATTTCTACGTTTTGACGACTACACCTAAGTCATCTTTAGTGATGAAAATAAATATCTCTTTCCACAATGTTTTTTTATGGGAGTATCTATAACTGTTAGACGTCATTCTTCTATTTTCCGTGAATGCACGGCTAGCCCCATTAATTTCCCGACATAGTGGCTAGCTAAGGTTTTGAAGTCATCAATTGTTTGCAAAATTTGGCGAAATGCATATCAGGAGAACAGTAAAATTTCAGGTAAATTTGGAAATATCTTCCGGCAAATAATTGTTACACCTCTCCCCCAATTTAAGGTCTTTGCGACGTCCCTGAATGTGCGTTTGGGCGACTAAAATATCGATGGGTGTTTCTTAGGGATCAAATTTAATTCAATCTCAATAATTGTTTGCGGTTGTTTCGTTTTGAACAATTATTGTGAACAGAATAAGGGTAATGGTTTGGATGCAGAAGTATTAAATGCCAAAATGCAATAGCACCTATTAGTTGTCCTGCTTAAACGGGTCAATTCGCTTAGCCGAGACGAGATAAAAATTGCAATTACATGAAAGGTTTTGACCCGCACGGGAGAGCAATTTTTGGAATGAATAAATTAGTTGGGTAGCTTTTTTGTTTATGAATTGTAAAGATAAATGGATGCATGTCTGTTTCGTCGACTTTGCTGGACAAATGTATCATTTTGATACTTGTGAACTAACAGTCGATATAATGCTTCACAGCAATTGTTTATCCGCTTTAAACTTAGGAGTTAAACTCGATAAAAGTTTTGTATTTTAATAACGCACCCAGAAAATCTTTTATTATTTTGCTATCTCAATTAAACTTCTGGGTGACAATTTTCCCTTTGAATTTTGGGAACTTGTAGCTGCTGTTTGAACAAACAAACAAGTATACATGGCTCTAACGTCTATCTCTATTTAAACCATTGAACTAAAATCCATCTGGAACGATAACTCCTATAGTTTTGTCTCGTGAATCGTTGGAGCCAAAATACATCTAAAATTTATCAACTCCCCCAACCGAATCTGCCACACGTTTTTTGCATACCAAGTTCGAAAGGCTTGTGACCTAGGTGCCATTTACACGAGCCCGGGTTGACTGTTGACCCGGGCTAGCTCATCAACCCGGGTCAACCCATCTACTAATAAATCATTACTAGCATTTACACGACCGCCGGGTTAGCACGCCAACCCGGGGCACCCTTTGGAAGACCAGGGTTGACCCGGGTTGGCAAAGTATTGAAGCGTGAAAAATTTGTGAAATACTCGTGTAAAGTAGGGTTGAAATTGACCCGGGCTCGTATAAACTGACGATATATCTGAATTTGTCACGTGTCCAATGTTATATTTCTTTAACGCGCGAAGCTGGCATATAAACGACTACACGTGTTACATTCAAATTTGTTTACAAGCTTTGGCGAAACGAACGTATTTTATGATCGTAATAAATGATTACGTAAAATATGGCAGGAAAGTCGAAAGTAAACTTTCAGTGGTCATCAGAGATGGTCGAGCAGTTGATCATTATTATAAAAGATTATAAAACGCAAATGGATTATAAAAATATTGATTTCAATGCTGATGTTGTGGCGTTGTATTCGAATGTTCGCGAACAAATGGCCTCAGTATTTGACCAAGAATTTTTTGGGCCAATAGATGTGCCTGATGCACCAAAAGAAAAAATGACCAATGAAAAAGAAAAAGCGTTCAAGTATCAATGGCCAAGTCGCAAATAAAGAAAGGTTACAACAGAATTAAAGAAAAAATCCGTGCTATTAGGAAGGCTTACAATAAAGCTGTTATCAATGGCACTAGATCTGGTTCTGGAAAAGTTGTCCAAGAACACTATGATCAATTGGCTGAAATTTGGAAAGGAAGTCCGGCTACCGAAAAACTTCGTTTTGGCATAAGTTCCAACAGCTGTGAAAGTCTTGGACCAGAAACATCATCCTCTGGATCATTAGGAAATGACAGTTTCAATGATGAATTGAATGCCACGCTCGATACGGATCATGATGAAGAGGAAGATGAAGACAATGATAATGAGCAAGAACAAGGTAGCAACTTATTTATCTTTGTATCAATTATGTAAATATTCTGCAACACATGCATTATTTTATATAGATGTAAATAATTCCAAAAAGAGACCATTGTGCACCAGAAAAATTATTGACAACAAGAGAAAACATCTGGAAAAACCCCTTTCAGCTGCCAAAAGAGATGAAGTTCTACTGCGGGCAGCAAGGGAGGATATAGAACTAAAAAAAAAAGCAGATGGAACATATGCAGGAAAGTCAGAAGGCTTTAGTAGACATGGCCAAATCTATGTCAGCATCCCTTGACAGCTTGGGGAAAAGTGTCAGTGATGGTCTTGGTATGTTGGCTATGGCTCTTAATACACACACACACACACCTCCACCTATGCCGGGATTCTATCAGCCACCTCATGGTATTGGATCAACTATTGCTCAACCTCATGGTCTATATCCCAATCATACCACAGGTTTTCCTCATAGAGGTTACTGTGACACAAATGATGTTCAAAGTTATGGCTCATTTATTGAACATGAAAGGTGTGGCTCAAGTGACTCAAATGGCTCCACAAATTTTGGAAAAAATTAAGAAACAATTATAATTGTAAAGAACAATGACATGACTGTTATTTACACACTTTATTTTCTTTTTATATTGTTTCCACTTAACTTTAAATTACTAGTCGGTTACCTCTTTTGATCCCTAATTACACATATGTTCTTTAAAATAGTTTGTTATGGTTGTGCGTATTGCAGAACCTATTGCTGTATTGTATGTTAGTGACCTATCAGGAGTGGCATGGTGCAAACAACATTGGTCAACAACATTCAACTGTATTTGATGTTCAACTCCTTCACCAATTATCTTAGCTCCTTTTACTTCACAAAAATTGTGCAATACAAAACAAGCATGAATTAAAGATGGTACATCACTTAACTTTACATTTATTGGTCGATTTAGAATTTGCCATCTTGCTTTTAGCCGACCAAATGCACACTCAATTTGATTGCGTCCACCTCTCAATATTTGGTTGAATATAGCTTTTTCATTGAAGACATCTTCAGCATATTCCTTCATTACATTGGGCAAAAGGGGGTATGCAGGGTCCCCAAGGACAAGTGGAGGGATTCGATCTGTGCCAGGAAGAACTGCACGGTACACCATAGGTAGGGTCTTCTCAACAAACATCTTGTTTAAGTTAGAGTTTGCAAGCACTCGAGCATCATGAACACTTCCTGGCCAGTTAATATCCACATCAAGAAATAAACCTCTGTAGTCACAAAGGGCTTGGATATTGAGACTATATTTCATCTTGTAACAAAAATAGTCTTGACTATTTTCTGTTGGTTGTCGTAAAGGAATATGGGTGCCATCTAAACAGCCAAATGCTTGGGAAGCCCAAAACGTGTTTCAAACTTTGAGATGAGTGTTTTCATTTCATCAACTGTTGATGGTAATCTCAGATACTTCAGGGCAACTACTTTGTTTATATAGAAACAAACTGCTTTCACAGTTCTTGACAAGCAAGGCAGTGACACACCAAAATTGTTGCAGGTCATTCGGTACAATCCTTGATCTTTCAGGTAATACAATGTCATGGCAACCTTTTTCGACACAAATAACATCTGCACGAAAATTTCCTTGTTTTACCTCTAGATAGGGCCTTAACATCTCAACTAGTTCCATAAACTGCTCTCTGTTCATTCGTAAATTCAAATTCCATTCGTCTTCTATTAGTCGTCCACTCCACAAATTTTCCCACCAGCGATCTGTTCTGCCAGGATTAACCCATCTACGACGTCTTCTCCGAATAGTTCTTTTCTTTAAGTGCTTTAACAGGCGTACACTTTTCATCGTATCAAATAAAATCATGTTTTGAGAAGCAGCTATTTGCTGCTGCTGAAGAATAATGAATAATAACATGACCCCATACATTCTTACTATAGCTGACAGCAGAAGTAAAACAACAAAGGTGGATATTATTATTTTTTTCCGTCGCTCATTTGGATCCATGCTGTGATTGTTTCCTCCTTGATCAATCTCGCTTCGCGCCAAATAAATATGAATAAAATAAGCATAAATTACAGCATCAACCCGGGTTGGCAAAAGCTGACCCGGGTTGGCTAAAATTGTCCTCAACCCGAGTCCATGTAAACGCACTCGTAAAATCATTCCCTCTTGCGCATTGACCCGGGTTGCTTGTCAACCCGGGCTCGTGTAAATGGCGCCCTAGGCGGTTTTATATTGTCGTTTTTTTGCCGTATTTTATGAATTGAAAGTATGATTTACTTTGCTAAGCTTATCTTAAATGAAGATAGTCTTGCGGAAAAGCTAGATCGGCAAGCGAAGAAGATGAAGCGAGAAGCAATTTTACAAAAACAAACAGACGGGAATTGTCTTGAATAAATTTAATAATGTTTGAAAAATGAAAATATACGGTATTTTACTGTGTTCGTTCTACAAAACGGCTATGAAACAATGTGAGTACTATTATATTTGATTTATAAAATCTGAGTTGACGATATAGTTTAAATTCATTGATTTCTGAACAAAATTAGTTTAGTCAACCGATGTCTCTCGCTTGGCTTTCCTCCTTGAATAACAGATTTACTATGTCGCTTCCCGTATGTAAAAAGCGAAGGGTAAAGTATCTGTCTTCCGTTTGTTTCATTAATTGAACTCTGTGGTCATCATTTATATCATTCATTCCTTTGTTTGATTGGAAAAAATGGTTGATCGGGATGATTTATCTTCGAAGAAGTGATTCCTGACTTCCAAAATCATTTTGCTTTGAAATTGATCGCCAGAAGTGATTTGTCGTCCATCCTTACCCACACAAGCTTTGAACACAATCTCAGCGTACATGAGTATGGAAAAAACCGATGTAGATGGAGTCGTTAATCTAACCTTATTGATAAACTGCGTGTAGGCGGATGCACGTTGGCAATCAAATCTTGAACCTTCATAATCATGATCAGTCACCTGATGACTTAAAAGAGAACGTTAGATCAGGTAATTTTTACAAGCTATACAGGTAACTGATTTTATTAGCTTCGTCACAACAAAACCACCAATGTAGAACAGAACGTTTTCAACAAATTTAGAATGCTCCTTTTCTTCTAACTGTTGAGCTGACAGTTGTTCAGATGGGGTGAAACCATGATTTGCAATTAATGTGTTTTCTTCAAGCAATGGTGCAGTGTATTTTTGTCAATGAAAATTAGAATAATGCCTACAGAAGCATCAGAAAATTCAATGCAGTGGAGTTGACGCTGCCCAGTGACGTTTGCGGACCATTCATCGCGTTGCTAAGTTGGTCATATTTTCATTTTACGGAGTTGTCTGACTAGGTATCTCTAGAAATATTTCTTAACAAATATTTTTGATAGTTTTTTAGCCATTGCGGCTGCCGCTTGGAAACAGCATTTCTATTTTGCCCAAAATGTGGACGAAGGATCAATGCAGAATTTTCTAGCACGGCGCAAGTAGCGCTACTGTGGACACAATGGACCCTGCCGCCAGTACTTCATCTCCTACCACATCTACCTCTACCAGCAAGCCTCTAATATTCAATTTTGAAACGTTCAAGAAGGTTAAAGATCAGAACGATGGTCGCGTTTTGAGCCCAAAGCAAAGCGAAAGAAGAATGAGACAGAAAGAAAGGGAGATGTCTGGGATTAATGGAGTTAAAGAGCGGAGAATATAGACGTGTATTTGGTAAAACGTTTCCGGTTAAACTTACCAAGGATGTGGAGTATGAAGAAGCTCTTTAGCGGTCAAAAAAAAAGAAGAAAAATGAATGTATCTATTGTTAGCATGTTGACAAGAGATGATGATGAGATTGATAGTACTGGATGAGACGATGGTTTTCAAAGTGTTGATGACATAAATGATATTGAAAATGCTGTTAGAGCTGAGAAAGTCACAAATGAACAGCTTCATTTGGCAAACAATGATTTTGTTCCATTTGTGGTTACAGATTTTCTGTAACTCCATTAAGTATTTGTTATGTTTACTACTTATGTATTTTGAATGTTTTATTGCCGAACGAATATGTTCAGAGATTAACCTTTAATAGACAAAAATATATATTCTACTTATTAGACCTGTTGGAATGGATGAAAATTATGCAGTCAGAAGGGCATTTGAAAATAGCTTGCACAAAATTCAACATGTTGAGGAAGATACGATGGAAAGAAATGATTGTCCAACAAACGTTCTTACACAGCATTGGATAAATTTGATTAAAGAATCTACTGACAAGAGTGTTACCGGCGATCAACGCAGCATTGTGGTTAGCCAACTTATTATCTGATCGACTGCACAATCATATTTTAGGAAGAGCGGATTCTTGAAGAAACTTGGCTTATTGAATGTGACGTTTGCATCATTTGAGAATGTGGAGGATACCGCTGATCTGGGTGGACCCAGAAGAATTTTTTTATCTTCTTTTAGGTGGTATTGCACAAGACAGTGGAGCTCTAATGAGCTAAAGATGCTTATTTATTATTTAAAATGATAGTTTACGCAAAATGTATAGATGATTTCGAGGAACATGATCTTAAAATATATAGATTACTGTGTGTGGCCATATTCTACGTTGCAATGTTGGTGCATCTCTTTATATTTAGACATTACATGCAAACAAACCAGCTAGTATTGTTAAACAAGATTTTGCGCCCTTGGTCATCATACAAAAGCCTCTCAATAAATTGTAATGTCAAAGCTTATTGGGTTTTTAAAGGCTGCAGAAGGCAAGTTGTAAAAATGTCCAAACCAATATCCCTAGGTGCTAATTTAGTAGCTATACTTTGGAATGCTAAGTGTAGATTTAAAATTTTGATCAGATGTTTCTGGGTTTTTCTTAGAAAATACGTTAACAGAAAACCTTGGAGATGATGGGATTCAGTTAACCCAGCTGGAACAAGACTTATATAAGACACATTTACCCTTGTCACGTACTGTTGTATACAACGGGAGCTACCAACCTGCCAACAATTGGATTCCACCCAATGCCAACAATAACCTTTGTGCATGGTGAAACCAAAACGATCCCTTCAGCAAAGACATGTTCTAATACATTGTTCTTGTATGCCAAGATGAAAACGGTGGAAAAAAGCATTTTGCTGACAGCTCTGATGAATGGTGGAATTTTTAGTAAATTATAAGATCAAGGTAGCAAGAAGACGGCACTTCTAGTGTCTAAGATGTATTTGTTTTGTTATATTTAGACAAATTTGATTAAGACCAGCTTTAAGTAAGACCCTATGTTAATAAAGTAAATGGTTTGAACCCGGGGTATCGTTACATGTTTGAAGATGTAGATCGTCCAGGTTGGTATAGTCTTGAGAAGGACTGTTTTTGTTGTTGTTAACTGACGTTTCGACAACCTTAGCGGTAGTCATCTTCAGAGTCAAATGAGGAGTAAACGTCAGGTTAGCCGTATTTGTTTATCTGGTTCATACGTCATTGTATTGTGTGTACAGGAAATGTGTGGGTGTCAATTGTGTATTGTCATTGTGAATTAGTGTGAAGTGTAATGTTTTAAGTTCATCGTTTGTTTGTATTGTGAATAAGTCGTTTGTAAGGTGCCGGTAATTGCTGTGATCTGTTCAGAGGGGTTTGTTCCAAGTTGGTATACAAACTTTCTAATGTAAGCTATAGTAAGTACTGTAAGTAATGCATTTTGCCGAGTCACAGTCAATGTTTTGCTTTGTGATTCGGTGATGTTCGGCAATGTGATTAGTTTTGTCTTGTAGATCTTTTCTTTGTAGGTCGTTTGTGTTCAGTAAGTCTTACGTTGAAGTTCCTGCTAGTTTCCCCGATATAGGAGGCGTGGCAGTCGGAGCAGTTTATTTTGTAAACTGTACCTTGTCGTTCGTTGGGTTGTTATTTGTGCTTTAGTACTTGTTGTAACGTTGTGATTGGTTTATGTGCGACACGTATGTTGTATGGTCGTAAGATACGCGAGATAGTCTCAGACGTACCTTTGATGTAAGGTATCGTTGCTGTTGTCACTGAGTTGTTCGTTTCGTTGGGTTCGTTGGGTTTGTAAGTGTTGCGTTTGATAAAATCAAAGTTATAGTTGTTTTTGCCAAAAACACGTTTGAGATAGTTCTTTTCGTTATGTAGACCGTCCGGTGAATCCCATTTGATTTGTACACGTCTTGTTAATGTTCTGATTGTAATGGCTTAGAGGTAGTGCACGTTTGCATGTCATGAGGGCCCGTTCCTCTAAATTTACAATTTCAGCAACTACAACAGAAACGGGTGAGCCCAAATCACTGTTCACCAGTATTCCACTTAATCTAGCACTTAATTGTAAAAAACCCTCATTAGCACCACGCACGTACTGCCATTACCGAGAGAAGACATTATGGAGCTACTGGAGCTCTGCCTCACCTCGACCTACTTCCAGTACAAAGGTACACACTACAAACAATTACATGGATTACTTACAGTACTGACTATAGACAACGGCTTACATTAGAAAGTTGGTATCCCAACTTGGAACAAACCTCCCTGAACAGATCACGGCAATTACCGGCACCTTACAAACGACTTATTCACAATACAAACAAACGATCAGCTAAAAACATTACAATTCATACTAATTCACAATGACAATACACAATTGACATCCACACATTACAACTAAAAACATCACACCTAAATCACACATCACAACTAAAAACATTTCACTTCACACTAATTCACAATGACCATACACAATTGACACCCACACATTTCCTGTGCACACAATACAATGACATAAGAACCAGATAACAAATACGGCTAACCTAACGTTTACTCCTCAATTGACTCTGAAGATGACTACCGCTAAGGTTGTCGAAACGTCAGTCAACAACAACAAAAACAGTTCTTCTCAGGACTATACCAGCCTGGACGATCTACATTTACAAACATGTAACCCTATGTTAATGTTAAGTGAAATGCCAAATTTATATTTCAAGATGTAATGTGCCATGGTTCATCTTTCTATTGAACATAAATTTCTGAACAATTCCAAAGCATTTCTTCAGTTAGTGGGAGTAGGCAAATTCACTTGTTGCATGATGGATTGAAAATATTCTTGAAACATATTGTCCTCTTCACAATCATAGCAGTATTGCTGAATTTCTTTCAAACTGTCATCATTAAGCTGTTTAATGTAATCAACTGTGCCAGAGCATTCCGGGAGAAAGTATAGTTCATCAGGTTTTCCTGCTATAGTATTGAATCTCGATTTCCTAATATAATCGCTGTTCCAGTGGGTTTTTACACAGTTCAAATCTTCTTTCAAAATTCTTGAAAAAGGAGAATCTCAAGCACTGCAATATAGTTGCAGACGTATTCAAATCCCCTAATTCTATTAGGTCTATGAAAAAATTAGTCCACCAATTTGGAAAGTTTGTCCTCAAAAAAGCCCACCACGATTCAGTACTTGGATTTCATAGGTATGATCCATACGTATGAGCTTTATCACCAGCAAAATCATCAAGCCCCTGGCTACGTAAATTTGCCTGCATAGCTGCAATTGTGACATTCTCGGTGCCCTTTTGTAAAACGTAGTAGCGTTGGTCAACCAATTAATGGCATTTTAAAAAAGTTTTCCTATCACATCTGGGTCATTGTTTGTTCTAGAAACAAGCCAGATGAATTTTCGGCTATAACCAACCATGCAACCATGCATGAGAAAACCATAAAGTTTGAGTTCCTCATATCCATTAGCATGACAGACAGCATTTGGACCAGGTGAGTGATTTTCGTGAGTGATCAAAGTTGTTGCGCGTCTCTCTTCAATATCTACTGGATCGAGTTCTTTCATAATAACTCTTATAGTTTTTCTTGATACTTGGTAACCTTCCAATGCCACATTGAGGCTGCGTTTACACTATACCAGATTCGCTGATCACGACATCTTCATTTGCTTTCAAGGGATAACTGCATGTACGGCGTAAAGCTTATTAAGCTGATAGATTTAGAGCATTTTATTGTATTTCTGACGTTGAACAATTTCACTGCCTTTTAATATAAAAAATTTTCAAGCTGCTACGATAGCAATCTGGTATAGTGTAAACGGGGCCTGTGCGATATCCAGAAGAACCTCCGGGACCACCCAGTTTTGTTTGAAAGCGCTGTCGCACTTCGCTCAAATTGATTTGGTTATTTCTTCTTCGCAAACCATGTAAACGGAGCTTTGCGTGAAGGGTACGCAATGACATTTTGATATTATGATATTGGAAAGAAATAACAAGATTTTATTGCATGCACATCCTCTTCCAAAATAATGAGTAATTAGCTCGTCACACATCCCACCTTCCCCATCCTAAACATTTCCAGCTTCCATTGTGTGAACAATAGTGCTACTTTTTGCCGTGCTACAAACTTCTGCATTGATTCTTCGTCCACATTTAGGGCAAAATAGAAATGCTGTTTCCAAGCACCCTGCTACAGTAGTGCATTACGCATTGAGTTTGTTATAAAATGGAACACTTGTTTTGTGTCAGAGATGCCGCTTGGACGACAATTAAATATAGTAGATTTTGTTAAAGGTAAATGAATATATAATACAATGTGGGCACTATGGTATATGTCTCGTCTTGATTTGTTAGTGAGAAGTTCACACAACCAACAAAAAATATAAATGAAATCATAAAATGTTTTTAATAACTTATAAATATATATTATTTACAAAAAATTCAATTTATTTCTGCAAAAAATTACATAAATCATCGTCTATTCTCTTTCTTTTTCTCTTCAGAAAATCTTTTTTATTTTCCTTTTCTTTCTCTTTTACAGCATAATCTGATAAGTGTTTTTTTAATAAAGAATTAAGTGCAGTATCAGTTAAACTCATAGGTGGACAAATTCCTTTTTCTTCAGTGATACAATTAGATTTATATTTTATATAATTATAATATGGATTAAAATATTTCATTCCATTGCTCTCTAATACATCTCCACAATATTTATAAAAATTATTTTTACTTTCTTCATTGAAATTCATCATTTTCTTCAAATTTTAAGTCCAGAAGTATATCTAGTTCTTCGTTAGTGATATAGATATTAACTAAATCATCGTACTCCAATTCAAATAATATATAATTTGAAAATAGAATCGAAGGAGCTTTTTCATATTCCATTATTTGCATTGATTGTAAATTAAAATTAGCAACAGCAATAAATTTAGATGATCCACCAATTAAAATATAAAAAAGTTTTTTATGCAATAATAAAAAAATTAAATATTATTTGGTTCGCTATCAGAATTTCTTATACAGTTTGATAAACAATTTTGCACATTAGTTACATGAACAAGTTCTGGGGTTTTTGTACATTTCCACTTGAAAAATGAACAAAACTATATGGAATTGCTGAATAAATATTTAATTTAAAACCTCCTTTTTTAAGTTTTTTGGTTTTAAACTCTTTATTCGATATAAAATTTTACTATTTTTACTAATTCCTGTTAAATTAAATGGATATAATATATCCTTATCTGTCCTAAAAAAATTTCGAGATAAAGCATCGTTGTATTGCAGTATTTTAATAGGTCGTAATTTAATTTCCATTTTTTAATCAATTTGACATTCCAACGATATATTTCCAGAATCAAATGGAATATAAATGCCTTGATGATCCAATACTTTTATACTTAACTCTTTAATATATGAAGAAATTAATTGTTTTTTCATGATTGGAGGATTGTACACAAATAAATCATCTCCACTTTCATTTGCATAATGTAAAGGAACAATACATAATAATTCACTTCTCGAATCACCAACAATTTCACTATCAATTTTATCACAATATATAAATATTTTATTTATTCCAACTGTCTCATCAGGGAGATATGGACAATGAAATAATTTAATTTCTTTTAAAAATTTACGTTGTCTAGAATCAAATACAAAATCAAATGTATGTGTTATTTCTTTATCTAATCCCAACATAAAACTTAATTTGAAAAGGTTAATTTACATTCCATTATATTATTTCCTGTAGCATAATCAATATATTCTATTTTGTTCATTAAGGGTTTTGTCCAATTATAATTTTTAAAATCTTATTTTTTACCCTCTTTAGAATAAGGTTCTTTCCCCCTGAATATAGCAACAAGTATATTCATTTGTTAAAATTATATTATTTTACCATTTTTATTATTAAAAAAAATATTAAAATCATTTAAATAATCATTTAAAAGCGATATAACTTTTTTATTGTTATACATTCCCAAAGGTATTTTAATTCTTTGTAAATTAAACTTCAAAATTGGATATAAACTTTTATCTATATTTTTTATTGGAAACACCCATTTGAATAAAGTATTTTGGAAATTTTAATTCTAAATCACACCAGCACTCATCTTCATTAATATTTTTTGCTGTTTTTGGATAAAAAACATTTAACACAGATATGTATTTTTTATTATTTAATGCATCAATTTGACTAGGTAATGTTGCAGTAAAATTATTAATATAATTTTTTCGCCATTTTTATTAACATTACTAATTAATGTAATATTTTTCATTTTTAAACCGTTTTTAATTCTTCACGACAAAATTTCCCTTGAATTTCTTCACCGTTGTTATCACTAAGCTTATAAGTAATAGGATCCGTCAACAAAACTTTATTTATATAAAAATTCTCATTAACCTACTGTCTTAAACTTTCCTTTTTAAAATTGTTATTTTTATTTCTTGAAATTTGCACTTTATCATTTTTTTAATATATTCAAATTTTGTCCCTTTTTTTCGTTTGAAATATTAGATAAACTTTTGATCTAATTTATTTTTTTCCACCTAAGTAGACATCATATGGTGAAAGATTATTAGAAAGTAATCCACGATGAGGAGATTCGTTATATCTTTCCACAATTAAATGTAAGTATTCTTTATAATTAAATTTTTTTTCTCATTTCTTGTTTGCAACAAGTCAATATTTCTTTTAATCATCTGTTTTATTGTTTGTATAAATCTTCCAGCATGAGTAGCTTTAATTTCACGATTATAAGTATTATAAATTGTAAAATTATATCTTTTTGACAATTCTTTTCAAATCCCTTTAAATTAAGTTCCTCCATCTAATACTATTTTTTTAGGAAATTCATTTTCTTTCAATAAAATATCTTCAAATTTTTTCATAAAGTTTATTTTGTAATAAACAAACAAATCCATATCTTGAATAAACATCAACTACACATAACAAATAACGCAAATTATCATAAAATCTTTCCAAATCTTTCATTTCACCTAAATAAATACTCCATAAATCATTTTTTCCCATACATTTATATGTAAACGATTATATTTTTATCTTTATTTTGATACAAATTATATATATTTTGTTCATTGTTTTCTAATGTTCACTTTTTAATAATCTTGCAGCTTTTTTTATAAAATCATGGTTAAGTAAATTAGTCTTCTTCTTCTTCATTCTCTTCATCATCATTCACAATCATTGGAGGAGGAGGAAGAAAATCAAGCACTGAAAGAAAAATGTTATATATTCTTTCAATTTTATCATTTTTATATTTTTTATAAAATTCTATAAAATCATATTTCTTTCCAATTTTTTCCTCTAAAATTTAATTCAAAATTCAACATGATAAGCAATGCAATTGTATATTGAAATATTCAATTTATTAGAAAACTCTTTCAATACATAATTAGCTTCAATGTCATTACCATTTTCAATATATTTTTTTCTTTTTTTACTTGGTAGAGTTTTTGGCATTTCATTTTTACTTTTTTTTCCTTAAACTCCTTTGCTTTGCTTTGTTTTTTCTTTCCTTCTTCACTTTTTACTAAATCATTACAAAATCCAACAAATTGTCACAATTTTTGTGATATAGTATTTAAATCGTCATCATTTCTGAAATATACTTTGTAAAATTCATCCGTCCAACCATCAAAATATCATTTAGATCAGCGGGTTAGAAACATTCATCCCACTCCTCATCATCATCATTAACATAAACAGATCCACTTTCATCCACAACACGAGATGCTTTTTGTGTTTTTAAAATTAATCTATTTCCTGAATCATGTTCCAAATAACGTGTTTCTCATTAGATGAAAACAAAACTTCATACAAATTTTCATTTTATCTTTATTTTCAATTTTATTCATTACATTTGCCAACTTTTCACATGCTTGCAAATTAATTTGCAACTCATCTTTACAACACAACCCATCATTGTATGGAGAGTAAACAGATTTTGAAAAAAAACATAGCTTACTAAAGTGATTAAAACTGCATACTTTATTTGAAACGATTAATTTTCCATTAGAATAACTTTGTAAAACTGTTACCAAATCTCTAAAATTTTTTATGTAAATGGTACTCTTGAGCCATTTGTTTTATCTTTTATTTAAAAACTTATATCGATGTGTTGTCTGAAAGTATATGAAAGCAAATGATACAAAACATGAAAAAATAAGATGAATATATACCCTACAATTTTTCATTTTTACAAAAAATCAACAATTTTTTTTATTTTTACAAAAAATCATCAATTTTTTATTTTTACAAAAAATCAACAATTTTTTTTATTATTCCCATTCCATTTTTGTTATACAAACAAATGATCCCTTTAAAAAAGTATAATTGTTTACAAATATTTTTTCTATATACTTTTGTTCATTTATATTCATTTTATATTTTTTGAGGTATGATTTATATTTTAAAATAAAATTATAATTTTTTTTGATCAGTAATTGTCAGATATAAGTAAAAGACAAAAGTAGGAATCATCCATTTCTCTCTTCATATTGTTCAACATCATTATATATACACCCAAACAACAATTAAAATAATAAAAATAATAATAGATATACTCAAAAAAAAAATTAAAAATAGCATCAACATAATCATGATTATTTTCCCTTTTCATTCAATAATTTTTTCTGCTTCTTCTATCAATTTCTTTAATTCAATTATTTTTGTTTCTTGATCTTTTATTATAATATTTTGTTCTTTTATCTTGTGGTTAAGAGTTTTAATTTCTACATTTAATTTCTCAAAATCTAATTTTATGGCAATCACTTCCTCAATTCGATTGAAAAAAAGCAAAATATAATCCCTATAAATTTTTTCCTTATTCGCTGCCATCAATTGATCAATAGTTATAAAATTTTTATTAGGAAATTTTTTCCAAATGAACTCTCGAAAAAAATGTTCATTTTCCAAAACATCAATTCTTACTTTATATGCTTGATTTAAAGCGAATAATTCATAAATTTCTTTTTGTAATTCTTTAAATCTTGAGACTTTAAATCCACATGTTCCTGCATCATGTTCATAATCTTGAATATAATGCAATTTTTGTCTTAAAATTTTATTTTCATTTTGAATATCTTTACATAATTTTTTTATTCATCAAATGTAAAACTTTCGTTAACATCACCCATCTCAAATAAAAAATTATAATAAAATTTTCTATATAGTTATGAGTAAATATATTAGTTAACTACCAAGATATCACCTTTTTCTTCAAGTTTTTTTACCAATATTTTATTTAAAACAATCAATTCATTGTATCCTTCACGTAAAGATTCATTTAATTTCTTCATTGTTTTCATTTCTTCTAGCTTTTTATTGTTGTCTTCGATAGTCTGTAATAATGTTTTTTCTCATTCCACAAAATTTTTATTTTTTTCTTCAGCAATTTGAAGTCTTTCTTATAATTTCTTGACCGTTTTTTCTGTGATCAATTTTTCCAATCTGTAATTTGTGATTTTAATTTGATTACTATAATTTTCAAACATTGCAGCTAACATATTTTTATATTTTTCTCTATCTTTAACAGCTTCAAAATATACATCAAAAAAGTGTTGTGTAGTGTTACGAGAATAATCGAAAAAATTATTCATATACTGTATAAAAGTCTCTCCCTTATCCATATTTAAAATATTTTTATCTTCTCTAAAAATTTGTTTACTGTATTTACACCTTCCTTTTTTTGTTTACAAATCCAAGTATTCTCTTTATATCTAGTACTGTCTATAGATTACATAGATATTTTAAAATAATCATAATTTTCATCATTTTTATGATAAATTCTATAAAAATAGGGTCCTGCAAAAACAGTGTCTACAAGTAAAAAAAGTTCTCATCCATTCTTGTTTATGTCTTCATTTGTTAATTCATCTTTATACATGGAATCAGGATGACCAAAATGTAGATAAATTTGATTTTTATCATTTTTCTTGAGAGTATTCACATACAGTTGAGGATAATTTGCAACAATATCAGAATGTTTTGAATCCTCACCATGCCATTTTTTTAAATCATCATATAAATCAGAAGAAACTAACAAATCGTTTAACAAGTCAATATATCCATGAACTAATAAAATTAAAGTAACATGTTCTTCTAACACCAATGTTTCCAAATTAAATTTTCTCTTCATTTCTTGTTCCGCGTAAGCTTTATTAATTTTTCCAAAGTTTCATGAGGGATAGATGCAATTGATATCTTTATATCCAATATACAAACCAAAACTTCAAGCAACGACAATATTGAAAAAACTGAATAATAATTTCACAACAAATGTTTATAACAGCAACCATCCAAGTAAATAAATACTTTGTTATTCACATTTTTCTTAAAAAACAAATCGCGTTCATTTTCTTCATATTTATTTAAATCGAAAAACACCTCAAAACCACCTTTTTTTTCTTCATTATGCCATAAGGCATTTCTTAAATCATTGTACAATTGCTCATTCTTCAAAATATATCTCATAACCTGAATATATATATGAATAGAAAAAGTCAATTTCTCATTACAAATAATCATATCTTTTATAAAAAATTTTCTTTTTTTTTCTGGTATTTTTTTCCCATTAAGAAAGATATGCTTCTGCTCCTTTTAAATTTTGTTCCATTCTAAATCAATAGAGTTAAGAGAAGCAGCAAAAGAAACACTTAAACAGGTTAAACCTTGTATCATTTATTATTTCACTTATGCTGAAGATGACATCATGAGATGTCGAAACATGTCTATTTTAAAAAAACTTGTGTATATTAAATGTGCATTAGCAATAGTGCTTTTACGAAATTATGACAACAAATTACATTATAAATATTCTTTTAATTGTTCATTCTGAGGAAGTAATGAAATTAAGTTAATTTGTTTTGGTGAGGTACCATTATCAAACAAAGATGCTATCAACTATAATGCAGAGTTTTGCTGTAAAGGAATGAAAAATTAGTTGTTTCAATTTTAAATGTTTTGCATAGTTATTAGATCAGAGTATAGTGAAAATCCGTTTGTATTTAAAGATAATTACAAGTGGAAAAATATACGGGTAGTTGGGCTATATATTGGCAAGCCTGTCCTCCAAAATTCACTTTGACCTGCAACTTTGTTTTTATTTTTTGAGTTAATATACATGAGGATAGTTTTTTCCAGTTTTAGTAACATGCTCTCTTTCAGCTCACTCTTTATATTTGTGGCAAAAATAATCAACATGTTCAATAATTCTGCTACAAGTCACAAATGACAAAAACTTGGAAAATTTTACCACACATTTGAGTACGCTGCCACTAATGACATTTTGCTTAGCAGAAAGCTCTAGGCTTCTGGCGTGTGTGCCAGGCTTCAGTGAAAAGCCTGTTGAAAATATTTCTCTTTTTCCGATAACACATTTTAAAACAGATTTCAAATAATACCACACAATTAAGAAATAGAAAATGTTTCCTGTGTTTGCATAGTTTTATGCAAACCGAAGAGAACTTTTAGGAAAACTTGAGAGCAGATCAGTGCAAGTCTGAGAACAAAGGCATTGGGTTTACATACATGAAAAACATCTCTTATATCTTTTATAAACTAACAATAATGCAAAACAGATAAATTTAAAACATTCTGATATTGTTGCAAATTATTCTCAATTGTATGTGAATATGCTCAAGAAAATGATAAACTAAATTTATTTACCTTTTGGTTATTCTGATTTCACATATAAAGATGAATGGACAAATGAAAAAAATTAACAGTTAAAGAATGACAACTTTTTTGAAAATAGACATGTTTCGACATCTCATGATGCCAACTTCAGTATAAGTGAAATCAGGGGCGTAACTGTTGGGGGGGTGTGGGGGGGTGTGACACCCCCCAATTGCTGAAAACAGTGTTTTTGCAGGGCATATTGCCGTCAAGTGGCAGGGCAGTGTTCAGGAAGTAGAAAAATTGCCATACCATCGAAAACAACTAAATGATTACTAAGTGGAAATAACAAACTTTCATTTTTGACAATTTTGGTTTAATTCTACAGGCTGAAACAGCGTGGTTACTAAGCTTGTAGAGTAGTCGCGTCAGCTAGTCGCTTTGAAAGTTCAACATGTTGAACTTTTGACATTGGTCGCTTCAGTTGCTTTACACTGATTGGCCAATGGATACATTTTAACTTCCTAAATGCATATCATATTCCCTGTCATATGCATCATACGAAATTTATAGATTATACCTTGGAAAACGAAGGCAATATATAGTGAATTCACACTGGAATCTTTCAGTTTTTACATGCACAACCTAAATGCACAGGATAAGATTATCCACGATATACGCGTAATGGGCTATGATCATATTGCCGTGTTTTAACTGCCTTGTTCTCTTTTCTCCAGATAGTAGTTTGTACTGAGTAAATATTCATATATTAGTAGCTATAATAAAGGCCCAAATGTGATGTCTGTGTCTGTAACAAACAGAAATCTTCGCCATGTTCAATAGACGCCACATTAAATGTTGCTATGGTCGCTGCATGTGTGTTTCTGTGATATACAGTTATCTGTAATATCTCTATTTGTTGGTGTTAGTCAATATATACTAAAGAAGATAGATGGCTACATCACAAAATCTAACAGATACAATGATTGCAAATGTAAAAACATGCTAATGCTAATTTTTGCATTGTCGAGAGCCGTGAAGCGAGCTTCAATCCAATAATTTCATCAAATTCTATGCGGTTTTGTATATTTGGGCGAGAAAGACTATGTTGAGTCATGCTCATAAACCACAAAAACATGTTAAGGAAATAGTATGTGCGTAGTTTAGTTTATCAATGTATCCGTTCCCACACGGCTAAGAGCCAAGGAACAGTTATTGACGTTAGTTAAATTTCCTTATGTACCATATATAGCTTAAACAGAGGAACTACTCCAACCAATAATAATATTTGTTATTTGTAATAAAGAGTATAAATACTGCTCTGTAAAATAATAAAATCACTTCGATCATTAAGTTCACTCGTGGTCGTTACTGAAGGTATAGAGTATACTAAGAAAGAGATATGGCGAGTAACTCGAACACAACAGACTACTTTTCAATGGAAGGTAAGTTATATTTACCGAAGTAACATGGCCATACGTTTACAAAGCAATTGTGAGGATATTGTCCAAGCAATTTGCACTGAGAAATTTCAAATTGGTGTTTTGGAAGAAGAAAATGATCTTGGGCTGCTGCTTTATCCCGCCGACCCTCCAAAACTGTTAACTGATCTTCAGAAGAAAAAAATAATTGAGAATGGCCCATACCAACCAAAGCTCAATCGTTACCCTGAGAACAGTAACATTGCGCTACACAAACAACGTATGTTTTCATCAATTTGGTACAAAGAATATCCCCATTTAGAGTACAGTATAAAGGCGGACTATGCATCCTGTTTTGTTTGTGCTCTTTTTCCGAGTGGACCAGGAAGAAAGAAAGCGTCAGATGCCTGGGTTACTGGAGTTCGATCATGGGATAAGATGAGAAGCGTGGGTAAAGATGAAAAAGGAAAGATGCAACAGCATTTCTCTTCCGAATCCCACAAAATTGCTTTGAGTGATTTGGCACACTTTACCTGCAATATGAAAAACGTCGATGTAATGTTGGAAAAGAAGTTAAGAGAAGTAAGAATACAAGAAGAAGAAAACAATTTGCGAAACCAAGAAGCCATAAAGATCCTTTTAGACATCGCAAGAACATTCGCACGACAACAGCTAGCTTTTAGAGGGCATAATGAAAAGCACGAGGGAAACTTTATCAAAATATCAAATCTTGTTGCCAGACATAACCCTAGACTTCAGTCATGGCTGTCAGACAAGAACATGAAACCTTATTTAGTAAAATACCTATCACCTATTTCACAAAATGAGTTTATTAGCCTTTTGACTGAAGATGTAAGGAATCGCATCGTAAAAGATATCATTTCATCTGAAATATACTCAGTCATGGCCGACACGTCTCCTGACACTTCAAATACGGACCGCCTCGTAGTGGCAGTGCGCTACGTTGACGAAAACAACGTGCCAAACGAGAGAATACTGGAGATGAAAGAAACAAGGAATAAAACAGGTGAAGGCCAAGCAAAAGATATTCTTGATTCCCTTAAATCACGATTACCTATTTGTCACGATGGGTTAGTGTATCAGTCTTACGACTACACAGCTTCAATGTCTGGGACTTTTAATGGAGTTCAACAACATTTGCAGGAAATGGTTGGACGCAACATTCCATACATCCCTTGTCAAGGCCATAGGTATGTGTCAAATGCACAGCATTAAACATTGCCGTATAAATTACTTAGGCATTAACTATATCTTTTTAAATATTTTTAAGACTAGTCTCTGCGTTGAATAATTTTTCAATTATATGTTTTTAGATCAAACACATTCAATGAGCATTGCTCAAAGGCCTCTACATTTGTTGAGATGTATAGCTTGCTCGAAGAGCTGTATGTTTTTTTCAGCAGAAGTTATAAACGAGACTCTATGTTGCAAGAACATATGGTAAAAATTGAAAATGCTCTTAAATTGCGCAATCTCTCAAAGACGAGATGGGTGTATAGAAGTGAATCAATTGAAGCGGTATGGAGATCTCTTGAAGCGATACGAAATGCCTTAGCGGACATAGCAAAAATTGACAACAACTCATTAACCAGAACCAAAGCAACCTCGCTCTGTAAGAAAATGGTAAAATTTGAGTTTGTTTTTGCAGTTATGTTTATGAGGTTTATCATGAGGAAGACCAAGATCCTGACAGTACAGATGCAGAAGCCAGAGCTCAATATCCTTGATGGTCTTCAACTGATTGATGAAACTGTTAGATCACTGGAAAGAATATGGAACACTGAAACGGAATTGAATGACCAAATAGATGCGAGTGTTGAGTTTGCGAAGACTCTAGGCTCCGATCCCGAGGAAGAGTTTGCTAGAAAGAGTAATAAAAGATCAAGTAGACGTTTAGATGACAACCCTGAGACTTTGGCAATTATGTCACTAAAAACTAACTATCGAAAATGCATGATTGAGGTCCTCGATTCCCTCATCAGAGAATATAGAGATAACATAAAAAGTTGTTTGCAAAAAATAAAACCCGTAGCTGCTATCCTTCAGCCTCCACTGACTAAACCAAATTTTGAACAAGTTGAAAAGGTCACCGAACTTTTTCCTCCATCAATAAGCGTAGATTGTATGTCACTGTATGCAGAACTTGAGATTTTTGTTAACTTTGTAAATGAGACAGAGAAAGAATGTAAGACAGTCCACGACGCCGGAAACACTGCTTTCAAAAATAAAAAAATTTTCCCAAATGTTTATAAATGTTACAAACTTCTGTTTACTGCTCCAGTAAGTGTGACTGATATTGAAAGATCATTTAGCAAAATGAAAATTGTCAAGAACTATTTGCGCTCAACAATGAAAGGTGAAAGGCTGGAAGAACTCATTGTCCTCTCAACCGAGAAGGATTTAACAGATACAATTCATCTGGATGTAGTACTAAAATCTTGGGCAGCCAGAAAAAACCGTAAACTCAGAATAAAATTTAAGTAAAAAGCAACATCTCAAGAGTACGTTGAGAGGATTCTCACTTAAGACTCTTGATATGAGAACAAATATACATTGTTTTACTGTTATGTCCGAAACGGTTAAGGTTTATATTTGAAAAACAGCTTTTGTAATAATGTATGTGTTAGAAACCTAATCTTCAATAACGTTTACTAATAAACAACGTATGCAATAATAGAAATGATTATAATTTGCTAGCCATAATGATTTAAGGGGTTTTTGTGAGCAACGCCCTTTTGCAGGGCAAATTTTCTCCACACCCCCCCATTACTTCAAGTCTAGTTACGCCCCTGAGTGAAATAATAGGTGATACAGGGTTTATATAAAAGTAATATGATACATAAATTACAACAATAAAAAGGAAATAAGATAAATTAATGAGGAGCGTCCGAGCGTATTATAAACTAAATATTGTATTGAATTTAAAAACTTGAACATTGAGGTCAGGGTTAGTTTTGTTGATGTGGAGTGCTTCTTTGATTTTAAGGATGAATGAGGTGTCGGCAGTGTCGATGATTTTGAAACAAGAGGGTGAATAGTTGGTTTTGCATGAGGGAGATTTAAGAAGGTGTCGGTAGATATGAGAGTTTTTTGTCTGTTGTGGTATGTTCACTGATTCTGGTGGATAAATGGCGCGAAGTTTCGCCAATGTATCGGGAATTACATCCCGCGCAATTGAATTCATATACCACCATAGATTTAATTGAATCAGGGATTGGGTCTTTAAATGAGAAAAGGTTTTTGATTTTGAATGATGTGAAAATTAGTCGAATGTCAATATCTGTACAGAAACGTTTCATACTGTTTGTAAGTCTGCGTTGTGTGTGTCGTGAGTAATGTCCGATGTATGGTAGTTTGAAGTATAGAGCTGTTATTTTGGAATTTTCATTTGTGTTGGTTGTGATCGTCGTGTCCGGAGTTTCGGTGTCTAGGTTGAGGTTGTTGCTATATTTGTTGTCGAGAAATCGTTTTACGGTTCTATTAATAAAGTGAAGTGGGAAAGAGTTTCGTAAAAGAGTGGATGTGATGTTTTTTATGTCTCGTTGAAAGCCATTGTTCGTATTGTTAAGTTTGTATGCTCTGTCGATTAGTGTGCGTATACGTCCGGTTTTGTATGAAATTGGTGTGAAACTAAAATAGTTCGTCAGAAGTCCTGTGTACGTTGGTTTGTGGTATGTAGATGTTGTACAGCTGTCGTGAGATTTTGTTAGTAAAATGTCAAGAAATGGCATTTATCTTATTTCCTTTTTATTGTTGTAATTTATGTATCATATTACTTTTATATAAACCCTGTATCACCTATTATTTCACTTATACTGAAGATGGCATCATGAGAAGATGTCGAAACATGTCTATTTTCAAAAAAGTTGTCGTTTATATTAAATGTGTATTGGCAATAGTGCTTTTACGAAATTAGTTAAAGAATGGATGAGAATTTTTTACTTGTAGACACTGTTTAAGCAGCACCGTACTTTTATAGAATTTATCATAAAAATTGTGAAAATATGATTATTTTAAAATATGTATGGCATCTATAGACGGTACTAGATACAAAGAGAATTATTAGAGAAGATAAAAATATTTTAAATATGGATTAGGGAGAGAGTTTTTTGAGGTATATGAATAATTTTTTTGATTTGTCTCTTGACACTACACAATACTTTTGTGATGGATATTTTGAAGCTGTTAAAGATAGAGAAAATTAGAAAAACATGTTAGCTAAAATAATGATGGAAAATTATTGTAACCCAATTAAAATCACATATTATACATTGGAAAAAGTGATAACAGAAAAAATGGTAAAGCAATTGGAAGGAAAACTTCAAATTACTGAAGAAAAGAATAACTCCTCAAATGAGGAGTAAACATCAGGTTAGCCATGTTTGTTATCTGGTTCTTGTATGCACATTGTATTGTGCATACAAGAAATGTGTGGGTGTCAATTATGTATTGTAATTGTCAATTAGTGTGAAGTGTAATGTTTTTAGTTTATTCTTTGTTTGTATTGTGAATGAGTCGTTTGCAAGGTGCCGGTAATTGCTTTGATCTCTTCAGGGGGTTTGTTCAATGTTGGTATGCCAACTTTCTAATGTAAGCCCTTGTCAGTGCTGTAAGCAATGCATTTTGCCGAGTCCCAGTCAATGTTGTGCTTTGTGATTCAGTTATGTCCAGCAACGTGATTAGTTTTGTCTTGCTTCTTTGCAGCTCATTTGTGTTAAGTAAGTCTTATGTTTAAGCTCCTGCCAGTTTCCCCGATATAGCAGGCGTGGCAGTTGGAGCAATTTATTTTGTAAACTGCACCTTGTCGTTCGTTGGGTTGTTCTTTGTCCTTTATGTTCGTTAGTACTTGTTACGTTGTGATTGGTTTTTGTGCGACACGTATTTGTATGGTCATAAGATACGCAAGATAGTCGCGGACATACCTTTGATGTAAGGTATCGTTGCTGTTGTCACTGAGTTGGTTTGTAACCTAACGAACCACAAGGTGCAGTTTAGTACAAAAATGAAAACAGAAAAATTCGTAAAAGAATTGGAAGAAAAACTTTGTTGTTGAAGAAAGAATGAAATTTTCTGGAAAAAGAAAAAATATTATTACAAGAAATGGAATACTGGAAAAAAATGAGAAGAAATGAATTAAATGAAGAAATTAATGTTACATTGTTAAAGGGAAAGAATATTATTCTAATCAGGGTAAAAAATATGATTGTAAAAGTTATATTTGGACAAAACTCACAATGAACAATAGCGAAAATATTGATTATGCTACAGGAAAAAATACAATGGAATTTAAAATAACTTTTTCAACGAAATTAAGTTTCATATTGGAGTTAGACAAAGAAAAAATAAAACATACGTTTAATTCTGGATTTGATTCTACAAAACGTGAATTTTTAAAAAAAGAAAAATTATTTCATTGTCCATATCTTCCTGATGAGACAGTTGGAATAAATAAAAAGTTTATATTTAATTTTAAAATTGATAGAGAAATTGTTGGTGATTCAAAAAGTGAATTGTTATGTATTGTTCCTTTACATTATGCAAATGAGCATATGATAATTTAATTTGAAAATGAAAATTGAATTTCTTGTAAATAATATACATTTATAAGTTATTAAAAATTATTTATGATTTCATTTATATTTTTTTATTGATTTTGTAAACTTCTCACTAATAAAATAATAAAATATGGCAAGTGTTAGTGAAAATGAAATTGATAAAACTGATCATGTTGTAATTAATATTTTTTGTAATATGTTTTAACCAATTCCTCAAAATTTCACATTTTAAGAATTTACACCTATTAATTTAAGCCCAAAACCTGATGAACCTTACGCAAAAAAATTTGAATGTCAAATGTCAAAATCTGAATATGGTTTAATGAGAACTGATGGCTTTGATATGAGTGGTAGAATAAAATTAATAGCCGGTAGCACTTTATTTAATAATTTAAACATATGCATTTATCCAAGACTTTTAACTAGTATGTGATGTAATATAAATTATTCATTAATTATGTTTTAGCAAATAATAATTCCATATAATTCACATGACGATTTAGCCAATGTGAACTTAGATATGATATATTGGATGGAGCTGGAAAAATAGATGTAGATAAAATTGCTTCAAATACAAATGACGATGAGGAAGGTGATTCAAATGGAAAAAATGCATGAGTAAACATTATAAATAATAAAGGTTGCAAAATTATAGATCAGCTTGATATGACTTTAAAAAATGGTTATGGTAAAACAGGTGGGAATACATCAGGTAGTGATTTGCAATTTGATGGGTTTAGCTGCTGATAATCCTCAAATCAAGATATCCATTTTAGTGATTTTAAGATTAAAACTAGAATGTTTAAACCAAATGATCAATTGAGTAAAGCTATAAATTGACAAACTTATACAAGAAAATAAAGTGTCATTATTTTGTAAACAATATAAGAGTTGTTACAAAAACCATTCTTATTAGATCCAAAGCAATTAACTGTTATGTTGTATACACATATTAAATTTTACTTATTGTTGTGTATGTACCAATCGTGCTGTAACCCATGAGTATTAAGGACAAAAAGAAGCATATTTGAGTTTAAAGAAAATTTTAAATGAAAAAATGAAAAAATGGATTTCGATTATCCCCGATTTAAGGCTGAAAGTGGAGTATTTCATTTGATTTATCTCTTAATGAAGACAGTTTTACCAAAGTTTTATCGGGTCAAAATACAGGTGATTTTGGATTTGATATTAACTTAAAAAAGCAATAACTGCATCACATACACTTATATATTTTCAGAAAACTTAAAAATTAAATGAATTATAGATATCAATGTATAAATATCAAATTATAAATATATTTCGAGTCTCGATTTTAAATTTTTCATAATTGTTGTGTATTCAACATGAGAAGAACAAAAAAATATATAAATTGAAAAGAAAAAAAAGAAAAGTAATTGATATTGATTTTCCCTTAAAAAAACAAAATTATACACATTGATCCGGTAATAAATCCTAATTATCTATAATGAATGATATATTAAATAAAGAAATTGAAAATGAAGAAGGAAAATATAATATGGAAAATGAAGAGAATGTTAAAGAAAATATAAAAGAAATTGATAGAGATAGAAAGAATTTAATTAAAGACGAAAACAATGTGGAATTTTGTGATTTTCAAAATAATTTTAACAAATTGAAAGATGAAGAAAAATTTGATACTGATGATGATGAGGTAGAAAATATTAAATGAAGAGGTTTTACAAGCAATTATCAAATTAGTTGAATTTTCAAAACAAAAAAAAAGTGAAAAAAATAAAATTATTCTAAGTTTAAAGTTATTTATTAATTCTAGAGTAGAAAATAGAATAAAATTAATTAAAAATAAAAATATATTCACCAATTTGATTTGATTTTAAAAAATATTTTAAATTATAACATAATTTTACATGAAGAAATAAATCCATATCATTAAATTAGATATGGAAATGTTAATTAGAAGTTTAAAACAAAAATATAGTGACGATAAAAAGTATTTATTATTTGAAGATGTTCGATAGTCTTGAGAAATTGGTCTTGTCGACACAAGTCAAATAAATAAATTATTTGCAGAATTGAAGAAAAGAAGTGAAGAAGATGATTTGATTAATAAAATAACTAATAATACAAAAATATATTAAGTAATAAAAGTGTATAGTATATTGCAAAAATTTTAAAAAAATAAAAAAAAAGAGAATTTAATTAATTTCTTGAATAAAGTGGATGATCTAAGAAGGGCTGAAAACAAGGAAGTTGTAAATACAAATGATATAAAGGATGATAGGTATAGAAATAAATGGGAAAAAAATTAATTTTACCTACTTTCATTTAGTAAATGATTTAATATCTAATAGAAAAACATCAAATCTCAGAGAACATGAAATAAAATCTATTTTACTTGAGTTAAAAAGAAAAGGAATGCCAATTTCATATATTAAAAATAATAAAATTAAGGAAATGTATATAAATTCTAATACAAGCAATACAACTGGTAGTCAAAGAAGTTCATACACACCTATTATATCTACACAATTGTCATCATTAACCTCACGAATACCTAGATTATCTACTTTGTCATTATCAAATACACTTACATCTGTTAACAAGTGATAACTTTCCAGCGTAAAATTTGCTAGCAGGTCGTTGATTGGGTGATGATGTAATTTAATTATGTTAATTATTTAGAGGTGATATAAGCACATTGGCATTGTTGATTTATAGATGCAGAAGCACATATATTTTACTTTTGTATATTGTTCATTAAACGTTTAAACATATATCGCTTTCGTTTGCTCGGTGGGTGAATGTTTAATAGGTTATGGGCCCAGGACGTGTATGATTGAATAAAACGCGTGTGTTTGTCCTGTTGACGAATATTTAAACCAAATACATCGAGATCGATAACGAGGATTGATAAACTGAAAGGCAGTAACTATCAATCATGGAAATACAATGTAAAACTGGTGCTTTTGGAACGTGGCTTATGCGGATTTACGAAAGAGGGAAAAGAGATACTTCCAAATGAAGACGCGACAGACGTCGTTAAAAACGCATTCCAATTACGGTCTGATAAAGCTTACTCTTTAATAGCTCTGAACGTCGAGAAGCATCTACAAATTCACATATCAAGTATGATGGATCCTTTGATAGCCTGGGACAACCTCCGCAAGCAATTTGAGTTTTTGTCCATAACACAAGTCGTTCGACTCAACCGGAAGTTTTATGCCGCATCAATGGAAGAAGATGGTGATTTGATGAAACATTTAACCAATATGACGGCACTAGCTGAGCAGCTGCGAGAGATGCAAGAAGATATTTCCAGTAAGAAATTCGCCATCGTTGTCTTGGGAAGTTTGCCAGAGTCATATGACAACTTTCTAACAAGCTTGAACGCGAGGAAAGCTGATGAATTGGAATGGGATAGTATCAAGGCTCTGCTGGTTGAAGAATATTTGAAAAGGAAAGATAAGAAGCAGCAAAACACGAGCAACAATGCGCTATTTGTTAAGAGAGAATCACATAATGGAAGAGGAAGATTTCACAATGATAAAAAGAGGGAAAATATAATCTGTTTCAAGTGCAACAAACCTGGGCATATTGCCAAGAATTGTCCACTAAATAAAGGTACAAGTAACAACAGAGAGGAACATTCGAAACACATGACTAAATGTAAGGACTCCTTCATTAACTATACAAAGTTTGAAACCCCAACAAGTATTTACCTTGGTGATGATAAATGCATAAAAGCATCGGGTCAAGGGATGTTGAAGTTGTTCCCGAAAGGTGATAATTCATATTATTTGAAATTACATAAAGTTCTGTATGTGCAAAAGTTGGCTAAGAATTTATTGTCTGTACCAGCGATGACTTTGATTGGGGCTCAAGTGTCTTTTGACAAAGAAAAGTGTATTGTCTCTAAAGATGGCAAAGAATTTGAGATTGGAAAACTGGCTAAGGGAATGTTGTATACTGTTGAAAATATTGAATATGCCAACTCTACAAGCGAATCATCAGATATATGGCATGAAAGGTTTGGTCATTTGAACAGTAATTATATCAGTAAACTAGTGAAGGATCATATGGTCAATGGGATAAAATGTGATGTAACTAAAGAAGCTCAGAAAGAATGTAGAGGTTGCTCATCGGGAAAAATGCACAAGTTATCATTTCCTAAAACAAGTAAGCACAGAGCAGAAGATGTCTATGAAATTGTACAGAGTGACCTATGTGGACCAATGCAGGTGAAATCGATGGGAGGAAGTTCTTACATGATCACATTCAGAGATGACTACTCTCGGTATACTGTGGCATACTTCATGAAAAGCAAAGATGAAGCACTGACAAAATTCAAAGAATTTGTGTCCCATGCTGAAAATCAAAAGGGTCGTAAGTTAAAAATTTTGAGAAGTGATAACAGGGGTGAATATAGGTCGAAGGAGTTCACCAAGTTTTGCGCTGACAAAGGTATAATACAGCAATTTCATGTCCTTATACACCCGAGCAGAGTGGTGTAGCCGAGCGCCTAAAACGTACACTCATAGAATCAGCTCGATTAATGATATACCACGCAAATCTACCATTACACTTTTAGGCTGAGGCATGTAGTACTGCAGTGTACATCCACAATGGAAGTCCCACAATGAAGTTGAAGAATAAAACACCTTTCGAGTGTTTGTTTGGAGAAAAACCAAATGTTTCCAACCTTTGGATGCATTTGTCACGTTTTCATTGCTGACAGCAAGAGAAGAAAGTTTGACCCAAAGTCCTATGAGGCTATTTTCATAGGCTATCCTTCAAACACGAAGGGTTACAAGGTGTATGATCCAAAACAAAAGAAATTTGTAGTTAGTCGCGATGTAAAGTTTTCAGAGAAGAGATTCTTTCGTTTTGAGCGATCAGGGGACGAGAATGAAAGAATGACTAACGACACGGAGAATAATCTACACAACCCAGTCTCTTCCTCAAATTAACTCTATATGCTAATTGTGAAAATACCCTCAAATTGACTCTATAAGTCAATTTGAAACGTCCATTCAAACAACAGGCCTGGTGACATGCCTGCCTGGTCGCAACCCATCATTTACCGCAATCTACTATCCCGCGAAGTTTTGGATATCCTCAATCGTTTATTGTAAAGTGTATGCTCTTCTGATTGAATTTTTTTTTAAAATTCAATTTAAACTTTAATATTAAGTTGTGTGGTTCGCATTATTGCTGAAATGGAAGAAAACAATGGTAGTGGTAAGTAATTTTACACATTACACTTAAGTTATAAAATTATAAATACTGAAATACATTAGTCGATCCAGTGGCTAATTTATGTATTGAAGGCTATGTTAGCTTTTAGGAGACCTATACTTTGCTTGCTTTTTGAAAAGATAAACAAGAGTGCTTATCCATTCTCTTCTTGGTCATAAATGCATCTTAATGAGCAAACATCAACTCTAGTACACTATTTTACAGATAGAAATTACTATACAAAACTAACAATAGCATGCACATATGAGTGATATGATTTAGCTTATGAATGTTTTTATGCAGTGAAATACATTCATAACATTCATTTCACAAGAAAACATGATTTAGCTTAGTTAGCTACACACGACTGACAGGATCAGTCCACAAGTTAAGGTAACCTTGAACGAATATTGATTGTATAAAACAAATAAGCTTCAAGATTACAATGTTTTAAATACTAAGTAACTTAAGTTTGTCCAAAAGACTTATATTTTGAAAAAGAAAGTTCTTTCAAGTTAACTTGAATAGCTGCCAGTATCATATTGCTGTGATCACCTGCAAAATACATGTCAATCTGATGCTGTACATATTTTTTCTTTGACAAGTTAATTTATAACAATTTACATATGTAAGTGTGTACAAGACTTTCCATCTGGCAAGTTAAACTGTAAACTGTTTACCATCAAAAAGAAGGGTATTTTCATGTTCAATGTAAAAATTATATAGTTGGACTAAAACCTTTGGCATGGTTACCTTGCTGTTCCTCAGTATGTTTTTCTCAATATCACATGCTCATTTATTTGTAAAGTTTGTTAATTAGTAATTACAATATTTTAATTTTTAAACATTATTTTTTATAGGTTTTGATGTACTAGAATTAAATGATACAGAATATGTTGATGTATCTTCCAAAAAATTTGTAGGTTCATCAAATATTTATTGCAAATGAAATACGAGAAGTGTTATAGCATCCTAGAGTCATAATGATTGTGCCCAACAGTGATATAGCAATCTCAATAGTTTGGGGAGCTGGTATTCATTTGAGTGCTTGTTTTGACATGCTAAGTTCTTAAAATAATTGTTTCTTCTGGATTGAAACATGCATTAATTTTTTACTTCATTGTTGGCCAAGGTTTCTTAGAGCTTAAATATATAGAAACACAAAACAGCTCAGCAATATAAATAGCTTGTGCACCAACTTTCATTGATGCTTTCAACATGCTTAATTTTGCAGTGAGACTAAAAGTGGAATACCCAGCTTGTAAGTTGTGATCCTGCTCCATAAATTTTAGAGCATCATTATTTCATTTCTATAGAGATCTATTGTTTTAACAGTAAATGAGAACAAAGGAGTCAACATAACTGGACTTAAGACGTGGGGTGAATACACCAGTGATTTTTATGTAAATTTGCTGTATGTATGCAGCATATCCACTGTGTAATGAATAGATTTCAAAAGAAATGGATATTGATAAGGTTTGGAAATTTACATTGCAAGAGTAAAACTTGCAAGCTTGTTATGCTATGCTACCTCTGCTAGCATTTGATTTGATGGTTATCAGTGCCATCCTGGACATTAATGAGGGTGCTGATTTATTCATACATTCACTTGTGCCCAAGTGGTTTCTTTGAAAGCAATTCATTTGTAGAATTAAGCATTTTACTGTAAAAAAAACGTTCAGGCACAACTGAACTTATGAATAGTACACATTCCAACCAATTTGCATTGTCGAGACAATTCTGATGATTGCAATTTTGGAAAATATGCATCTGTGAGTCATTCTATTTGAAAATTAATCAGCATATTAATTTCACAAAAGAACAAATTAAAACAGTATATGATAGTTTCCTTGATGTTTGAACAGTTTCATGCACAATTGACTTTTTCATCTAAGGTGTGTATAAAAAAGGGAATTTGCAATTTGCAGTAGCATCAATATATATGTATGTATTATTGTATTGACTTTCAGGTTTTTGAGAATCAGCTACTGCTGAATCATACAAATTCTATATGTCAGCGGATTATAAAAATAAGCAGTTTTTTTATACACCCTATATATACCCATTGCTTTCATTCAAATATGCATGAATCTAATTTTTTAAGTAAAGAACTGATATTTAAGAATTATGTTAAAACTAAAGGAAATTGAAATGATGACCTGTTGTTGTAGTTAAGAAATTAAAAGCAATTACTTTGTTCAGCAACTCAACAAGAAAACATATAAATTAGTTAGTATAATGCAGGGAATACTGTTTATTAGGTAACAGCGCGTTCAGACTGAGTGCTCCGGTACGGTGCTCAGGCACGGGCACCAATGTGAACACAACATTTTGATGGTGCCTGAGTCAAAGTGCCCGGGTTTGGGCACCCCCATATTAGGTAGTACCCGAGTACGGTGCTCAGGCACGGGCACCAATGTGAACGCAAAGAATGGCATCACAACAGAGATGGCGGGTGCTAAATGGACGAACGAGGAAACAGTTGCTCTTTTGAACGCTTATAACTCGGAAACTGTGCAAAACAACATTGATAGTATGAGCTCAAATAAAGAATTGTTTAACAATATACAAAGAATCATGAAAGAAGAGTCGCATACAGAAAGGACTGTTGATCAAATTAAGACAAAGCTGAAGAAGCTGCGAAGTGCATATGTAAAATTGAAGGACAGAATGAAAACATCTGGATCCGAACACCCATAATTCTCAAGCGCTCTTAGCAGCGTGGAAAAAATGGCTTTAAAGCACTGGGACTTGCTGGATGGAATTCTCGGTAAGATAGCATTATCACAGCTCTACCTAAAATCTTTGTTTTTCTACCAGTTATATGTTGTTTTTGAAAATACTGAAAACAATTGATGTAAACATAATTATTGATTAAATATGAAGGTACTAGGCGGTTAATGATCCTCCTGAGGATCAGTTGTTTCAAAGTGAAAGTGTGGTACAGACAGAAGACTCTGGACAGGATTGTACTGGTCAATTGGTCACTGGTGTACATGCTACTAATCATCATGCTGCTGATCTCGATGTTGCTGATCATGATGCTGCTGGTCACGATGCTGCTGTACAAAATACAAGAAAAGAGCTGGAAAATCAATTCAAAGACGATCCAATAAAAGAGCTAGACTAGTTGATGTGGTCAAGAGTTCTAATGATCAATTTGAAGAATTACAGAAGACATTGTCAAACAGTGTTTTAACTCCAGAAATGCGCGAGGTTGAACGTCAAGAAGACAGAGAATTTTTTAAGGAAATATTTTCTAATCTCTGTAACACAATGGTTGGAATGACTCAAATGTTGACACAGGCCTGTCATGGTGCGTCACAGCACGTACCTTTCGGCAATCCAATATACACACAAAATACTCAATTTTCTCATCACATGACCCATGGTTTTCAATCTCATGTTTTATCAATAAGCTCATCGCCATATAGTAGCAGTCCTTCGGATAGAGTGACACCATCACCTCACACTTCATCAAGTGAAGATATTGATTTAGATCAATATGCACAGCATGACTAAAATTCTCACGAGGATAACATACTTTACATGTCAGCATATAATGTGAAGGTCAGACTATATAGATTGTTAAGTTTAAGTTAAGTGATCAACTGTTGCATTGATTGGATTCTTGAATGCTTTGCATATTAATTAAAAGGTGCAATGGTAAACAGTTTTGTTTCTAAATACAAGTGATGGTAATTCATTTTTTATGTTGAAAAAAGCTTAGTTAGCCTTAATAGTGTTATTGTTCAATTATTGTGCAATTATAGACATTTTATCAGAAATGTAAAAAATAAAATGACTGACCATGTCTTTTTCTTAAGTGTATTTTTTGCTTCATGCATTCAATTGAGAGGTTGAAAAATAAATAAGCTGTTCTTTCAAATCTTTGGAGTCTCTTCCTCATCTTTAATGAACTCTGCTTAATTTGATGATTCCTTGACTCAACTAACAATGTATTCTTTTGTTCAGTATTTATTTTTCTATTGAAGAGCCTTCCAAATTCTCAATAGATATGTGGGTATAAAGATAAGGGCATTAAACTAGGCTGTTATGGACTGGAGTGTGAGCAAGAATGACAAGTGTTATTGATTGTTTTGTCCCTACACCTAAGAAACCAGGTAACATGATGAATTTAAACAGGAACAACTCTTTGATAAAGTAAAATGCTTAGCTTGTACATGTATAATCTGTCTATATTTTAATAAAGTTGCAGGTTTCTTTTTTGTCTTTTGTGAGCCAAGTAGGTAAATTTTTCAATTTCCTAAACTATGCTGCTTAAATGCTGCTTAAATGGAACTACAACAGGTAGTCCAACATCAGGTCAGTCACTCTGGTTGATTTTTCTCCAATTTACTGTTTTTCTTCAACAAGAATGTTTATTTGTGAAAGTCTGCAATAAAAACACTTCTTGGCTATCTTTAAGCATCAAAAAATTTCAAAGTACTTGATTGAATTTTCATTTTAGCTGTTGCCATCAATAATGAGAGACATACTGAGTTAGTACTTTTCTAATATCTTCAGCATTTTCAACAGTTTCATTTTCCGCTCTTTTTGAACTTGATTCTGAATGGTAAATCCAAATCATCATTATTCCTGTCATCCCATTCTTGAAGATACTCAGCATTACCTTCCTGACATATATTGTGCAAAATGCAGGCGGCAGTAACATGGAGTGAAACCTTCTCAATGTCACATTCTAAAGGATGTAGAAGGCATCGCCACCGACCTTTCAAAAGGCCAAATGCTCTCTCAATTTGAATGCGTGCACGGTTTAACCTATAATTGAAATATACCTTCTCATGTCCCAAATTAGCACCAGCATAGTTTTTCATTAGGTGTTTCAGTAAAGGATAAGCAGGATCGCCGATAACAAACGGTTCAATGTTTTTTCCATTAATTTGTTTGGTTAAAGTACCACCCTGGATTAAATTCCCATTAATGGTTCTTTGTCCAATGTTTGAACAGCTGAAAACACGTGCGTCATGGGATTTGCCAGGCCAGCCAACAAAAATGTCTGTAAAGTGGCATTCACTGTCACAAACAGCTTGCAAAATTACAGAATGAAAAAATTTTCTGTTGAAGTAATCAGCATGATGCATTACAGGAGCCCTAATAGGGATGTGGGTGCCATCTACTGCGCCTAAACACTGGGGGGATATTCCACTTTTTGGCAAAGCCATCTACTATTTCTTTTAAATTTCTACGCTCTTGTAAACGATTCAACATATATTTTTTTGTACGTATCAAAAATCTCAGAGCTTCGTTGACTTTTGTACAAGCTGTTGACGCTCCTACTACGAATTTGTCTCCGATTTCTCGATAATCAAGACCCTTTCCTAGCCTTTTTAACATCATTGCTACAATGATGTTAACTGGTATAGCAGGTCGCAGCCTTGTGGATTGTCGACCAAGTAAACGCAACGAATTTACTAGTTGCAGAAATAGGCGCTTTGGTAAACGATAACTCTCCAGCCATCTTTTTTCGCTCAAGCCAGTGAATTCACTGTCCAAAATGTTTTTCATGCAAGGAAAGGCCCATACACGTCCACAACGATTATGATGTTTTGATTCAATAATATTATGAATTAAAGATCTTGTCTTGCAAAATACTTTTGTCACATGTAAAACTAAAGCACGATGACCCTGCAATCTTCTGCTGGACTCTGCTTTATTATGGTGAAACATTACAATAGATACGGCCGCCATCAAACATACCATAACCAGAGTGAAATGTACGCAGAGGCACGTATTGCACATGGTTTTAAAACTTGTTAACTATGGAAGAAATCAAAATAAACATAGACGAAACTAGTAAGTACTTCGTAGTGTGAACAGCCTGCAGATCTGTGCCCGAACCCGGGTATCGTTCTCCGGCACTCAGTCTGAACGCGGCCTAAGGCTCAACGACACACATATAATTAATGTTCTTGTGCTATTCTGCCCCCTCATCATTATCATGTAGCAAAAGTTTATCATATATCAAACGTCTGAAGCGTACACTGTGTATTAAAACTGTGTTTTGAATTGTTGCTTTTATTGTGTTTAAATAGTGTTTTCAATTGTATGCGTGTTGCTGAAACTGGGGATTAAAAATCCACAGTTTTCTTCCACTTAAAGGTTACGTAAATAATGTGATTAGTTTCATGTTTGAAGATGTAGATCGTCCAGGTCAGTAGAGTTATGCGAAGGACTGTTTTGTTGTTGTTGACTGACGTTTCGACAACCTTAGAGGTAGTCATCTTCAGTCCTTCTAAGGTTGACAACATCAACAGGTTAAGATGCCCCCTTGTTCAAACCATTTACTTTATTACGATGATTAGTTTCCGTGGTAAAGGAACCACACGACTTGTTACTGCTTGTCTTGTATCTTCACGTCTGTAGTATTACTTTTTGTATTATTCGTGTATAAATGCAATTATTGCTTCCTATGAAATACATCCAATTGCCTGAAAGGTTTGTACAGTAATTTTCTGGAAAAAATAATTTTTACTTCTGTGTTATAGAGGACTAAAATTTTTTTAGACAACTTCTCGAAAGAAAATATGTAGTAATTGCTCTACTGCGGTGGGCAATGCATGTAAGCGATGTTCCAACTGTGGACAGCTCATTCCAAAGAGGCCCTCTTCCCTCTCAATACCAAAATATTCGACCAAGACAAGACAGAAAATGCTGCTGATGAAAAGGGTTAAATTCGTGTTCTTTAATGTACCTTAGGGTATTGGAGCAGATGTTAAAATATCAATGTATAATTTGATTGGTTTCGGAATTGGACTTTTTTTGTAGGCTCAGACTCTTCATCAGAACCACGGCTATCATGTGGTGGTAATGTATTATCACCCATCAACCACTGGAGGTCCAACCGTCTGGGATTATGCTGCTACTCCTGGCTTGGCGACAGATTTTATTAGCAGCAGTGGTGTAGTTGGAAAATCAGCCAGAAACTTGTTTCAAACCGGGATGAAGAAGTTATGGCAAGATAGAAATGAAGATAGTCAATCTACAGATCTTTCATCTACCAATACTATCCCTGCCTCTACCTCCCCTTCCGTGTCGTTTTCTGTTTCCCCTTCTATTTCTGCATCTTCATCTGTAACTCTGTGTAGCTCTGTTACAACCTCTCTTCCAGTTAGTAGCGCTGTTTCAACATTCATTCCTATACGCAAAGATCTTCATTTTAATACGATTTCTGCGACTTTCGAATCTTCCTTCCTCTCTGCTGCTACAAATACCAATACAAATGTCGTCACTGATTCTTTTAGCACTAATCCCACTCTGGCCTCTTCCAGAGGATGTACCTCTATCGGCAATTCTTCATCTGTTTCAACCTCTTCTTCCTCTTCTTCAAGCTCCTTCGTCGCAACAACATCTGTGTCTACCATACCTAAAACGACTGCTCCATCTGTCCCTACAGTAAATTTTACCACAGGTCAGGAATAGTGTACATAGGTGTTAGCATTAGAATGGTTGATTTTTTAGTTTCTTAGAAGTTTTTAGGTTGTCGCAAAACAAGTTCGATCTTTTGTTGATTAATTTTGTCATCAACATGGAACACATTTCACAACAATAAGCATGTCCAAACACACATGACTACTTTCAGCTTTAAAATGTTAAAACTTGATTTGGTTCTTTGGCAGCTACGTACATGCCGATGATGCGTAGCAATATTTCTTCTGTCATAAATAGTGATCAACGAAGCAAATGGCTATGTCTTGAATTTAAATTGTTTCATGTATACTTAGGAACTGCTGTAGCATATACTTAGGAACTGCTGTAGCATTGGCCAACGAGAATGGTGTAGTGTGTGGTTTTGGATGTGTCTCAGGAATGTCGAAGGTGCATTATCGGCCCGTGACTCCCGGCTACCTATCTGTCTTTTTTACTAGTGTGGTACCGGGGAAAACAGTTTCTCCACCATTTCCTGGTCCATTCGACGAAGATGTCGTAAGACCTGGCGACTCTTACATTTGGCCAGTTGACAGAATGTTTGTTGCTGGACCAGATGATTTTACTCAAAATACATAACTACGTAAATCTTCCGCATTTTTTTTCTTTATGGATTTTATTGTTTTCGTAAAGAAACTCCCTTGTATATGTATATTATAGTAAATTTTCTATTTTTGTGCCTGATCTTCGAGTGGAAATATTTTTGTTTAATATCATTGTATTATAAAAAGAACAGATTTTATATTATGCGCGTCATATCACGTAAGAAGTCCAAATAGAAAATTTCCGAGTCGTAAAATAAGACATTTATAACTACTTTGAACTTCACACTTTATGTACTGCAGAGGAATTTCTTGTAAGTTATTTCTTAAAGTTTTCACACGGTATATCAATGAATGGAAAATGGTGATTTTGATGGAATAAAAGTGTAGGGTAAGGCAGCGTGCTAAAACGTTTATGCATGTTTTACAACAGTGGAATGAACATGAGCAAAAAGACTTTAGTTTCTCTTACTAAAATGTTTACAAAAACAAAGACATCGTGGAATTTTTATTCAATTCTTCATTTGTTCTTTGAGTTAAATATTTTTTAAATATTTTTTGTCATGTCCTTTAGAAATCAGCCAATAGCAAAATATTTAATGCCTGATGATATTGTTGTGCAGATTTCACTGTTACAATTTACATTAAATTTCCAAAAACAATAACTTCAATGTTAGTTGCAACATAGATATATAGTGTATAACCAAATGAAATGAGATGCACTTTCTCACGTAAAAATTGTCGTATGAAAAATATCTGTAGTCGCAGCCTAATGACAAAGCATGAGAAAATACAACAATAGATTAAATGCTAAATATATGTTCTACTTCATAGATCATACACTCATTCTTTCATAATTGCATTAAAAATATTCCAAAATAAATAGATTAGAAAATAAAATTTGCGATATGTCTTAGAACAACTAGAGCTCATTTATTATAGGCTATACACACTATATACACTATATAGGCTATACACACTATATACACTATATAGGCTATGCACACTATATACACTATATAGGCTATACACACTATATACGCTATATAGGCTATACACACTATATACACTATATAGGCTATATACACAATGCATAGGCTGTAAACAGTAAGTATTTTCACCAACGTCACTACGACGTCACAACGACGTCACAATTTTTTATTGTCCGCTATTATATAGACGGAGTGTAACACAAAAGAAGAAACAATGGAAACATAAAAGTTATATTATAACGTATAGTAAGAATATTGTGTTTATTATACAGTTTATAACATACATCAAACGACTTTTTCTGCATATGGCATTCCTACATCATACCTTGACGTTCTATAAAGCAATTGGTGACGTATTACTTGCCATTCATCGTAGAAAAACCCGTTAAGGCTGCTTTCATGGAGTTAAGTACCAATTGCACAATTTACTAACCAAATTTAAAACAGAAATGTCTACAATCTTGATGAAACATGTTTTCAATCACTTTTGTTAACAAACAACTTATAACAGCTGCAAAACGTGAATGGCTTCATTACATCCAGGGTGTCTGAGATATAGATATGTACGTAGTAACCATTTTCTTGAGAAGTATGTACTGGAATTGAACCAGTATACCAGCTAGTGGCTGGTAGCCATTTATAGCTTTTTTGGTTATGTGAGTGAGAATGAGCGACTGTTAAATCATTAAATCTATCACAGAGGAATCAGAAATCTAAATATCAAGGAAAAAGACAATTTGTGTTGCGAAAAAGGGCAATTTGTAGATCACAGATTGTTCCAAAATAGGCCGTTTGCACTGAACAAATAGAAATGCGTGTATCTTCTTAGATGTATATACTTGCGAGTGTATGTGCATACATTTTATTTACAAAAAGAGCAAAATGCAAAAATTTTCTATTTATAAAAAGTGCACACAAAAATAATGATAGCACAGCTTTCAGCAACAAAATGCTACGAATTATATGCATCTTCTTCTCCAACATCTTCATGAACGTCATCTTCATTGATACAGTCTGATTCACTGTCACTATCGTATACGTTGACTATGGACTGTTCTAAGTCGTGAAAGTATTGAAAACCTTTTTTCAACTGCACTCTAGCAAATGCAATTCCGCAGTTTGTGATGGCAAGACGACCATGCAGAGTCTTCATTGTGTCTTTTCGCACACAATAGCGATGTTTATATTCATCTAGATAAAGCTCTATAAAACAAACGTAATCATGTCAATAAGTATGTTCGTATTTTAAAAGATTGGTGTCATTTTCACTACTTATCTGACCTCAAGGAAAGAATAGTCATCAGATTCATCAACATTATTTGTAAATACTAAAAAAATAATTGCAAAATATGTTAAACGCATGTACATTACATTCCACAGTATATAAATACGCAACCTTTAAGCAAATGGACGTCAAAACCGCATTCCTCAACGGAGAGATGGATCATAATATTTATATGGCACAACCCGAAGTACTCATCGATCCAGAAAGACCTAACCATTTGTGCAAACTGAATAGAAGCATTTACGGCTTGAAGCAGTCGGCCCGCTGCTGGAATAAAACCCTGAATAAGTTTTAAATAACAAGTCACGAGGATACCGAAGATCCAACGCAGATGGATGTATCTACATGAAATCAAAGAAGCAGAACGAACTCATTAAGTTTGTGATAGTTGGTGTCTACGTAGATGACATCGCTCCTATCTCGAACGACATCACCATGTTAAAGCAAGAAAAGGAAGCAATCAGCAAAGGATTCAAGATGGAAGATAAAGGCAATGTTCATTTTCTACTGAGTATGTTGATCCGACGTAACCGAGAAGCTAAGGTTATCACAATTAGCCAGCACAACTACATCGAGAAGATTTTGGATAAATTCGGGATGCAGGATTGTAAACCTATAAGTACACCATTCGAACCTTCAAAGAAGTTTTTTGAATGCTCGTATGATGAAGAGAAGTTTGACACGCAAACTTATCAACAAGCAATTGGATGTCTCACATACCTTTCAGTAATTTTGCGACCAGATATATCAGTTGCAGTGGGAGTCTTATCCCAGTTCATGGCAAAGCCAAGTAAGGAGCACTGGAGTGGTGTGAAGCATATATTACGATACCTAAAGGGAACAACAGATCACGGATTAAAGTTTTTGGCCAAAGGAAACCCTGACCTTTTAGGGTTTTCTGATGCAGATTGGGCTGGAGACATTAATACATGCAAATCAACATCAGGTTACATTTTTCAAATTGGTAATAGCACAGTCAGCTGGTCAAGTAGAAAACAAAGAACGGTTGCAAAGAGCACAACTGAAGCAGAATATGTAGCATTAAGTTACACCACGCAGGAAGCAATTTGGATTCAAAGATTACTTATGGACATTGGATTTGGAATGGAAGGACCAATTACAATCTTTGAGGATAATGAAGGAGCGATTGAACTTGCAAAGAATGCTAAGTACCACAACCGTACTAAGCATATTGACATTAGTCATCATTTTGTCCGGGAATGAGTTCAGTTGAAAGAAGTCAATACTGTTCACTGCTCAACTGATGAAATGAAAGCCGATATTCTAACGAAAGGATTACCAAAATTTAACTTTGAGAAATTGAGATCTTTGATAGGAGTCACCACAACATGAACAGTATAGTTTAACGATTTACAACTTTTCATTATTTTATTTCGGTTAAGAGCTATCAAGTGAGAGTGTTAACAAGTGATAACTTTCCCGCGTAAAGTTTGCTAGCAGGTCGTTGATTGGGTGATGATGTAATTTAATTGTGTTCATTATTATTTAGAGGTGATATAAGCACATTGGCATTGTTGATTTATAGATGTAGAAGCACATATATTTTACTTTTGAATATTGTTCATTAAACGTTTAAACATATATCGCTTTCGTTTACTCGGTGGGTGATTGTTTAATAACATCTAGACTGTCAACTCCTACATCATATTTAAATTTAAGTACTACGCCATATTGTTTATCATCTTCATTTGCTCGACAAAAATCATTGATAAAGTAAAATGAAAAATGGATATAAATTATACGTTAGAAAAGTTTTTAACAATTGATAATTTAACTTATTTGGAAAGTAATAACAACAATATAAAAAAAATTTTAAGGTGCTTTTCCAGCTAATTTTTACCTAAAAATAAATTTTAGAGGTGGTAGAATATGGAATACAGATACTGGTGAGAAACCAGGTCAACATTGGGTAGCAGCGTGGAAAAAATAGATAAAATTTATACTTTTTTAATAGTTTTGGTTTAACGACAGAACATTATACAAATAAGAAATTTCCTACTGATAAAAGTTTTGAAATATTTTCTTATAAAAGACGTCAATATATTAATACAACTACTTGTGCTGTTTGGAATTTGTTTTTTTGTTACAAAATGTTTAAAAATGAACATTTTGAATGTAATTAATCATAATTTGACTTTAGAAAATGATAAAAAAGTTTATGAACGAAAAAGCAAGAATGAGAAGAAAAATACTCAAATATGTTGTAGTTACAAAAATATCTTTAAAAAATAAATTATCAAAAACATGCAAACATTCTATCAGGATATTCATCAATATTATTAGTTATGTACTCATATGTGACACATAATTTCCAAAATTCTTTAAGAAATTCTCAAATATATAATTCATTATATTTCTCCAAATGAAAAAATTTGTGTTCATCGTATGTATAATCATTTAAGATAAACCATGTCCTTCATATTCAAGAATACGTTTACATCCAAAGTAAAACTTGTTTTTCCATACGCTTTCTTCTAAAATGTTACTATGACAGACATCTATTTTCGTTTTCTTCTTCTTCAAAGTCTTTTTATGAAACACAAAATTCAGCAACTCGTAAATCACGCTTGATTAGAACTTCAGAAAAAAATGAATAGTTAAGAAAGTAGTTCCAAACTTTCATGACAAAATTTTCAATAATATATACCTCTTCATCCTTTTCATTAATAAATTGTACTTCTGCATTTTCTTTTCCTATTTTATTTAGTATGTCTTTAAATACAACAAATTCACAGGAACATTGAATATTGGAATGGAATTGTTACATTCAAAAAAAGTTACAATCATTTTGTTTTTGTTAGAAGTATCATATTAAAATTGAAAATTTACTCTCTATTTATGAAAGTCATATGTAGAGAAAAGAATTCTATTTATATAATAAAAAGTATATTTCAGAAATAAAATTAAATATTTACATCATATATTGTTGTCAATTCATAGGGAAAAGGTCTTCTAATTCTTACATTATGTTTACTTTTTACATGATTGTCAAAAACAATATAACCATAATCATTCTCATTCATGTCATCTATTAAACATTCCATAAAATTTTTTGATAATCCTGTATTAAACAATGATGTTTTTAAATTTCTGTTATCTCCTACATTATTGAATACAATAATGTATTGACTATTTGTTCTAGCTGTTCTTAATTTTGTATTTCCGTAATTTAAATTTTGACAAGTGAATATGATAAAAAAATCCTCATGATGACAACCTTGTTTCGTAATTTCATCCAATCTTTTCGTATTGTCTTTATTATCAATTGCATTAATCATTGAATTCCCTTACGAAAATTATCAATAGGATCTACCAATAGGAATATAAGACTTCCAATAGGAATATAAGATTCCTGTAGGAAATCCTATAGGAAGGCAGAGTGAATTCATTTTTATTCCGATTCCGATAGGAAATATATTAAGATAATGGCGGCAATTTTAAAGCCTACAGGAATATTTAAATTCCTGTAGAAAATCCTATAGGAATCCATAATGGTGATTTGTTTTGCAATTCCGACTGGAAATCCTTTAAAAAAATAGTGGGAATTAAAAACCTTTATGAATATTAAAATTCCTATAGGAATTCTCCTGGAAATGTTATTGGAAAAACATATATAGCAATCGAAACATATAGGAAATGTTATCTATTTTTTCCCCAAATTTACAACTATGGTAGATTCTTTAGAAATCTAATGCATGAAATAAACGAAGCATTGTGGTATGGAGTTGGAGGTTGTGTAAAAGACAATGATAATGTCATCTCTTGAATCAAAGGCTGCTGATGTTTGAATTCTTTACCAGAATTTAAACAACAGCTTTACGACCTGACATTGATTAAACTCCTCAAAGCAGAGCAACAAAACATGTCGAAATTTAGTCATTAGATAATGAGTTTTCAGAACCATTACGAACACCAACAGCATGCAATTGAAGAGGAATTGATTTTCGATTTCGCCACCATTGAATTAAGTTGTTTGCTTTGTTATAGTTGGTATGCGATTCCTTCAGGGATTCCTATTACAATGTGAAATCTCATAGAAAAAGAAAATTCTTATAAGAAGTGCTTTAGAAAAATTCACAGGAATTTGCAAACTTATAGAAAAATATATTTTCAAATTCTTATACAAAAAGCTATGGGAAAAATGTAAAAATAACAAACTCAAATCATCCTTGAATTAGCTAAAAAAAATTATTGTGAGATGAAGTTGGATTTTTTCATTTGTAATAAAAAAATCGTTTTTGGAATGTTAGGCCGTATTCTGTGTCGAATTATCGTGCAGTTCTGTTGCCATCGGTCGGGCACTAAGTTTAATTTAAATAAATCTATACATTTTCATATGCTGAATAAGAATTTACTTGTTGTCACGCATATAAACCTGCAGTTTGTGAGCATTTTGCCATCAAACATCAATAATTTTTGTTGCTTTGAAACTTGATCGCGCCATTGTTTCCTTGTGTACTTCATGTAATAAATAGCTATTGTACTAGTTCTAGTCTCTTAAATGGCTCATATTGGCACTGCTTCTGATTTGCTTTGAACTAAAATAGGCAATTAAATGTGTATCTGTGTTTGTTCGAAGCGATAAAACCGAAAAAAACGAAAGGATGGCATCTTTGCCCTTGAAATGTTTAATTCACTTTAAAGGAGAGAGTGGGCAACTTACAAATTTTACCGAAGTTTCTTTTAAAAAGTTTATGAAATGCAGACAAATTTGGGTGACTCTTGATGGTGATCAGAGGGAAATTGCAGAGAGAACGGCGTTTATTGAAGAAAATGAACCAAGCCTAGCTTATCACAGAAGATGCTATTCTAAGTTTACCAATAAAACGTTTATAAATCGAGCGCAGACTCGTTGTGAGAAAGAGAGGGAAAGACAGGACACTAATGCGACTGCAGACAATTTATTACCTGCTGGTGGCGAAAGTATAACAGGCACATCGGCAAAAAAACTACTTAGATCTACACTGAAGAAACAAGCCATTGCACCAAAATCAAAACATGTACTTCCGCCTACATGTATCATTTGTAAAAAAGAAAAGTCTTTTGTGACTGAAGTGGTAAGTGACACATTTTTATTGTATTTTTCTTTTTATCGAAAGCTTTTACATCCTACATTAAAAGCTCGCTTATATATTTTTTCCGCATTGAAAAGAAATTTTTTTACGTGAGAAACAATCTTTGTCTTCTTGATAAGTAATAATTTCACCAAAAAATGTTCACTTATGACTAATAGGGCACTCGAAAGCGAAAGCTAGATCGACTGGTTATGGCAGAGACAAAGGATGGGGGTAAATTAAGAGAAGCAGCTAGGAGAAATTCAGATGAAAGTATACTTGTAAATATTGCTGATAAAGATTGTGTAGCTTTAGAGGTTAGGTATCATAGACGGTGTTACGAACGATACACTAGCTTTTTAAGACGCAGCAATGTAATAGATGAAGTTTATGATTCTGAAAACTATGACAGATACGCATGCAAATACGAAAAGTCCTTTGATGTTTTTTGTGAAAGATTTGTAAAGAAAAGACTGCTGATGAACGAAGAAATTTTTTTTATGAAGAGAATGAAAGCTGAGTTTGTTAAGACAGTTTCAGAAATTGAAGGCACAGATGCGTCAAATTATAGAAATTTTCGATTAAAAGAGAGATTGCGAGAGAGATTCCCTCAAATTGTTTTCTTTTCACCAAAAGAACGGAACAAAAGTGAAATTGTATACGTTGAAGGTCTTTGTCAAGGAACTGTGGCAGAAAATTATTTAAATGAAGACACACAGAAACTTCGCAAAGTGAGATGGACACAGAAGATGAATTTTTCAACAATGACGTTCCAAAAGGCAGCTGCAATAAAACGATGACCCTTAATGAAGTATTTAACGTAGCGCTAACATTACGGGGCAATCTACATGCTAGTACAAAATCAATATGGTTCGAAAACTGGCCGCCCCTTGCTTCTGACATAAATAATGAGAGTGTTAGGAAAATTGTTTCGCCAACTCTGTTTAATTTCCTCGCATGGATGCTTGGTTTTTCAGACGACCCGGACTTGTCGGAATATGTTGAAGTAGGGGAGAAGAACGCTATTAAACTTTATTCATTATGTCAAGATCTGATCAACGTTAGCAGTAAAGGAAAAATGCAAACGCCTAAATCCTTAGCCTTGGCAACAGCTGTTAGACAAATTTCTGGCTGTTCAAGCCTGATCAGCCTTTTGAACGGTCTTGGACACTGTGTCTCCTTGTCATCCACAATGGCGTATGATTCTGCCCTTGCCCAAACAACTATTGATACATCTAATATTGTTCCCAAAGAGTTTGTAGAGAAAGAGTATGTTAACCTGATTTACGACAACATTGATTTTGGCGAGGACATAAAAAAACAAACCCATGTCACAAACGGAATTAGAACAAGCAGACAATTTCAAATAATACAAAATAAAGCATGATGATGCAAGTCTGATGATGTCTTTGGAATAAAGACGAAATATTACACATTATTTTGTTTCAAACTCTTGTAATATCTTGAATATCAAGAAAACGAGATGTCCCTCTTTGGAATTTGCTTTATTTTGTATTATTTCAAACGGAATTATAACGCAGAAATTGTCTGGCCAGCAACACATAACAATGCAAAATTCCAGCATCCTCAAAAAGTCACAGCGAACTGTTAAGATGCCGAATACCAACATAGCAGAATATAGTATTGGGGCAAAAAAGACTCCAATATTTTTTGATATCAATGAAGTCGCCCGTTCAATGCTCATTGATAGGAACCGTGAGTTAAATGAAGCAGCTCACAAGCTTGATTTAGCATATGTTTTAACGAAAATGGTTCATGTCACTGATGAAACAGCACTGCCTGGATGGACTGGCTTTAACACCATGCTTATTGAAGAAATACCTGAGGTATCGAGAGTGGGTTACCTGCCAGTTATAAACGCGCCACCAACTGAATATTCTACAATTAATGAAATTCTTAAAAGAAGCAAGAATATCGCAGAGAATTGGTCGTACAAATAAACTGGTCGTACGTCTTGGAGAATTTCATACTGTCATGTCTTTTCTATCTGCAGTGTCAAAGCTCTTTGAAGATGGAGGACTTAAGATGCGAATTCATATCTTAATTTTCACATATAAAACTTGTACAAGAAATAAGTGGCAATTAGATAAATACGTTTTTAAAAGTAATGATTCCGCAAAACGTTCTTTAGGATCTGTTAATTGAGTCGGGTGTTGTGAGCGAAGGATCCGTAAAGAGCGTCCTTTCTGGAAAGAATTACAATAGATCGATGTCATGCCATAAAATTTTGTACGAAGCACTGCAACGTTTAAGGTTTGAAGCATACCTGGATGATTTAGAAGAAGAAAAAGATGGAAGAATAATGGCATTCCTATGTGAAATGTCAAATTCGTTTCCAGATAAAGGTTTCGATTGTATTGAAAGTGAACTGTTTGAGGAAATATGCGAAGAGTACGAAAACTTCATACAAAATGCATCCTCAAAATCAAGAACGTTTGCTTTCTGGAGTATGTACATCAAAATGATAGGTAAATAACAATAAACCCTCTCATTTATTTTCTAGGTTGTAACAAGGTCAAATCTACAGGATATACACTTTGAATTTATCAATTTTAGATATACTTCCTACTTTTTAGATATTTTGTTGATGTTTATCAGAGCTACAAGGGAGATAAACTGGAAACTACATTTGACAACCTTTAGAGTAATGTTGCCATGGTTTTTCGCCTGTGATCGGATAAACTATGCAAGATATAGTCTGCATATTGGCTTGTGATGGTTGCTTTGGATCAGACACATCCAGGTTTGATTTGGTCATTGTGTCATTTAAAGCCCGCCGCACACTAGCGTACTTGCCGCGCGTACTTGTTATTCGTGACAAGTTGGATCGACAAAAATTCCTAGTGTGCGCGGAAGTTTCGAACAACATTTGTCATTCGTGACAAATATTCCAAATATCAAACATGTTTGATATTTTTTGTCACGAGTAACAAAAATCCCAAGTGTGCGGCCGACGAAAAGCAAGTCCTCCTACAATGATGACACTACGCATGCGCATATTAAATTAATGTTAACACAATATGGCGGATAGCATTGGCACGTTAAATCAGAACGAATGTAGTGAAATTGTTACGGAAGCTATCTTAGAAGACCAGTTGGTTGATATCGGGCCTGATTATCGGTGTTTATACGATGTGCGATCGTCCGACTTCAAGAACCGTGATGCACGAGAGAAAGCTTATCAAAATATTGCAGAAAAGTTAGGACAAACTGGTAAGTTATGAATCTTTGCCATGTGCTGTATTCCCCCTTATATTATATCATCTGTATATTGCAGTTGAATGGGTAAAAGCTAAGCTGAAGTCCCTCAGGAACAGTTATACAAGGGCTAAAAACATTGCTCCAAGTGGAAGTGCACGGAAAAATCCGACAAAGAGAGGAACCTGGTTGTTGGAAAAGCTGCAGTTTCTGGCACCTTACATTGCAACAAGAGTCCCTATATCCAATATGGATTCTGTAAGTAGCATCCGTGCAAACATTAAATTAGACACATCAAATTGTTTGGTTACATGTTGCCAAATTTTCTCATTGATACTATATGGCATATATTTTTGTGCTAGAAAATCTGTAAAAAGGAAAGTAGAAAAATTTATGGATCATCAACATGTAAATCAGATACATGAATTTATGTATTAGTGCATATTGTTCCTGTTTATGTGCATTTAGATGTTGATGAGAAACAGGAGAGGTGAAAAGTTTTATTTTAATATCATGAAATATTTCAGTACAAGACTATTGCTCCTTTTCAATTTTCATGAGGCAAGATAGCAGTTAATTGTTTTAAAATATAATTTAGTCTTAGTTATCTTCTAAATTGAAATGCATTGTTTAGCAGTTCAGTTAATCAGTAAGGTAATTTAACAATAACCAATATTAACCTGGGATGCATTAAAAAGTCTGCATCTAAACTGTTCATTTGATCATAAGATCCTGCCATGGGACTGAGCCATTGCCATTAAAGAATGTGGTCAGATACTCACGTTGTGTTTTAGCATTTCTTGATGGGTTCCTATCTGAATTAAATTTGTTTAAACTAGCTAAGCATGGATCACCTCTCCATGGCCCATTTGAAATGCTATGGTCTCTGTTTTCAACATCTGCAGCTGCTGTGTATGTTGATTTTTGTTTTTCCACTAAGTAGTTGTGCAAACAGCAGGCTGCTAAAATCAACTGTGTAACCTTCTTTGGACTTAATCGAAATGTTGTAAGAAACACACGCCACCTATGAGCAAAAATTCCAAAAGCATTTTCCACCACTCGCCTTGCTCTCGAAAGACGGTAGTTAAAAACTCGTTTCTCTCTGTCTAAATGTCTATGAGGATAGGGCTTCATTAATGCTTTGCTCATGAAAAAAGCATCATCTGTAACAATATGATAATGTACTTTACATACTGAATTTGGTTGAAGAGGAGCAGGTAGTGGCAGATCTAGAATGTTCTGATCCAATGCTTTTTTCAGAGTTGATTCGTTGTACACACCACTATCTCCAGCCTGCCCTGAGGCACCAACACTCACGTATAAAAACTTATAGTTAGCATCAACAAGAGCCACTAGCAATACACTAAAGAAATGTTTGTAGTTAAAAAATTCTGAACCACTTGAAACAGGCTGTTGTATGGCAATATGCTTCCCATCAAGCGCCCCAATACAAAACGGATAGTTCCACTTCCTTTTAAAATCTTTCGATATTTCTAACCATTCATTAGCAGAAGTTGGAGTCTAAAATAACATTTAAATTATATTTTCATAAAACATTTTAGGAGCACTGTGACTCTCCATCAGATACTAGCATAATTGATCAACCTGATGAAGAAAGTGTTGCTGATGATAACATGTCTTATCAAGCTAATATAGAAACACCAAGTCCAACTCCTTTGGAGGGAGATGAGATTGACATTCCCTTAACAAGATCAACTAAAGAGCCATTTCAGTTAAAAAATAGTAGAAAGAAGCAAGCAGAAGAAGAATACCATCTCATCAAAGGACTGGCTAAGTCAATGTCAGAAAAAAAAAATAAGAAACTAAAAACTGACAATAAACAAAAGAACCAAACGGATACTTTTGGTCGATATGTATCCTACACATTAGCAGAACTAGAACCCAAAGTACGTTTTGTGGCTCAACATCACATCAATAACATTTTGTTCCAAGCACAAAGTGGAGAGCTTTTGACTAGGCAGACTTTTGGAATGGTAACACCTACTTGTTCACAAGATCAAACTTTTTGGCCATTAAACCACCCAACAAATAGATCCAAAGTTGATGATATAGTTTCAAGATTTCAATCTCAACTGAATAATCAACATTACAGTCTCCCATTCCAAAGACAGCACACTGGATTCCATCCAACTCTACAAGTTGCAGACAACACTAGGCAGTTTCAGTTTTCTTCTCCTTCTATTCAGTCTCCATCCAATGTACATGAACATTGAACAACACAACACTTGACAACCATTTGTAAACATATTTGTATCATGAAATTTTGTATTATCTTAACATAACTTGTCTAAAGTTTATTTCAAAGTGACATGTTCAATATATTGCCTATTAAAACTTTTATTACCTTCAAATATTGTTGTTTTAGAGACATATACAGAGCTTGGCATGTCTCTACCACAATTTCAGAAATTGTTCGTTCACCGATCTGAAACTGGAATGACAAACTCGAATGTTTCTCCTAAGTTAAAATAACATAAATAATAAGTTGCTCATGTACAGGAATGAATTGAACAAAAAGATAATATATTTCCTCAGTTCGAACCTGTGGCGAGGAAACGCAAAGTTACGGATAGACGCTCGCAAGGTTTCACTGCTGGTCTCAAGTGTGTATCCATCTTAGTAATGTAAGGCAGAACCAATTGTAAGATATTATCAAAGCAATCCCGATCAAGTTGATGGAATTGTCGAAATTTCTCTGGATCCTCTGCATTTAATTCTCGAACGAGATTGTTAAATACTCCTTGCGATTGTCTTCTTTGGATCCATCGCTTTGTCCACAACTTACGATGTACAGCTCTCAAACGTCTCCGTCGCTTTCTCAACAACAAAATCAATAGCAAAACTTTTTCGTCTTCTGAGGAACTATCATTATTGCTATCTGTGTTGGTGTCACTGATATTAGTGTCACTGCTATTAGTGTCACTGCCATCACTGCTATCCGCCATATTGTGTTTACATTAATTTAATGTGTGCATGCGTAGTGTCATCATTGTAGGAGGACTTGCTTTTCGTCGGCCGCACACTTGGGATTTTTGTTACTCGTGACAAAAAATATCAAACATGTTTGATATTTGGAATATCTGTCACGAATGACAAATGTTGTTCTTCGAAACTTCCGCGCACACGAGGAATTTTTGTCGATCCAACTTGTCACGAATAACAAGTACGCGCGGCAAGTACGCTAGTGTGCGGCGGGCTTAATTAAAGTCTTGCTTATTACGACAAACAATTGTGATATATCTTTATTATATAGGAATCTTGTCTGAAATATCATGTAACTTTGCTGTACAACGTCAAAACAACTATGGTTTTTCTGCTCTGGCATGTGATCAAACAATTGAGCAAACTGTAAACCGCGATTCGAAGACGAAGGGTGGTTTGACTGGAATTTCTATGAATCCGGGAGCGGTGCAAAGATGGATGCTATCACAATCGCAGAGAGCAGCCATAACAAGAAAGTGTAATTACATGGCGGGGTTGGAATATAAGCCAAGTTGAATTTGATTCGCATATTCTGCTATGAAGCTTATGGTTAGGACGGGTTGTTTCGTGTAAATAAATTTATAATTCCCTTAATGTTGGAGACATCCTCTTTTCATGCATTTCAGAAAGCGTAAAGACCTTCATTACTCCAAGTGCAAACGCTATGAGCAATGTGTTCAAGACGTACTAACTTCTATATCCCAAATGGCACATCCTTTTGATGTTGATCAAGAACATTTGATAAATTTGGCAAGTGGAGTAGAGTTAGAAACCACTGTGGCAGATCGACTTCTATCTGCAGAGCAACTGGGTGAGCGGCAGTTCTCAGAATTTTCTAAAAACAACTTGTTTTCCGACAATCCGGATATTTTCACAAAATTGGAGCGGAACAGCATTGAAACGTTCTCTGGAAGGAGGAAACAAGTACAGAGTGGCCAAAAAGGGAAGGAAAAAAGCATCAAAATGAACGAATTTTTGCCAAGCTTTTAGTCATAGCAAAAATCGTGAGGTCAATTTGAAGGAGGTATTATCATACAGTCTCGGATCGTTTCCTCTTTCACTTGCAACACCAAATGGAGGACTCGTAAAAACTGCAAAGTCTAAACTGCTTGAAATTTTGGAGAGAGAAGCAGACAATCCAGAAGTCGATATTCGCAGCTTTCACAACAATGCTCTTATAGTAGATGCAATGGCTGTCTTGCAAGTTATGAAAGGTAAATGTTAAAGACACGTTGCATGCACAGACCTTCTTTTATATATGCAAACACGACATATTCTCTTGAATTTAATAACGTAGACTTGTCTTTCTGTGTTGTAACTTGACATAAAGTGTTCTGTTAATTCTTTGCGCAATTCAGAGGCCTCTCATTTTAATTGCTTATTTAAGGAAAGTGGAAGACCTTCGGTGAATTATTTGACTCGATATTTCAATTTCTTCTGAAAGTCGCATTTCAATGTAATGCTACAAGATTGGACTTCGTCACAGATCAATATCCAAAATTGAGTATCAAGAACGCTGAAAGAAAGAGACGGGCCGAGAAAGGAGTTCAACGAATTCAAATTTTTGGTAAAGATCAGCCCGTTCCAAAGCAGTGGAAAAAATTCTTAAGTTGTGGAGAAAACAAGGAGTCCCTTATGATTTTTTTGTTTGAACATTGGAAAGGGTATAAATCATCTCAACTGACGCAAGTTGAAAATTTATATATTACTACAAAAGAAAAATGCTATGTACTTTCTTGTTCAGCTTTTGACGAGGACCCGGTTTTATGTTGTGAATGGAGTGTGCTAGAAAGCAATCATGAGGAAGCCGACACCCGTATGCTTTTACACGCCAAGCATGCAATGGGCACTAACGTTAATGTTATTATTAGGAGTCCAGATACAGATGTCTTCATTCTTTGTGTAGCAATGCAAAAAAACCTGGGTTCAAAGGATTTGTTTTTTATGACTGGTACTGGAAACAAATCTCGCACAGTACATATAAATGCAGTTACTGTCGCCATGAACGAAGAATTTTGTCGCTGCTTGCCAGGCTTTCACACGTTTTCAGGTTAGCATTTCAATGTAGGTATTTTCATGGGGGTGGTCAGAGAAATGGCTCCTTCTAATCATTGCATCATTTTCTTATTTTTTGCATATATTTTCACTGATATTATACTTCTACCAAGTTCTAAAATATGAGGGTAACTAATACTAAAGTATTGACGTTTGCTTTACATTTAGGAAGTGACTGCACGAGCTCGTTTTACGGAAAAGGGAAGGTCAAAGCATGGAAAACGCTAATTGCTCATCCTTGCTTTGTTGAGACATTTTCTCTCCTTGGTTATAACTTTCCTCCTGCCAACGTCCTTGTACGCGATCTGAACAAGTTCACTTGTCTACTGTATGGCGACAATACATCAAAGAATGCCGATGAATGCCGATACACAAGTTTAAAGGTGGAAAATGTTCGGATGAAGTATTGCCACCAACATGTGACAGCCTTCTTAGACACATTGAAAGAGTAAATTACCAGGCGGGTGTGTGGTGTCAGTCTCTTTTACCCCAAATGACTCTTCCTTCACCAATTGGTAACGGTTGGCAGTTTTCAGACGGAGACATTGATATCGTATGGATGACGCGTCCTCCAGCTCCAGACTCCCTTCTTGATTTCGTAGACTGTCATTGTAAGACTGGGTGTTCAAGCATGCGATGTTCATGTAGAAAAGCTAACCTAGTCTGCACAGACTTATGTTCATGTGTTAACTGCGAAAATACATCAGGCGAATGCGACGAAGACAATTCAATAGATGATTCAGACAGCGAAAGTACTGATGGGGATTTAGACGACATTGACCAATTTTAAATGCGGAATATTATACTTATCAAATAGTCTTTAATGCGATGTATGAAATTTTATATTTTTAACTGAAATTTGTGATATTTCCCACAAAAAACATTGATAAAAGTTACCAACTATGCATAAGAAGTTGTTGACGTCCGAGCAAAAATAAGCCTGATAGGAAACTGGAACTAGTAATATCACAGTAAATTAAATGAAGTATTAGGAAACAATGGCTGCGATCAAGTTTCAAAGCAGCAAAATTTGTTGATGTTTGATGGCAAAATGCTCATAAACTGCAGGTTTATACGCGTGACAACAAGTAAATTCTTATTCAGCAAATGAAAATTTATAGATTTATTTAAATTAAACTTAGTGCCCGAACGATGGCAACGGAATTGTTTTTCTAAGCGACTTTCGGTGGCAAAGAATACGGCCTATGTCTTGTTGACTGTTCCGACAGTGATGTGCAATTTACATATTTTTCTGTATGATATGAATAAAACAACACATTCCAAAAGAGCTATAGTACAAATTAATGATTATAAACAATTTAAAACATATGTAGTGGCATGCATTATAAGCAAAGCTTTGTACGATATACAAGAAGTTATCTGTTTTGAGTTACGCGCCATATATACAACATGCAACAAATACTGTGTATCTAAAATATCTGTCCAGTCGAGTATTCTCAAACTGGCAAAAAATGAAAGACAACAGCATACAGACCAAGTCTCACGCTTTTGGCGTGAGACTCACGCTTTTCGACGCAATCTCACGCAACCACGCCATTCAGACAAAATATCACTCTTTTTTTTAAATATTACAACCAGCCCATGTTTTTGAACCACCAAAGTCTATGCTAAAGAAAGCCAAAACTGCAACATGGGATTATAACAAGCTCCATGCTAAGAAGTGATGTTTTGCTTCACAAAACTTCTACTGTTGAGAAAACAAAACATGTTGATTGAACCCTTATTTCAATTACGTTGATGAAAACCAAAGTAGGTCGATGAATTTTTATTCATATTTTAGTTCTAGAAGTTCGGCCATCCGGGCCTCACTATTGCCCCTTCGGGGTGATTACATTTCTCACTCCATACAAACCAAAAACCTTGGCATCTATGCAACAGCAATCCTTTCTATTTTGAGTTAATCGCCGTGAAACTTACATGGCAATTCAAAAAAAAAGTCTCGGTTTCGTAGTTTTAAGTGTACGCCTTTGTCTTTAATTTGGTCAGGTTTGAGAGCCACAATTTGGTCTCTGTTTGTATACTCTCTAACGAAATGTGAAGTAACACCACATTCTTTGTTGGAAAATAGTGGTCTTCCTCCACACAAATCAAGTTTTTTCACAATCACAATATAACATACTTCGCACTGGCATGCCAGTAATTCAGCAGTGCTGCATTGACAGTCTGGCTGTACACGGTAAAGCCGAACAACGATACCATACTTGGTAGTTGAGCTGTCGATTTGCACATAATAATCATGGTGTCTTTGGGATCTTGTATAACTTTCCGAAGTGTATAGCCATGATTTACAATAAATCTGTTATAAAAAGTAGCTGATCGATTGGCAACGTCTCTGTTAATTATTTTTGCCACGGAAATGGTCTCAGATGGTGTGAGACGAACAGCTTGTCCATTTCCAAGTCCAGTAACAGCTCTAGTAAGAGCCCGTTCACTATTTGTAGGAATTTTGTCTTTGGAAAGTTTATTGAACAAGTGCCTTACTCTTGGACATGCGTCATTCACGAATACACTCTTTCCCAATACCTGGTAGTTTCTGCGACAGTATAAAAGTATCGCAAACATGTTGTGGAACATATTGGGTACCATTAAACATTTTCAGCAAAAAGTGGTTGTTGGCTTCGAATGCAAAGGCAGAAGTAGCCCAAAGTGGCCCGCAGTTCCTTACGCCTTCCGCTAAATGCGTCATAACGTGTACATTGAATGTACAGTTAGTCAAACCGTACAACTTTTCCATATTAGTTGCAAATTTAACAAGGCATGCGTTGGCTCGTGATAACATTTCATCACTAATTCTATTACCAAGTAATGTATGTACATCATGTACTAGCAAAAACAAATGCTCTAAATATTCACGAGGAAGCAAGGCATTTAGAACCACAAGGCCATAAAAAAGAAATGCTCGCCACTCCAACGCTTTCCAAAATTTTCGCTCTTTTATTGATCTAGGGGCTCTAGTTATTTCAGAAGGCGGGCATATTACAGACAAACATTCATCTAATAGCTCGACGTTTCTTCCCAAATAAAAGTTCTTTTCGTGGTTTCTCGAATGAAGCCAAAGATTGCACAGTTGACGGACTACTCCTTGGCACACAGAATGCATATACTCCGGTGTAAAGCCTCTTACTGTATCAAATGTGGGAAGAATGTCGATACGCAAAAGCCCTTTTACTCCATTAACTGCTTCTTTTCTCATTTCAGCTTCGAAAGCATATTCTGCTTGATTCTGTGACGTTCTTGAGCTTTGATGACCACGCTGTGGATAGTATCGAGTTGGGGGACCTCTATTACGGAGAACAGACACAACTTCATGTTCACACCAATCGCACCCGTACTTACCATTAAACTGCTTGCAGTTTCTCAACATTGCACGAGCTGGGCTGTCGCTGGAGCATATTAATGCGAAAACTTTGCGAGGTATAATTTCTTCACGCAAAAGAAATCCCTTTTTTTCCAAATCATGGCATTCGTTCACAAATGCTTCAAGAAAAGTGTTCATCTGTGGTTTCGTCGCACCAAACCACAAACCTGTAAGTAGAATATTCTTGGAACGAAGGTGAGGAGGTAACTCGTTTATCATACACTGAATAGGCCAAATAGAGTATTGTGATGACTTAAAAACAGGCATGCCATCTGCATTCCAAGTTAAAGAAATGTCATTTTTCGCCATAGCTTTATCCCTTATCAGGCTCTTATATAGTTTACCTGTAGTTACGTCTGATATAACAGTTGATTCAGTCAAAACTTCCAAATTCCTGTTGGTTAAATATTCATAAAGAATGGGATCAGACAGGAGTTGCTTAAGTTGTTCTTTTAGTGGAATATGAAGGAAAAAGGTGCCGTTCTTCATGCTGTTTTCGCGATTGAAAGGTGTATCACATTCATCACACTTTGTGCTTTCTGCGCTTGTTCCAATGTACGACAAACATGACTCGCAATAAAAATGAGCCTGCACAGTATAACAATTAATTTTTCAGGGAGGGATATAAACTGTAATTCCGTAACGTTATTTGGCGCTAGTTCTAATCCAGTTCGATCATTTTCATCCAGAATACAAGCCCGAAATATGCAGAATTCGAATAGTTTCACCACGTTTCTTCTTTAAATTGCACAAAATCAAGTTGAATTTTAAGATATTAAATGCACGAAGCTAACTACGTATTCCAGTCGAAAGTCGTTATAAAGAAAACCATATTAGAAAAAATTCAAGATAGTTTTCTTTTTACCTGAGATTCCTCCACTTGAATTGCTTTGTAGAACTTATACTTGCTGGATGGAAACGTGCTCGGCAAAATCAAACTCAAAATGTCGAGTAGATCAGTCAAAGCTGCATCTGTTAAATTGTTCTTTAATAAAAATGCGACGAGCAGGAGAACACTTTGAGACTTTGTTATAAGAGCACCAGGATATATTTCTTCATCACCATTTTCGATGTTTAAAACCTAAATACAAATTCTGAGTGTAAATCGGAATGTAGTAGCTATTATGGGAGGTGGGGGGGAGTTCATGTTCATATATTCATGTACTATAATCAATAATTAAAATGGATTTCAAAAGAAATTGATAAAATAGAACACACAAAAAAAATGAATATTAGCTCTCTTTCCCAATCCTTGATCTTCTGCCTACCCTGGTTCTACGTACTGTATGATGTTTCACATTCACCTGCAGTGCTTCATGTCCAAGGCCATTATTATTAAGCTGGAAATCAACATCAATTTTTCCATTCTCCTGAAATGCCTGTGCCTGTGTCTCTTGATCATGTTGATGAAATTGAATCTAATTTTTTAAATATATGTTCCATTGATTAAAGCGTTAATGAAACAAAATTTTGCCAGACTGTTTTCTAAATACATTACAATAACTATTCAAGCTCATCTAGCATCTTACAAACTATTTTTGTTGAGAAATAAAAGATGTTTACTGTGTTTGCATAGTCTTATCCAATCAAGGAGACCTTTGGGAGAACTCGGGTGGTTAGCACTATTTTCCACCCAGCAAACCGCCCTTTACTTTACACAATCGGAAATAAATTAAAGATGGCGGCTAATGGGAAAGAACCAAAAGCTAAAAGGAAAGCATGCATGCACTGGTGCTAGGTCGTTTTGAGATGGCGAGTAATTTTATATTTTTATAATACAGTTTTTAATATCAACATATGAAAATATTTACAGATAAATGTTGCAGTATAAATTTTCATGCAACCACCTTAAGTTATAAACTTATAATCCAGGCTGGAAAATATGTCGTTTTTCGACGATTGTGTAAAATATTATAAAAAATATTATATTGTGTATAATATTAGATTGTGTAAAAGATTATATTGTGTAAATTATTATATTTCAAAGTAAAGGGCGGTTTGCTGGGTGGAAAATAGTGCTAACCAACTCGGGTGCAGATCAGTGCAAGCCCGAGACAGAACGTTGAGGGTTGCACCTGCTCGAAAGTTCTCACAAACGTCTCCGAGGTTTGCATAAGCCAGTGCAAACATGAAAAACATCTTTTATTTCTTTTACAAAATAACAATAATGCGAAACAGACAAAACGTTCTAATATTCTTTTAACATGTATTCATGATCGACTTGCAAATTCTTTTAGATTGATTGATTGATTTGATTGGTTGAGCGCAGATTGTTTTTCAAAGGCTAATGCAAAGCAGCTCTGGACCAATCAGCAGACACGTTTCATTATGTTTATTTTATAATTATCTTTGTTACGCTGATATTGAAATTTTTTCATTATGCAAATTTTCTGGTAATGAAACACTTTGCATAACTAACGTTTGATTTGCAAATATTTTGAAGTGCATCAAATTTTCACACTCCTATCTGTCACGTATTGATTATTTTCTTGTACTAGTCAATAAATCTTTTAATTGTGTTGAGAACTGATGCAGTCTAAATATGACTATGCAATGTAATGTCACAAGATGATATAGGTATTTGCATAGAAAAGGAAGGTAGAAACATCTTTTATACCATTCACTGGCACAAGCTAGCTAACATGAAAATTAAGACATTTTAAGAGGTCAATGAAATGCAGTTTGCAATGCTTTATAAACACTTTGATCATTGTCTGTAATGTTATGTAACCTCATAGATTGTTGAAAGAGATAATGTATATTTATCAGATATAATGTATATAATGAAAGATATACTGTATGTGTATGAACACATGCACTTATAGGCTTATACACCATTGATAGACTGACTTGGACAATAGCAATAATTATAATATCTTTTTTATCTACATGAATTGAGCACACTGTAATACACGCAAGTCGACTTGAAGCACCTAGTTGAAAGCTCAACAAAATGAATAGTGTCAATACAGAGAAATGTCTAATCTAATATCGTTATCTATGTATATTTATTTTAAATCTATTTGCATCCAAATTGAATAATACAATCTGTACAACAAACAAAATTGCATGACTCGCCATTACATACAATGAGTATCAAAAAATTTAAATCAAAATTATATAGACAATCATGCATTTGACACATTGTGCTTTAAGGTTATATTTGAATACAGCAAGCTAGCAAGGCCCTTCACCTTTCCAGTTAATGAACTCCTCGAATAACAACTTCATGTTAAAATTAAATTTTTCACCACTGGGAATTAAATAGAATACAATCATTCTCAAGCATACAGTGTGCGAATTAACGGTGTGCAATGTGCAATTTGCACATCGTTTTAGCTAAAATGAAAACAATTGCACATCACTTTTTCAAACGATATGCAAAAAACTTCTTTATTGATTACTATCACATAAATTGAAGTAAGTTATTCTCTTTTCACTTTTGTCTTTCTTGCCATTTTTGTCGAAAGGTTGTAGCTACCAGCAAAGTTAATACAGTAAAAAAATAATTAAAGTCTTTCATGTGTTTCAATTCGAGTGCATCATTAATACAGTGAACAAAATAGATGGAAACATCAAATGCTGACTCGTTTGATTACTAGGATGATGGTCAAGTGGTGAATGTATTGCGCTGTAAAGTTTGCACAAAAAAAGAGGAGAGAATATCATACATTTTATACTGGGTCAGCGGTTGTAACGAAAAACACTGTCGTAAATCATATGAATTTGTTCACGTTTAAGAATATTAATTTAGCAATTAGCGCTATATAATAATTAACGTAACATCGATTTGATTATGCCTCTAAAGAAACACTTTTGTCAAAAAAATTGCACATCGTTTTTTCTGAACTAATTCGCACACTGCAAGCATATGATACAACACATGGAAAACCCCTGTTTAGTTTTTGGCTTCATTGAATTTGGTTTTGGTTAATTGGCAGGGAAACTTTATTTTAAATGCACTCAATTGCTAAAAGTGTAAAAATGCAATTTCAACATGCAAATTTTATTTGACAAGTACTTTCGCATCATTTTTGATTGTATGAATTCATTAATAGACATAATTATAACTGGACATTAAAGGAGCTCCTGTTTCTTGCTGCAAGTTTGCACAAAAGTAAAATTACAAAGCACAATGTCTACTGCAAAATTACTGACAAAAGTTCCATTTTTATTTTTTGAAGCACAGATATAAGTGTATCATGTAATACAATTAAAATTAATACTTCAATGTATTAATGCCAATTATGTTAGGAAAGGCAAGAGGTATGTTACACAAATGTCTGAACATATGCGAATGGAAACACGTCTAATTGTATAGTGTGGATAAAGTATGGGATAAAATTTTCAAACACTAACAAAACAATATTACCAGAAATAATATCTAAATGAAATTTTCCATACCATATCAGATGAAGTTGCTTGATCTATCTCCATCGTAGCACGCAACTGCTTTTGTCGTCTATATTTTGTTCTTCTTGGAAGATCAACAGTGGAATCAACTGCATATCGTTTGTATTGCCCTCTTGAGCCCATAAGAAAAACTTAAATTACAAAACCGCGAATACAAGTTTTATCAAAACGCTAAATTTTGACAAATTTTGAAGAATATTCATGACAAACTGCTCACGACGAAAGCACCAAGCGTTTGTTCAAGTCAGCGGTGAAATTACTACAATTAATACTTACCGCCATTACCACAGTAACATCAATGTTGATCTGACATTACCAAGGTGACAAAGCAAATTTCTTTGCCACTCAAGTAATCAAGTTCAAGTTGTTCTCAGCGTTTTGCAGCTCGCTGTTGTGAAAAGGTGACCAAGTGTGAAAGTTAAGAATGAAGTTTGCGATTTTCAATTTTGGAGACAATACTTTTGATATTGGCCAAACATGGATACAAGATGAAAATTCTACAACATTTGACAACGAATCCTGGCTCTTTACCCACGAAATAATTGTCAAGTGGCCCATAGACTTCAATGCAGCGAAACGAAAAATGCGAAAAAAATTGATGTAGATACAATCAAAACGGAAAGCGAAAGATATCCAGCAAGAATTTTAAAATTTGGAGGTTGGCGTTTGATTTTGATTTTTGAAATGCCACTGCAAAAATATAAATTTAAAATGTATAAATATTTCGAATAATCGTTTCTGTATAAACTAAATTTATAAAAAATGAAAGTGACAATATGGCGGACTATTAGATGACTTTGACACCATGGATTCATGCTTAGAGATGTATCTGAAAAGTGGAAAAACTTCAACTCCTAAAAGAGGAAAAGGTCAAAGAATCTCACAAAAGAATTATAAATACCATTCCGACTCCGATAAGGAGGATTATGAAGTCCAGTTTGGTTCACATATAAGTAAAAAAGTATGTTTTTTATCGTGATTGGAGATTACAATCTTTTTGGTATCACTTTTGGATTCCAGCTTTTGTAGAAACTGCTAAATATTGTACTAAAAAGGCGTTACTGTCTATATGATTGTTTTTATTTAGCCTCCTTCAAAGAAAAGAAAAGTCCAGAAAGATAGTTCAAAGAAAAACTCCTTATATTCCATGGTTAAAGAAAAGTATAAACAAACAGAGGTATTCATATTGTATTAATTACTTGATGCTTCATTAGTATTAATATGTCCCACAGAGTAAAAGATCATTGACCGGTTGTTTTTTAAAGGGACATATCTTAATGTTAAAAACTAACTTAGGGTTTGATTTGTTAAAATAGGGTTGCTAATCCTGTGTTAAAATTTTGTTTATTAAAGTAGAGTTCAAGCACTGGTCTAACTATGACTTAAGACATTTAACCTTGAGTTAAAAAGCGCGCGACTCCAAAAAGATCAATTAACAATGTGTGTTCAATCAAATCAACCAATCACAGACGAGAAGCCAGCTGCCAAAAAAAGTTGTTTTTCCTTTTTTATCCATTAAGTACTTTCTCGATAATGGAGCATGGCCATTTTTGGCTGTGATTCTTAAGTCTGTTTACAGCCAACGATAGTTAGAAGTAATGAGTTTTGAAATATTTTCGTGTTTCATAAGCTTTTGTCAATTAATCACAGCTAATGTGCGTTCTTCTCATGTTCAAATATGTTATTTTAGTTAGGCAAGCATTGTATGAGTACTCGTAATGCACTTTTTTGGATAAATTCATACGCTGAGTGAGAATATATATTTAAACATTGAAATAAAATAAGTTAAACAAAAGTATATGTTGTCGCTACTCGTTTCACAGCGCAGGGCAATCTTCTCGGGAATCTTAAGCATTTTGATTAATATAAATGTTTGACTGATTTTTTAAAAGTTTGAAACAGTGCAAAATGAAGAAGACAACTTAAACGAGAATCGTTCCGTAAGTATATAAACTATTTGCAGTTCTTAGCAGTTGATGTTGCCCAGATAGAGTAAGTTTTGCTTTCTTATTTAACGTATTCGAGATTTGCCTGGTGAAAGGGTATTGTTATTATAAATGCCCTAAATTATTGTTTCTACAATGCTTTGTTTACAGGACAGTACATCCTTTTTACAGCTAAAAAAAATTGAAAATCGTTTAAAAGAACTTTCCGAAGAATGTTGAAACTTAAAGATACAGACGAAAATTTAGCTGCGTTGATGAATTCTGTGAAAGGTAAATGTTGGATTAGTAACAAGAACTAGCAATGTTTTCAACAATTGAAATGTAAGTTCTTTCATTTTCAGAATTACCCATTGTTGTCAAAAGCCTGGAAACTTCAATTAATGAACTCCAGTCAAGCAGTACTCATTCAGTCTTGCCACCTGTCAACACTGATTTACCAAAACACCTGTCCCCTTTATGCCTTAAAAGCTCTTGCGATGCACCTACGATTGAGGAAAATGATAATGCTGGCGACGGAGTGGAAGAGATGGTAAGAATAGTGCCTTCTTAGTTAAAATAGAAGTCGTCTATATGCACAATGCCTCAGCACAGTTCCGTAAAAAAAAGGTGTATATCTATAATGTCCAGCTAATATCATTATATGCAGTATTGGAAATTTAAGAATATGAATATAGCTACAGGGTGTATAAAAAACGGAGCAGTTATGAAAACGCTGCTAAAGTTGTAAGTGTGAAAAATTTGCAAAAGCACTTGGTCAAAATAGTAAATAAGACTTTATATCTGAAGGTAAAGTTTTGGTAAATAATAGAATTTTTAGAATAAAAATTGTGTTACCAAAGCTTTTTTGATCTTGCGGATGATTTCTTAAGCGACAATTTCCTAACTGTTCAGTTTTTTTGGTAGCTACACCCGTATAGCAATCAACATATCGGTATTTTTGTGCGTAGTCAGAGATGCCTTTTTTCCTTATATACTACTCAAACTATTTTTTAATTGTCTTTTACACACTCATCAAATCAAAAAATATTTCCCTTTTCCCATCTTCCTTTAAAGAGTATCCTTTCAAATGCATTATTTCATTACTTTTATTTGTTTTATAAGAATACGTTTTTGGTCTTGAAGAACAAAATGATACAATACATTTGTCGTTCTCTAATTCATTAGTAACGTCACCTAGATAGTTACCCGTTATAATATCATTATTTCCATCAACACTAATGTAAATTATCAAATCAGTATTATAATATAAAACTTTATTGTTTAACTTATGTAATACTACTTAATAGCTCTAATATTGCATAACTTATTACAAACGAAGCTATAACAACATTACGATTAGGTAAAATTGACAAACATGTTTCATTTTTTTTACCTTGATTTTTATAATGGTAAATTTCATATATTTTAATCATTCTATAACCACATTCAGTAGCTTTATTTATCTCAACACTAGTTCATGTAGCCCTTAGTGCGCTTTTGTGATCATTATGATTACATTGTTTATTTTTTTCCCTAGCACAAGTGTAACACAATGTAAATATCAATTTATTATTAATGCGTAAGGGTAAAACAGAAATAGAAATGTGTTAGGGGGCAATATACAGCATTTAATTAATCCAAACATACAAGTAACATCAATATTTAAACATTCTTCCTCTAAATATATTTCTGGATGATTAAGAGGATATTCATTTATTTTTAAAACATATCGGTGTAATGATGTAAAGTCAATATATTTAATCGTTTCATTTTCCTTCACTTCATAATATAAACATGAAAGTGATGTTCTATCACCATAAAATGCATCATGTGGATGTAACAGTAACACATTAAAAAATTCCTCTTTCCTATATTTTATTTCACTAATATTTTTATCTTTTAAATATTTACATTCCCATATTTCGACTACATTATAATTATTATTAATTGCTTTGAAAATTGTATTGTTTTGTTTGCATTCTTAAAAAATACATTTTTTCTTTTTTCAGTGTATTATAATCATCATTATTAAAACATTTACTGGTATGTGACGAATAGTAACTGAATATTTCATCAGCCTCATCTTGAATCTCTGTATTGTTGGAGGAAGTTGGTCTAATATGTTCGAGCCAAGCAGAGGAACCAAGGGTTTATGATCAGTTTCTATCACAAAATCCATTCCTAAAAAATAATCATTAAATTTCTCACAAGCCTAAGTTGTTGCCAATGCTTCCTTTTCAATCTGAGCATATCGTTCTTCGGTAGTTGTCATTGATCTTGACGCATAAGCGACTGCTTTCTTTTCTCCTTTCTTATTTAATTGCCAAAGAACTGCTCCTATACCATACGACAATGCGTCGGCTGCCAAAACAGTTCGCTTCGTTGGGTCATAATAGGCTAAAACTGGTACTTAATCCAGTTTTCATCTCTTCAAAAGCTTTTTGTTGAGCACCTCTCCACTGAAATTCATTCTTTGTACTCAATAGATCTCTAATAGGTTTTGTTTTTTCGGACAAATTTGGAATGAATTTCCCCCATTGATTACCCAGTCCCAAAAATCTTCGCACATCACTCACATTTTGTGGCACTTCCATACCTTGTACTGCTTCAATCTTTTCTGGGTCTACTTGAATTCCATCTTCACTCACTATATTACCAGAAAAGTTTGCCATCTTCTTAGCAAACTCACACTTCTCAAGATTTAGTGTTACTCCAGCATTGTCAAATTTTTTCAGCACAGCTTTCAGTCTACTCTCTCGTTCATTCTTCATCTTTCCATGAACAAGTACATCGTCAATTATTACTTGACCATCTTCTTTCTCCAGCATCTGTTTCATCCTTTTCTGAAAATGCTCAGGTGCAGATTTAATACCAAAAGGCATTCTGTTGAAACAGAATCTTCCAAACGGAGTAATAAATGTAGTTAACAAACGAGAGTTTTGTTCTAGTTTTTCTTGCCAGAAACCAGAGTTAAAATGTAGCTTCGAAAAATATTTTGATCCTCTTATTTCTGCCAAAAGACTTTCGATCTTCGGAAGTGGATAAATTTCTCACAAGACCCACTCATTTAACTTTGTGAAATCACAGATCCTTATTTTACCATCTGCTTTTGGAACAACAACCATACCAGCGCACCAATCGGTAGGAATATTAACCTTTGAAATAACGCAAAGTTTTTCCATGCGCATCAATTCATCATGAACTTTCTTTGTCATCGTTAAAGGTATTCTTCTAGGTGTGGTTAACGCAAATGGGATAACACCAGGTTTTAATTCGATGTTGTATTCTCCATCTAATTCACCCAGACCTTTAAACAAGTTTGGATAAGTAGCCTTTATTTCTTCTTCCATATCACTTGCATCATTTGACTGAATCGCTTCGACTGTCGCTATTAGATTAAGGGCATTGATAGCTGGACGTCCCAACAATGGCTCTTTCAAATTTTTCACAATATAAATGTCTTGCTCTGTTGTTTTTGAAGTAGCAGTTCTCAATGTTGCTCGAAATTTTCCCGTTCCCTTTACCATTTTAGACAGAATCCCATCACTGCCACCATGTAGAGTTTTTATTAGTGCTCCTCCTATCTAAATGTCCTCTATATATATACATACATTATAAGCGTAAGTAATATTCAGCAGGAAGTGATGTCTACACATTACCAATTTTAATGAACCCAATTGTTGGATTCAAAACGTTTCCGGTTCTTTTAATTGAATATGTAAATGATAATTATAGTTTATTAACCCAATTGGATGTCAGATGGGAGCCGATGGACATTTTGGCGTCAAACTGTTGTCTGAATAATATCAAATGAACTTCTCTGCCAAGTAACGCTGTAAATTCTGTAAGTAGTTAGATGAGTTTATTCCTATTTTTTGCATTTGTTAGAATTATTTGTAATTATTTAGTTGAACCGTACTTAATAAAGAAATGTGCATCTCGAAGTATCAGAAACTTGCCAGAGAATTGTAGAGCCCTGTCAAATTCTACAAAAAGTTCAAAGAATTTATCCCTATCAACTGTTATAACAATGAAGCAAGGAGCGTAATGAGTAATGAACAAACAAGGCAAACCAGCCCCGCTCTCACCAGGGAAGAACCTTTCTGAACAACTACGAAGAAAACGATCTGCTGGAAAAGGGGCAGTTACAAAAAAGATGGAGTTAACTGAATCAAAATTGAGCTTTCAAAGCTTGAGCGAAGCAAACATTAAAGCACAAGAATTCAACGAAGTTGTAAATAGAATTTTACAACACCTACACCTTATCATGCAACAATAGAAGATGATTATGATCACCAAAACTCAAACGAATACCTTCAAATTAAACAAAGAATTGAAAATTTTCAAAGGACTTTAAACGAATGGCTCAGAGAGTTTACAGAACAAACATCGATGTCAGAAGTTGAGATAAAGCCAATTGACTCCGCTGTCGGACAAAAGAGCCGTGTTAGATCACGTAGTTCAATCACAAGTTTATCTCTAGATCCAAAGTCTGGTCAAATACCCCAAGTGGAAAAGTAATGGTGGCAGCATAGAAAGCAGCTTTGATAGTTGAAGCAACTGCTTTGGAGGAACATCAATCGATAGACGAACAAGAGCTTCATTTAAAATACAAAGAGTTGAATCACTGACAACGACAGGAAGAAGAAATGCGCCTGAAACAAAGGAGACACAAACTACAGATGAAGGCTGAAATAGCGAAAGTTAAAGCAGAAGTGGCTTACAGTGTAGCTGAAATTCGTGGAGCTTTTGCCCGATTGTTTTCACGAGTAAATCAAACAGATTCTCATAAAATAGGGCAGAATTTTCAACAAGGGAGGATGCGAAAAGAAAACATTGAATACAATAAAGTTCCATGTTGGCAAGCAAATGGCGACAACCACACCCAACCATTACTGCTAACTTCTCAACCACTCCCTCATGATGCTGGTGTAAATGCGCCAACACAAGTTGAAACTCATAAAGGACCTCATGTTTCGCAGGAACAACCAACATCTGTTGTAAGGCAAAAGCCTTTTAAAAGGGTCACGAATTACACGCATCAAAGATTGGAAGTTTGGATGATTCAGAACTAGCAAAAAATTTCTTGTACAATATGTTGAATATGCAAAATCAACAGCAGCAGCAAAGTCAATGGATATTGAAAATGTAACAGGCTGGGGACAATGATTTCTAGAAGATGCTTGGTCAACACCAACAATGGGCTCTTTCAATGTCACTACCTAACGCTCAAGGACCAACATTTGGTGGAAATTCTATTGAATATTGTCATTTTATACGATTGTTTAAAAATCCTATTGAAGCGAAAACAACTAGCAGTAATACACATTTATATTATTTAGTTCAATACACATCTGGTGAGGTTCTGGAGCTTATGCGAAGTTGCTTGTCAATGGTCTTGAAGAAGGATATCTGGTTGCAAGGAAACTTTTGAAGGTGCACTTATCGTCAAAATTATAGAATAACTGCGGCCTACTTACATCGAATAATTGAGGTACACCTAATCAGAGCTGAAGATGGCAAAGCACTTTGAAGACTCTCTGTATTGCTTATCAGCTGCAAAAACACACTTAAAGAAGTAGGTTACCTCCACAAACTTGACAATTTGGATAGTTAGCAAAATATTATCAGTAAATTTCCTTATTCTATGAGACAAAAATGACATGACATAGCAGACGATAAAATAAGTAATAAGAATAGAGAGGTAACTTTCGAAGACATCGCAAGATTTTGTTGAGGTGAAAGCTAGAGCATTAAATCATCCTATTTTCATCAAGATTTATAAAGATTCAAAAGATAGAATTGCTTAAAAGGGAAGTCAGACCCCAAAAAAACTTTTTATCAAATGAAAGATTTTATTTTTACAAACCATATTCCAAAGTTTGAAAGCTCCAATCAAAATTATACCGGAGATATGAAACCACAAAATTATGAAATTTTGCTGTAAAAGCTGCAGCCATTGTATACATGCGAGCGAAGCCGCGATCGAGCAGCGGCTTCCGTTCTTGACGTCACTGCGCGGTAAGGAACTTTCAATCAACATCACATAACACATAATCATTTGTGAAAGCTCTCTGTATTTATTATTTTAAACTTGCTTAATAAATAACGTGATGGATACGAATGATTCATACGAATTTTCAAGTGATCACTCTGTTGTGAGTGATACATTTCCGGAAAATGAGCAAATCATGGCGTACGAAAACATGATTCAGCCTTACTCATATGAACCGGTTGAAACCAACTTGCGCGAGAAGACGATTCGCAAGGAACGAGTGCGGAGTCTTCAATTGAATCTGGCTCAAATAGACTTCAAGATAAGTACTGGTAATAGTTATCTACAAATATTTGATTTTTTTTTTCATTAAGTGTACGGAATATACGCCAAAGTCAAATCCGTAAATGACTTTCTTCTTTCAAGGTGTACATGCGGTCATTGTCAAATAATGGACAGACATGAAGAATGTATATGTTGCAAAGAGATTGCTGCTTGCAGGGATATTAATGAAGAGTCAGCTGAATTCGAGGGTATTGATGTTCCAGAATTTATCACTGACAACCCTGTATTCCAAAATTTATGTTTAAATTACTGGGTATTGAGATTGGCGTGGAGTCAATACAAGCAGCAGTATGGGAAAAGTGCTTTTGAAGGACCAGAGCATAAGAGGCAAAGGCATGTTGCTTACAGACAATTTGTAAGATGGTGTTGGGGAATTTTGGGAAAAGAAATAAGGAATCCTTTGCCATCTTGTGCTGTTTGTTGTATTCGGGCACATTTCCCTCCACCTAGTCTAGAAGAAGATTTTGTATTTAAAGGTTTTGAATTTGCTGATGAGTGATGCAGGTATAGTTTCATTATTTTTTCTTGCCCATCCTTGACCTATGAGCATATATCACTTCCTCTTTACTTGGCTTGGGTACATTAACAATGTTTTTGGGAATGTTACTTAACCTTGCTGTTAGAATTTGATGGTCATATGAGGCAACATTTTCCATTAGGCTTTGCACAAAGGAAAATGATTTGTTCTCTGTTATTGGTTTGGCTATCCATTTATTACGGCCTTTTGGAAAAACTATTTTGTATCTGGAATTGCCATTTTTCAACTGAGCTTGTTTTCTTTCAGTGTTTGAATTATGATCAATCACAGCCAATTGGGTTCTTGCAACCATGCCATTGTATGAAAAATGAAGGCGTTTTGGAACATATTTCAATAGTAATGAATGGTACACTTCCAGGTTGCCAGTGTGATGGAATTCTGTAAGTTTTGTTATGTCTTTCAACAATTTCTTGTTCAAAACGACATCTTCTAAGGCAATGTAGTCTGCAAACCCTGGTGTTAACCATTTTGTCTTTCTTTCTCTCCTCCTAGAAAGCTTCTCGTGTGAACACTTCCTAAAATACTTACCACTTTTCCATCGGTGTATGTTTATAACATGATTCAAAATAGACACCCACTTTTCACATAGAATATCAGCGTTTCCTTCACATGTTTGCGCACACCACCACAGATGGTTCGACACTGACTGAATCCACTTTTGAAGGGAAGCATGTTTTTTTGCTTTTTTGGTAAGCTTTTTTGTTATCCATTTAGATAAATGCCATACATCATATTGGTGAATAATATGAGGATATTTTTTCTGCAGCTCTGATGTTATTTGGATGTGGCGATCTGTGGTCAATGATCTAATTTGGATTTTTTCACCCATGACATTATTCAAAGATCTCTGGCAACCTTCATTCTCCATTGCATTGGAAGAAGACACTTCAGATACCTGTATCAAAGAAAAATCAACAATTTTCCCACTGTTTTCTTCCATCAGCGTGTATGTGCCATACTTTGCATTGTGACCTGGACTATCACATCTTCCATCACCACATAAATCTATTGGTATGTCTGCCTTGGTATATTTTTCTATTATAGTTTTTTGCTGTTTTCTATAGGTGCTATTAATCACTGGAAAGACAATTTCATCCTGCATATTATAGAACTGGTCCTTGTTCACAAAACCTAAGTTCAAAGCATTTGCAAATTGCTTCAATGGCTCATATGTTGAACCAATAAAGATTGTTGCTGCTGGTATCAAAACATTTCCAGCTGGTTTATTGTGCAACATAGGCTGTGACTTCCACTTGAAGATATGATTTTTGTGGCAAATTGCCTTGTACATCACCATGCTACCCACTGTAGATTTTTCAATCTCACATATGGAAGAACAAAATTTGCATGATATGAACAACTCATCTAGCTTTCTTTCAAAAACAATGAATTTTCTCTCTGTGTTTTGCTTATCATCATCCGATTCATTGCTGGAACTTGGGGAAGAACACACATAATCTTCATCACTACCATCTGACAGATCACTTTCAGTTGAGCTTTTATCTATGGTATTCACAGTCTCCTCATGCTCTGAACAATTATCTTCCCCACATGATGCATTCTCAATCTGGGTGATGTCATGCATGATTGGTGGTATAACAACAGAAGCTAATGGTAGGTTTGACATTGAATGTGCACTATTGTTCATGGGACTAGAGGTTTTTGAAAAGTTACTGTATTTTATTTTCCTTCTTGGCTTTTTCCTCTGTGCCAGTGTCTGAACTGCAATACTGCGTGTTGAAATCTTTTCACACTGTGTTTCAGCATCAACACTACTTGGAGTATCACTATCACATAGTACTGCCACACTTCTTCCAGCAGAAGTATCTATTTCTGGCTCTATCTCAGTCATGGTCATGGACAATGTGAGTGAAGAGTCTTCAGCATCACTGGGTTGTTCAAGCATACTGGCTAATTCCTGCACATTGTGGAATTTAGATTCATTTAATTAAAAAATGTTTCAAGTGTAATGTTCAAAAGAAAATTTTAATATAATGATCTCACTTATATATATCAATACATACTTATTCATGCTCAAGATAAATAATATCAAAAATTATTCTGTAAAAATAACATTAATGGGCTACCTCTTGCATCGCTTTTCTTTTCTGCCTCTTGAGGATTCCCGCTCTGGTTTACGCTTTAGAAAGGGGAATATTGAAGGGACACTACCGGGTTTTAATGCTTTTTTTGCTTTCATTCCAAATAAATCTTTCAGGGAACCTTCAAAACAATCTGGCGTGAAATGCGCTGCACACATAGCATGAATTAGGTTTAGGCAAATTATCACGTCGAATTCGCCCTAGCCACATTTTACGAATATATTGATCATTTGGCAAGCGATGGTAAGATATTTCACTTCCTTTGGTTTTTGAACAATTAGTGCAACCGGTACCATACAGTAAGGCATATTTATAAAGAAAGGAAAATAAATATCGAGAGAAATACGCATCGAAGACTTTGTGTTTGTTTTGTATATGAAATTTTGAGCGCTATCGCGCTCACCGCGCAGTGACGTCAAGAACGGAAGCCGCTGCTCGATCGCGGCTTCGCTCGCATGTATACAATGGCTGCAGCTTTTACAGCAAAATTTCATGATTTTGTGGTTTCATATCTCCAGTATAATTTTGATTGGAGCTTTCAAACTTTGGAATATGGTTTGTAAAAATAAAATCTTTCATTTAATAAAAAGTTTTTTTGGGGTCTGACTTCCCCTTTAAGATCCTAAAGGTCCTCGAGGTAGGTATGCTTTCTGAACAATTGGAAAGTACGCTGGAAACGATCAATCAAATATGCTTGAACTCGAAACTGGAGCTGAAAATTTTCTTAGATGTCCAATGTGTCATGGTAATCATCGGTTATCTCGATGTGATATGTTCAAGAAAGAAACTTTTGAGAACAGAAAAGGAATAGTGCAAAAAAAAGGGTCTGTGCGATAATTGTTTCCTATAAGGTAATATTGCTAGAACTATCCCAAAAGATATTTCCTATAAGGTAATATTGCTATAAGGTAATATTTCCTATAAGGTGTACTAGCAATATTTCCTATAAGGTAATATTGCTAGAACTTGCCCAAACTTGTTTTAAAGGCAGTGGAGAAGGTATGTTGTAGAAGTAAAGGCGGTGTAGTAGAAGAACAGGCATGGTGGTGGGATCAACGAGTCAGCGAAGTGATTGGCGCGAAGAAGTTGGCATTTAAAAGGTGGAGAAAGTCGCGGACTGAAGCAGATAGGATCGATTACATCCGGTTCAAGAAAAAGGCGCGAAAGGAGGTGGCTAAAGCGATAGAAAGGCATCAGAAAGAGCTCGTAAAAATGCTGGAGAATGGACGAAAAGCGTTGTTTAGAACTGCTAGAAGAAGCAAGAACGAGAGGAACGATATTTTGGGTGCTCCCAGCGTGCAGAACCACGATGGGGAGTTGAAGGTGTTATTGGAAGACAGGTTAGAAGTGTGGAGGGCGTACTGTGACCGTTTGATGAATGTAGAGAATGAGTGGAATGGAGAAGTTGAAGCGGATGAAGTTTGGGGCCGTGGAAATAGTGACTGTTGATGAGGTGGCGGAAAGATGAAGAAAGGAAAGGCGAGGACCGAGTGAAGTGGGTAGCGAAATGTTGGACAATGAACTATGTGTGAGAGTTGTGTAATGTAGCGAACGAGGTTTTGAGGGGCTCAAAGATGCCGAGTACATGGAGAAAGAGTCTAGTGGTCCCGCTGTACAAAGGAAAAGAGCAGCGCGGTATGTGGGAATTACAGGACTATTAAGGTGATGGAGCATGCGTTGAAGATAGTAGAAAGAGTGTTTGAAAGAAGGTTGAGGAAGTTGTTCGGATGGGGAAGAGCAGTATGGATTCCTACGGGGAGAGGAACGACGGATGCGTGTTTTGTGTTGAGGCAGCTGCAGGAGAATTTTGGAGAAGGACAGAGAATTGTATATGGTGTTTGTAGATTTGGAGAAGGCGTTTGATAGAGTTCCGAAAAGTGATCGAGTACGCGCTGCGTAAGAAAGGTGTGACAGAGAATATGGTTCGGGCAGTTATGGAGACTTATGAAGGTGTAGAGGCGGTGGTTACGGAGGAAGGTGTTATATCTGGTGTTTTTGAGGTAAAAGTTGGTGTTCATCAAGGTTCAGTCTTGTCGCCGTTACTGTTTGCTTGTGTGATGGATGTACTGACAGAGGAAGTGAGAAGAAAAGGGATGCTGGTGTTTGTTGTATGCAGATGACATTGTCTTGGTGGCGGAGTCGAAGCAGAAAGTGATGGAATGGTACCGAGAATGGAAAACGGCAATAGAAGTCAAGGGACTGAAAGTGAATGAGGCAAAGACGAAGGGCATGAGATGCTCGAGGCAGGTGGAGGTGAAGGACAGTGATAAATGGCCATGTGTGTGTGGGGGAAAAGAGGAATTCGATAATGTGTGGAAATGCAGTAAGTGGGTTCATGGAAGATGTTCAGGTGTCCGTGGTGCATTGACAAGAGTAATTGATTTTGAGTGCGGGACGTGTCGAAGTGGTGGACGAGTCGCGATTGAACGGTTTGAACTGGGTGACGTGAGTTTGGAAGGTGTATCGGAGTTTAAATATCTGGGCGATGTGTTAAATGATGGTGGAGGGTGCGAGCAAGCGGTGAGGAACAGAGTTCAAGCAGCGTGGTGGAGTTTTAGAGAGTTGTCGGGAATGTTGTGCGGAAAGTCGACTTCGTTGAAGCAGAAGGGAGAATTGTATAAGGCATGTGTTAGAAGTGTTTTGGGATATGGAGCAGAGTGTTGGGCGCGAAAGCAGAGGACCTGAGAAGATTGGCGTCGACGGAAAGGAGAATGCTTAGGATGATGTGTGGTGCGTTGATGGATAGGATTCGAAGTGAAGAGATTAGAGAAAGAGTTGGTGTTGAGTGTATCGAGAATTGGGTAAGACGCCAGCGTTTGAGGTGGTTTGGGCATGTGGAAAGGAGGGAAGAAAGTGCTGAAATTCGTAGAACGTTGCATATGAATGTTGATGGAGTCCGCAAACGAGGTAGACCGAGAAAGAGATGGATGGATGCTGTGAACAGTGATATGAAGGCGATGGGTATAACGAGAGATATGGCGAGAGATAGAGACGTTTGGCGTGGAAAAATTCATGGACCGGTCAACCCCCCTGGCGGGGATTAATACTGGCCGGTATACAAATGTTGTTTGTTTTCTTTGTTTGTTGCCCAAAAGAGCTTTTGCAAGTATTTGGGATGTCAAGAGAAGCATTCGCATCCTATAGTTGAGAACTTTGCTGTGGAGAGCCCTTCATTACATAAGGCTGTTCATTACATATGGAAAGAACACTAGCTATTAAGCCCATTAATGTAGACAAAATGATCTTTGCGGAAAAGGAGATAGTGAGATACGTTCAATCTACAAGTTTTCAAGAAGAGCTATCTAGTCTTGGCAAATCAGTTGTAACGGCTAATGCCAACTTACTGTATCAAACAAAGACGATCTCTATCAAGAAGTCAAGCAGGATTTACAAACTTGACCCGCAAATAGATGATGATTTGTTGTGTGTTGGTGGACGACTCAGAAATGCACCTCTTTCAAAGGAAGCTAAGAACCCTTAGATTCTACCAAAGAGCCATCACATTTCAATATTGAAAGTCCACCATTACCACCTTATATCGGGGCATTCTGGTTTGGAACACGTTCCCTCCCTCGTTCGAGAAAGATTTTGGATCATTGGAGCAAGGGAACCTTGAGAAGAATTTTATACAGATGTGTCAGTATCAAGAAGCGACAAGCACTAGTCAAAAGTGGCAGACCTCCCAATTCATTGAGTAACACAAGATCGTCCAACTTACACCTTTGTTGGTGTAGATTGTTTTGGTCCCGTAACTATAAAGCGTGCAAGAAGTTTGGTGAAAAGGTACGGAGTATTATTTATGTGTATGACAATACGCGCGATCCATCTGGAAGTTGCGTATAGCTTTGACACTGATTCCTTCTTCCAAGCCATGCACCAGTTCATCTCTCGAAGAATTTTGTCAGTGGTGAGAAAGAACTTTGCATTGCGATATTGGCTTGGACAAATACACCAATTTCTTGTACAACGTAATGTGAAATCCATTTTGTTCTTGTGCAAAGCCATTTGTGATTGCCCTATTAATAGTTTTATTTGTAATTTTTTAGCTTATAAAATATATTTTTACACACCTGCTATTCGTCAATCTGATCTTCTTAATTCAGACTCAAAAATTTCACTGTAATGTACTCTTTTTAACCCAAAGTTCTCATCAGACCTTTTTTGTCCAAGAAAAATTCCATGATAAGCCATTTCTTTAGAATATTGGTCTCTGAATAAACTAAGTAGCCTCATGCAATATTGCTTGTCGCTCAACATTATTCACAAAATCTGGTGAGGTCAACATACTGTCGGTGACTCCGGCAGGTAATTCTGCTTCATCCTTGCTCTATTCATCTTGAGAAAGATATGCTGAAGATTGATCTTTGTAAATAGGCATTATTGTGCCATAACTAACTTCATGGACAAAATCATGTAAACTGCAAAGCCAATTTACATCTACAAAAATTCCTTCATCTTGATACAAAGCACTGTTGTTTACTAACCAACAAGCAGCTTGCATTACTTTGTTTGGTCTAACATTCAAAGATAAAGCAGAACTTTTATTCTGTAATCGTCATTTCAACTGAACTTTTATTGTTCCGGTATCATCTGAAAGTCTTGGTAGCATTTACACAGTATTGTTCACATCAGCTGACATGTTAACTACATCTCCCATTATCTTAAGTTAACCACCTCATGGAGCTTGTAATATCTTCTGAAAGGCCAAAAGAGGAACAATGAGTCGAGACTCGAGTTCAAGTGAGATTTTCTGGGATTTTCATTCCGTTTGCAATGGCGCAAGGTGGAACACTGTACTTTTTGAAATGGTTTCAACAGGTGTTTGAGAACAACTGCCGAAATGCATAGTGTTTCTTTCTAGCTGTAAATAACGGTTCCTTTGAATTGTTGGGTTAGTTTTCTGGTTAAAACAGTTATTTTAAGAACTATTACATTGTTATTATCAACATTCACCATGGTATTTGCTATTTTGAAATCCATCTTTAAGTTTGTCAACACGACAAAGTCTCTGTTTCATTATTTAAGAAAGCGCTATAGTGGTGATCAGGTTCGTGACCTGAATATATTGGTGAGACTTATGCCCGGCGCACACTAGAGCTCTCAGCTGAGCTGAACGTCACTTGTAGCTCTTGGCGTAAGCCGTTTCCTCAAGTGTGCTGTGTCGTTTTTTGTGATTCTGGTCACACGTGCTGGCGGCGTCGGATATTCAACATGTTGAATATTTTTGGCAGGAGTGAACATTGCCTCACAGTGTGCGCGCAATCTGAGTTGGCAGCTCAGCACTTAACAGCTAATGCACATGCGCAGTTTGCGTTGTTTTTATTATTACACTACTAACATGGCGAATAAACGAAACAAACGACAGCACCATGGCAAGCACTAGTAGTAGTAATGAAAGCCATGATTCGAGTTCAAGCTCGTCTGAAGACGAAGAGGCTTTGCTTTGCTTATTATTGCTGCGAAGAAAACGAAGACGCTTAAGAGCAGCCTGTCGAAAGACCTGGGTAAAACCTTGGATTTTGCGCAGGCAAACACAAGGAGCAAGTGAGAATATTGTTCGTGAATTGAACTGCGAAGATCCAGAAAAATTCAGGCAATATCACCGACTTGACAGAGACACGTTTGAAGAGGTTTTGACGATAATATGTCCTTTAATTGAGAAGAAAGACACCCACCTTCGGAGCGCTTTAAAGCCTATCGAAAGACTGTCCGTGACATTACGTTTTTTAGCAACAGGTTTGTCCTTTTTGAATTTGTGTTACTAGGCCGTATAATTTGTCCTTTATTAGTTGATGAATTTGTATAAAGTGAAATAATATCTATAGGTGAAACATTCAGAAGTCTTTCTTTCCAATATCGAATCGGTGAGAGAACAATATCTGGAATTGTGGAAGAAACCTGTCAAGCTTTGTACGAAGTTCTAAAGGGCAAATATTTAAAGGTATAATATTGATTTTGTTACATGAACAACTATAACACTGAAAAAAATACTTTTACACTGTTGGGCTTGACATAAAAAAGTTTCGACAAAATTGTTTGTCTACAGAGATCATTTAGTAGTTATCATCTCTGTAAGATGCACTGTTCTCCCCATAAATTGAAGGTGGTGGGCTTGTCAACATACCGGGTTGCATGACGGGGTGGAAGTAGTTTCTCTGGGGTTGTGTCACTGTTTGGGTTAGGGAAGGTGGCATCATTGTTTCTAGGGATAGTAATCCAGCTTGTGCTTGGAAAATAATGTTGCTTATTTTGTGCTGTGCTAAGTGGCCTGTTCGACTGTCTAATTCAGACAATGCTTGTGCAACATAATTTCCAAAAGCTTCAAAAATTGTATTATTCTTTTTTTTTCCTTCTCGTCGTCTTTTATTCTTGTTTTCAATTGACTGTGACAAATTTTGTAGCAAGTGAAACTCTTCTTCAGCCTGTTTTCTTTTGGATGAGGTTTGTTTTCTAAGTGGTTCATTTGTAGATGTTGCAGGCATTAGGTCATTACCTACTTCCTCTGTTATGTTTGTTGGGCTACCAGGAGGTGACGGGTGAAGTGATTCAGCTTCACATTCATTGTCATCAGCATTAAAACTCATTTCTGATATTGGAGTATTACCTCGTGATTCCTGAAAAAAAATATTTTATTTTTAGACACCCAGCAATAAACAAGATTGGCTACAAATTGCATCAGATTTTAATAGCAAGTGGAATTATCCATGCTGTTTAGGGGCCATAGATGGAAAGCATATTGCTATTCAACAACCAGCAGATACAGGCTCAGAGTTTTTCAACTATAAGCATTTTTTTAGTGTGATCTTATTGGCCATGGTTGATGCTAATTATAGATTTGTTTATGTTGATGTTGGGGCAGCTGGTAGAGCAGGAGATGCTAGAGTTTTTTCTGAATCAGCTCTGAAAAAAGCACTAACAACAAACTCATTACATCTTCCTGATTCAATAGAATTACAAGGGATATCAACTACGATATCATATCATGTTGTAGGAGATGATGCCTTTCCTTTAAATGCTCGGTTGATGAAACCATACCCATATCGCAATTTGGAGAAAGACAAGCGTATATTTAACTACAGGTTATCACGAGCTCGTAGAGTTGTTGAAAATGCCTTTGGCATTTTTGCTCATCGGTGGAGAGTATTCTTAACAACCATTAAACTATCTCCTGAGAAGGTCACAGACATAATTTTTGCTGCCTGCTGCCTACATAATTTAATGGTTGATAAAAACAAAGCCAGGTACACATCAGCTGTGGACCAAGAAAAAGCAGATCATACATTGTTGAGAGGAGCCTGGAGAAATGAAAAAGCTTTAAGTAGCATACAACCGACCACCCTCCACAATGCACCAAGGGATGCCAAATTACAAAGAGATCTTTTGGCAAATTACTTTAATGGCTATGGATCTGTTCCTTGGCAACACAATATGGTTGTTTAGCCATACTTTCATACGTGTGATGTTCATAATAAAGTGTAAATTATTTCTTTTTAAACTGTTGTATTATTTAACTGTCCAAAACTTCAATACAAACTTACCAAATCAATACTTGAAACTGAAGCTCGCGTTGCAATGTGAGGTGTTAAAAACTGAAGCTTTTCCAGTAGCCATTGAGTTCGTTTTGTCTGGTTTTTTCTTGCACTCCCACTTGGTGGAGGCTTCTTTGCTTTACTAAAGCTATTTCTTAGTGCTCTGATTTTAGCTTTCACCCATTCACCTAACATGAATTTGAAAAATGTTTAGTAACTTGTTATATCCAGATGGTGCTACGCATACCAGTCACATCACCTGCTCAAGAAACATGAAATGACAAATATATATTTTAAAATACCTATATTTTATTTTGGATAGAACAATTTCGATATTTCTCTTACTTGTAGTTGCAAGTTTTTCGGCCAGTTCTTGGAAGGCTTTGTCACGCAATTCTCGATTTTTAAATTCTGGGCAGCGTACATCATAAAGGCAAGGATAATCGGGCCAAAAATCTGCCAATTTATCTTCCAGCATTGCTTCAGCTATTATTGAGCTGTTTGCCGCCATGTTAGTAGTGTAATAATAAAAACAACGCAAACTGCGCATGTGCATTAGCTGTTAAGTGCTGAGCTGCCAACTCAGATTGCGCGCACACTGTGAGGCAATGTTCACTCCTGCCAAAAATATTCAACATGTTGAATATCCGACGCCGCCAGCACGTGTGACCAGAATCACAAAAAACGACACAGCACACTTGAGGAAACGGCTTACGCCAAGAGCTACAAGTGACGTTCAGCTCAGCTGAGAGCTCTAGTGTGCGCCGGGCATTAGGGGTAAGGTTCGCTCGGTTGAGAGCAGAGTTTCTTTTCTAGTCGGTTGTTTAAATACAGGGGTCGTTCCTAATGATGTGACTACTAGGATAGCAAGGAGTAGGGCAAGGCATAGTTTATATATGGAAAGGGCTTTTCTGATAGATGATATTAATAGGGAGAAATGCAAATGTGATTATTTAAAGAGTTGTCTTGTGAGACAAATGGTGGTTGTTAAGGGTTTTCTGTCAAAGTATGATTACATATGGTATTGTGTGTATTTAGGAGATATTAGATTAAAAAAATGGACTGTTGAACTGGCTAACGAAGAGAAATTGAAGCGGCTAACACGCGACAGATACGATCACATCGATGCTGCTGCATCACATGTAACAAATATTTTGTCGTATCAACTCTCTGCAGTCGAATTAGATGTACTATCTAGAGGTCCTAAGTTTGGAATTCCCCCCAGTATGTTAAATAAAGAGGATATATTTTCTGAGTTTGAAATGTTTTGGTCGCAGTTGGGAAAGTTTAGACAAATGATAGCGAAGCAGTGCCGGGCTTTAAGAGTAAACTATCAAGTCTAGCACACGTTTATTCTGAATGCAAGGTTGATTCTAAAGAATTTTCTGTTACAAAAGAGCACATGATCGCACTATCTAATTTGAAAAAGAATAAGAACATTGTTATATGTAAACCAGATAAAGGCTCTCATGTAGTAATTCTAGATGGACAAGATTACAACAGCAAAATGCTAAATATTTTGAAAGACAACAACAAGTTCTGCGGGCTTGGAAAATTGCCAGAGTGCGATAAAACTAGTACATTAGAAAGCATATTGCAAACACTTCTTCTAAACTTGAAAAAATCAAACCAAATTAATGAAACATTTTATAATTTAGTCTGCCCAACGGGGGCAGAGAGACCACATATGTATGGTTTGCCAAAAACTCACAAGGAAGGCGTTCCACTTCGACCAATTCTAGCCAGACAACTGTCAGTGGTACTTTCATCTGTTTTGGAGAGGTTTTCAACATACGCTTTAAAAGACTCTTTTACTTTTACTGATGAGCTTAAACAACAAAATTTTTCAATGTATTCTAATCTAACGATGTGTTCTTTCGATGTAACTAGTCTCTTCACTAATGTGCCCTTAGAAGAAACCATTGAAATTTGTGCTCAAAATCTTTTTTATTCGGACATGACTTTGCCGGACATGTCTGAGAATGCCATTAGAGAACTAATGATGGCTGCCACAAAGGGTATGGAGTTTAGTTCTGATGACAACATGTATAAACAAATTGACTGGGTGGCTATGGGTTCTTCACTTGGACCGGTTCTTGCGAATATTTTTGTTGGCTATCATGAATGCAAAATGCTTGCATCTTCAGATTGTCCGGATGTGCTGTGGTATAAGCGTTATGTGGATGACACCTTTTCCTTGTTTCACAACGATAAAAATCGTGAACTTTTTCTTAATAAACTTTGCTCTCTTCACCCTGCACTAAATTACACCTCTGAACTAGAGTCAAACAATTAGCCTTTTTAGATGTTCTTGTACACAAACGCAATGGTGAGTTATTAACAAGCATTCATCGCAAAGCAACTTTCACTGGTTTGTACACACGCTTTGACTCTTTCTCTTCGCATGGAGAAAAGATTTCTTTAGTGAAGTGTTTGATAAAGCGAACGCATAGATTGTCCTAAAGAGAGTTTATTGATAGTGATCTTATCTCACTGAAGAATATTTTTGTGTTAAATGGATATCCGGAGAAGTTGCTAGACAAACTTTTCTTATCCACTAATAGTGAACAGAATAAACTTTTCGGACCGGCCAAGTGCCCTGTTTTCCTTAAACTTCCCTGGATGGGTAAGGCCTCTAATGACATCGAGAAGGAAACTAAAAATGTCACTGAGAGTTTGTTTTTTGGATGCAATGTGGTCTTTATATTCTCAAAAAGAACTATTCTTCCACCCACTCCCAAAGAGTCTCTTCCTGCTCAAATATCAAGCAATGTAGTCAACGAGTTTAAATGTAAGATGATGCTCGCTATGTAGGTAGGACTTCCCAAAGGTTGAGTGAAAGAATAAAACAGCATGTACCAGCTTCTGTCAGAAATAAAACTGTTCCTTAAACTACCAAAACGGGGATAAAACTACCAAAACGTGGGTGTAAAAGTGAAAATCCGATTCTATGTGATTCAGCGATTGGAAAACATCTTTTAAGCAACACTCGCTGTGCCAATGCTTATTCTGATGAAAACTTTAAAATTATTAAAAAATGTCGCTCGTTATTCCAGCTAGGCGTCATGGAGTCGGTATTAATTAAATTGACTAATCCTGTCCATTGCCGACAAAGGGTTATGTATTTAATCTGTCTCTGTTTTAAGTGTCATCTCTAAAAATAGGGATGACATTGACCTTTTGGAACATTATAAATATAGAACATTTGGAGGTTCTCATTTAGCAGATGTTGATACCTGACGAGTAATATGCCGAAATCCATAGTGTCTCTTTCTAGCTGTAAATAACGATTCCTTTGAATTCTTGGGTTAGTGTTATGGTTAAAACAGCTCTTTTAAGAACTATTACATTGTTATTATCACCATTCGCCATGGTATTTGCTATTTTGAAATATGATATTTAAAATAGACAACAAATTTCTTTATAGCTAACATTTTCAGCATACTTTCTGCCATCTTCAGGGCGAACGGAATAAATATAGGAAGTTTACATGATATGTTATAGTGATAAAGCGGAAGTATTGAACAGTTATGAAAATTATTTAAAGTTGAATAAGGTGTTATAAAATGTATGTGTTAGGTTTTATCAAAGAAAAAACTCACAAAGAAAATGAATAATATCTGATAAAGTAGTAATTGCTATTTACAGGTCAAAGATAGTGTTAAGATGTTGTATTTGTTTGTTGAGGTTAGGTTTACGCTTCTTGATAAAAAGAGCTTCTCTGAGTTTAAGGGCAAAAGTGTGAGCTGTGTCTAAGATAAGGAAACAGGATTGTGTGTAATTGTTTTTGCAGTGTTGTGACGAGAATAAGTGTCTGAATATGTCCGTGGTTTCTGTGTTCTTTAATCTGTGTGGAAAGGTGGCTTGTGGTCTTCCCAATGTAACTGGAATCACACCCAGCACAAGAAAATTTATAAACCACATTGGATTTTAAAAGAGTGGGAATAGGATCTTTGAAGTTTTAAAGTGAGTTTTGAATTTGAAAGATGAAAAAACTAGTTTGATGTCTGTGCAGTAGCGTTTTATTCATCATCATCATCATCATCATCAGCCGTTCACGCCACTGCTGGCAGATGGCCTCCACAACTTCTTCCACTCGATTCGGTCTGTAGCTCTCCTCATCCAGGTCTTTCCAGTTTCCTCTTCGATCTCGTCTCTCCATCTTCTCTTTGGCTTTCCTCTTCCTCTGGTGCAGTTTCTTGGGTACCATTCTGTTGTCAATTTGGCCCATCTGTTGTTTTCCATTCTTGCCACATGGCCTGCCCATCTGCCTTTCATTTCTTTTGCTGTTTGGATGACATCTTTCACCCTGGTTCTCTCTCTGATTACTTCATTCCTGATCTTGTCTTTTAGCCTGATATTTAGTATGCTCCTCTCCATGCTCCTTTGTGTGACTGCCAGCTTCCTTGATTGGTGTTTTGTGCCCATGTTTCTGCTCCAGATGTCATAGATGGTAAAATAACAGTGTCCATTATTTTCCTCTTCAAACTGTTTGGGATGTTCTTCTCCTTTAGAAAGTGACTGTATTGCCCGAATCTTCTCCATCCGACATTGATTCTTTGATTGACCTCAACACTGATTTCATTTCTTGGTGTTAACATTTTTCCAAGGTATTTGTACTCCTCCACCTCCTCCAACTTCTCTCCATCAACTGTGATCCCTCTTCTTTGCTTCCTCCTTGCGATGTCATTGCACATGATCTTGGTTTTTTTCTTATTCATTTTCATACCATCTTTCTTTCCTTCTTCATTCAGTTTCTTCAAAAGTTCTTGGAGATCTTCCTCTATGTTTTCAAACAAGATGATGTCATCTGCGAATCTTAAGTTGTTCATTACTCTTCCGTTGATGTTGATCCCTTTTTCCAATGGTATTCTTTTGAAGATCTCTTCAATGGCAGCTGTGAACATGATAGGTGACAGTGTATCTCCTTGGCGGACACCTTTCTTTATCTTGATCTTTTCGCTCAGCTTTTCTGTTCTTATTTGTGCTGTGCCTTCTCTGTATGTTTCCTTTATGCTGTTTATGATCTTTCCTGGTACTCCGTGTTTCTCAAGTGATTGGAATACTGGGGCATGCTTGATGGAATCGAATGCCTTTTCGTAATCTACAAATGCCATGAACAGTGGTTGTTGGTACTCGTTGGTTTTCTCGAGTATTTGTCCTGTAGCATGCAGGTGGTCTGCAGTGGAGAATCCTTTCCTGTATGCTGCTTACTCTGGGGGTTGATATTCATCCAGAGTGCCACTGATTCTGTTCTTGATGATTTTCATGAACAACTTGTAGATGTGGGATAGCAAACTGATGGGGCGGTAGTTTGCAAGATCTTTCTTGTCTCCCTTCTTGAAGAGTAGAATAATGATGGTGTTCTTCCACTCTTTTGGCACTTTTCCCGTCTCAATGGCTTTGTTGTAAAGATGCTGAAGTTTTTCCATTAGGATGTCACCTTCGGCCTTTATCATCTCTATCACCACAAGATCTTCACCGGTGATTTTCCGTTTTTCATCTGATGGATTGCTTTCTCCACTTCACATTTCATGATTACTGGAGTCTCTTCTGCTGGTCTCAACTGAATGTTTTGGGAGGGATCTTCGTACAGTGCCTGATAGAATTCTGCACATCTCTCGAGGATTCTTTTTCTGTCTGTTGTTACCTTTCCATCCTTCTCCTTCAGTGCTTGAATCAGAGCCTTCTTTCCATCTCCTGTTGTGCTCTTTTTCAACCCTTTGCCACTTTCAACTGCTTCTCTGATTCTCTTGGTGTTTGCTTCTCTCAGATTTTGTCTTGTTTTCTTCCTGATTGTCTTGCACAGTTCTGAACATTCTATCTTTTCTCTTGTTGTCACTCTTTTCATTTCTTAAGCAAGGCTTTGGTATCTGACTTCAGCTTTTCCTCTTTCCTGTTCATCACTTTTCCTGCAACCTTCTCTGCGCATCGCTTGATGGTATTGCTTAGTTGCGCGGCGCTTTCCTCAACGTTGTCAATCTCGTTTCCTAGAATTTCAAAATGGTTGCTTAATTCAATTTGAAATTCTTCCCTCTTCTGAAGCAGTCCTTTGATGTTGATTACGTGAATAGAAATTCAAAGCTATGAAGCTGCCAGAATTAAAAAGTTACCTGCAAAGTAGAGGAATAACCGTAAGTAGTTATCTGAAGCCAGGACTTGTAGCCATTGCATGAGCAGTGGAAAAAATGAACATTCCATTGATCCCACAAGTCAGTAAAGCCAAACAGCAAGTAATTTTAAGATGTCATTTGACCATCCATGACGTTGAGATGCATTTACAATTGTTTTAAATGATTTGAAAAATTCTCCCCTGTTCAGCTTGTTTGATATATTTAATCATCTTTTATATCATTCATCAGAATATGACAAGCAGGGTCTTGCAGCCTATAAGTTGTTCCAGAACTATCGTTTGTTTTACGATGGATAAGTCTTTGCTAACAGCATACAGGCAAGATGTTGGGGTCCATGTTTATGTAGGCAATGTCAAGCCTACAATTAAAGAAATGACTAAAGATGGTAAAGACGTTTACGATTTATGGTTTATATTGGTGGTAGAGATGGTGGATGTAAGCATGTATCACCTTGTATTCTCTTGACGACCTGCTACATTCTAGAGGAGAGAATAGAGTTACAAGTAAGGAGCGTAAATGGATTCAAAAATCAAGGCCTGATACAGCATCGTTCAAGCTAGAAGATCTTCAAATAAAAAAGTGGGACTTAAAGATCAAGAATAGAAAAGAAAAAAGATGAAGCATATACGTACAAGCAACACATTGACTATGACCCACGTCCATTTATGGATAGGGGACCCTGTTCACATGAACAACTTGTTAGTGTAATAAATTCCAAGGATGAAATAAAGAAGAAACCACCTATACTATCAATTTTGAAGAAATAACTGTATGGCATGGATAAAATTCTGGAAGAACATAAAGAATTACATAAACAATCATCCAAGCATGGAATAATGGAAAAAAAGGTAATGCAACACCTGAAAAGCAATCACCAAGTAAATGCAGACGGCTTTTTAGAAAGTATAATAAGTCTTTATAACTGTCTCGAAAGCTAAAAATATTTACACAAGGTAGACTTCTACTGAGAAACTTCAGACAGATGTATCTGCTCTCTTAAAATTGCTCACAGAACAAAAAGATGTTCCAACAAAGAGAAAACATTTGGCAGGTGATCCTAAAAATCCACTCGATTGAGGACTGAAACATGAGCAAAGTGCTGGGAGAGCTTACTATAGTGTTCAAGCAAATAAACATAAACAACTTAGTTTAATTTCAAAAGGCTTCATGATTTCAAAAGATACACCTTTTCTTGGTCCCAAAGAGACATTCCTGCAGCCTAAGATTGGTGGTAGATGGGAAAATGGCAAATTTTTTCTGCAAGAAAAGTCTCGTTACTTTTACAAAATTCAAGTGCTCATGCATGTTGCTGGACTGAAAGTGTGATTTACCAGTATGGACAGCAAGAGAAACTTTCTGCCACCAAGTGATATATGCTCCAATGTTTTTTGAAAAGATTTGTCTTAAGCTTAAACGATTTTGGCTTACCAAGGTTGTGCCACACATGTTCAAAAAATTGTGCATTTTGAAGAAGGTATCTTCTGAATGTACAAACGGTAAGCATTTAATTTAAGTGTTAAATTTGCAAATTTACTTGAAGCTAATTTGCATTAATGTTGCTTATGATAGGTTCCATAAGGATAAAGTATGGTCATAAACAAAATCCTGTGATCAAAGATGAAAAAAAGGGTAAAAAAACCTTTTTTTTTATGCAAAACAGGTATCACATATCAAGTATCGCGTGGTTTATTAAGAACCAGGCCGTTTTGACACGCTCCTCAATTTTTTCGTTAATATCTTTAGATGATAAAGTAACCATCTTGGAAAAAGAAAACAATGATCTGCTGATGAAGTCTGTCATCTTATTTGGGTTTGGTGTGTGAGAAGAAGACATCGACAGTCTACAACAAAAGGGATTTATCACAGACACAATCTTCTCTATATTAATGAGGTATATTCTTTATATCCAAGATTGATTGATTTTAAAATAGAAAATAGGATGATTACACTACCAAAGTAAATTTACTAATCCAGGTAATAAATAAATGGTTTGCAACCGGGAGTATTTTAACATTTTTCTAGATGTAGATTGTCCTAGATGACCGGGAGTATCGTCCAACCATTTACTTTATTACCTGGACGACCTACATCTACAAACATGTAACGATACTCTCGCGTTCAAACCATTTACTTTAAATTTACTAATGGTAATGAACTGTATAATTTCAATTCTAGTGATCATTGCTGTGAATACCCCATAGTACACACTTTATTCTATTCTGTTCTTGTGGGAGATCAAGAACTGAAAGTGAGAACATCAAGCAGTTTAAGTAACTGACAATGATTTTGCCCTTATCTTTCAAATATTCTACTTTTATACATTGTATTTAATGTTTATAGAGTAGAAAGAATCCAAGCAGCAGAACAATTTTTTAGTGCAAAGTTACTTGAAAAAGATTATGTGTTAGTGCCAATCAACAGAACGTGAAAATGCTTTAGACAACAAATGCAGCATGTTTTGCAAAAAAAATGTACAAAAATTTTTTATTCCATTAATTTACCCTACCCTGGTTTTTAGCCATCATTTCACCATGGTAGGAAAAGCAACATTTGCTATATTTCATGTGTTCCTTTAAAGCATATAATGTTACAATAGTAACCAATTTCATGTTTAGGCATATTCTTGTTCTGGACCCTTTAACCTGGGATAAAGCAGATAAGAAATCTACATTTAAACATATTTCACAGTAATTTTTTTCCATTGCACTATGCCTATGTCATTGCTAAGTTACTGTTGGATTAGAATTTTTACTTTTTCATTCAGAAGATATTTGGACTACACATTTGAAAATCACAACATCAAAAGAAAGCATCGTTCTTATCATAAGTTAAAGGTGAGCGCTTAAACCTTATCATGCCACCAATAAAATATATTGTGCAAATAAATCTTGCAATATGCATATTTGGTAGATCTCAAAGCAGGAAATCTCTTCAAATCTCTGCGCTGTTTTTGTATCATTTTTTATTAAATACTTTTTGAAGGTATTTATGGAAACTACATGTTTCTTCAAATTAGAGCTTAATACTGGCATTCTGGAATTCTGCGGAAAAAAAACGTGAATTCCGTGGAATTTTTGAAATCAGTTCCGCAGCTATAAATCCAAATTCCGTGACCAAAATAACAAATTCTGCGGGATATAATAAAACAAACAAAACTATTCTTTATCAAATTGCTAGTGTGTAAAACTGGTCTATTTTTAAACAGTGCCATGTGGTAAAATTTACATTACTTATACGTAACTATGTTTAACCGTAACAAGCACCAAAAGTTGTAAATGAAGCACTAAAAGTGATAATGTCCCCTACTGTCTGTAACAGGGCATTTTAAAATTTCTACAATATCAACAATATTAATCCAGCACTCGTCGTCGATTTCCGCCAAATAAAATAGAATGCGTTGCCAGAAGCCTTTACCTCCTTCAAAAAACGAACCTCGATTTCTTCTAGTTCTTGGTCTATATTCAGTATAATCCCACAGAATATCTTTGAACCGCTAGCTCTTGATGATGTAAACCTTACACGAACATACATTCCGATTGTAATATTGGAAAGTTTAATTGGCCCAATGCCCTGTTCATCTCTGCTTGCACCAGACGAAATTTCCTTTATTTTGTCCATACTAGTGCACTTATGTTCACTTCTTTTCTCTTTGCTGGTACCTACATTGAGATTCTTCAACTTTCTTTTGTTGCTGATTTTTTGTTTTGACTTACTCTGAATACCACTTCCGGCATTGCAAAGTTTACAGTTATGAAGTACACTACTTGATGTTTCCTGAATGGAACAATAGGATGGAAAGGTGCAAATAACTCTTCTGCATTCACTGCATTGGTGTCCATATGAGACCTCTTTCTGACAAAGATAACAATATTTCAATTCATCACCTGACTTCTGTTTTAGTGCGTTTTTAAGAGACATGCGTTTTGTTGCACCGCTGGAACTAGAAGCAATGGAATGGGGTGTATCTTTCTCTTGAGAACTGACTGACTTAATCTGCAAACTTTCATTGCCGGAACTGGAAGCAATGTTATGGGCGGTACCTTTGTCTTGATAACTATTGGGGCTTGTCGATTTTGTGGCAAGGTGCCAAGAAACTTTCTTGACATGTGTTTGTTGAGGACTTTCATTTTCCTCGTTAATGGAATTTTTCACCCTCAAATTCCAGTTAAGGAAATGTAATGCTTTGAGAGTTTGCTCATTTAAATTCCTTCTCTTCTGATCAAGAATGGAATTATATGTGCTGAATGACCTTTCAACATCGTATGATCCCAATGTTCCAGTGCAATAGTGGGAAGCAAGCTTGTAAAGTTCTGGAAGTTCATGTGCATGGGATTTCCAAAACAGCTTCAGGTCTACCTTACCTTGTGGACTTTCTGACACAGCAGCAGGTCCGAATATATCAACATACTTATGCCATTCTTCATCGGAGACACTTTCTTTGAATCCAGGAATATTGGTGTATGAACTGTGTAGCTTTGATGAAGAGACTATGTTGCGTGGTTCAAGTACTTTGATTTCCTTGATACTTTGATTTCCTTGATTCCCTAATAACTTTGATAATGGTTGTCCTCCATTAACAATATACTTCTCGAGTTTTGCTTCTGCTTGCTTGAAAGCACTTACAAACTGTTTCTTCAAATCATCCTGGTGATCTATCTCCAAATCATAAAACGATTTTGAAAGATCATTAGAATCCACTGTAATATTTTGCCTCAAGTAGTCCAGTAGCTGATTCATTTTTACATAGGACTGAGTAATGTGAGGAATCTTCATTTGAAAGTAATCAAGATATATAAGCAAAGATGGTGCTTTCATCTTAATGAAGTCAAACTGAGCTTTCAGTTTCAATAAGTATGTCTCATCTTCGTATATTTCTCCCAATCTTATCAAAGAATTGGATGGTTGATCCGAGACTTCAAGCTCTGCTGATATGAAGCTACTATAGTGCAAAAACGGTTTGCGTGATATAGCACAGAGTCTAACCAAGCACTCCAGCTTTTTGTTGTTGGGTTAGGAGGCATACAGACAGACTCCTCTTCAGTAGAGACTTTTTTCAAAAAGTTTAGAAACCTACTTTTTCTGCCACTTGGAATGTAAAACAAATTTCTGAAACATTTAACAAACTCAGTTATTTCAGAAAATTTTTTCTTGAAGTCTGAAACAACGAGATTAACAACGTGTCTATGGCAAGTAATGTGCACACAATTTGGAAAAATAACCGAAAGTGTGGACAGAAATGCTTTCTTCATGTATGCCACGTTATCAGAATTAAAAATGAGCACATTATAAAACGAAATATCATACTCATTTACGACTTTGAGCACTGTCTGGGACACTGTCACATTGTTGGTGCTGGTCAAAAAATGTGTATCCAGTAAATAAGCTCAAGTATTGCCATGAGGAGATAGTTCATCAAAATCAAGAATAACAGCCAGGACATCCATTACATAGCGTCCCTCATCATCGCTCAGCTGATCAGTCAATATAGCGACTTTTTTACCGTTAAATTTTTGCTTCAATTCCTCTTTCTCTACAACATATACATGAAGAAGATACTCATCTCGCAGTTGAGAGGATCCAGGAATAGCACCGCCATTTTTTACCCTTGTGGTCAAGAACTCTCTTAGATATGCGTTATCAGATTTTAATAGCGGAATATTTGCCGCAGTGCATGCATATATCCATTCTTGACAAACCTTGATTTTCTCTGCCTTTGCATTGTTAGAGAATTTCAGTGCTGTTTTGACAGACTGCTGCTTTCCAAAAGAGTTTGCTTTGGCATGACTCTTTGATTTTAGGTGGTCATCGACAGTGGATTTCCTTACATGATCAATTACGACATTGCACTTTGAACAGAACAACAGACCATCATCCACATAAAAAGTTCCTGACGGATATTTACTTGCTCGCTGTTTTGCATCTATATTCACAGAAAGGTGTGACTTTGTCTTTGGATGAGGAACTTGGTACAATTTCTGTACAACAAATTTATCCATCCGCAAAGCTTACATTGAGTGATCTTCGCTCGTATAAACTGCCGCCATTTTTTCCTCGTATTTAATTTAAATAAACTACGTGAACGGAAGTGAAACGGAACGGAAGTACTTCCATTTTGTTTAAAATTTTACAGACATAGCAACTAGCAAAGGCAACGCACTAGTGTTGTTTCGCTCCAGACTTCATTTAGAAGACCATATAATTTGTAAGTTCAGGGAATAATTTTTAAAAAAACGTGTAAAAATTAAAATTCCGCGATATTCTGCGAATTTTGATCGATTCTGCGAAATCGCGGCACCGCGGAATTCCAGAATGTCTGTTAATAATAGGAAAGATATACTCAATGCAATGACATAGGGAAGAGTGCTTACTTTTTAATCTTACAGAATTTTTTAGGATATTAAAAAAGAATGAGAAATGTAACAATGATTTCATTGTCATGAACATAAATAGTTCAGTAACAAGGATGCCACAAGGGAAAGAAATAAATGGCACAGAACTTTGCACACATTGTTTACTCTGCATTAATCTAAATTTATGTCTTACACATTGGAATATTTTGTTATATATATGTTTTAAACTTCTATATACAATGTTTTTATGTGATGCAATAATCTGTGGTTGCAAATTAACCAATGCTGCACAGACAAACAACAGAATCAATATATGGTTTCATTGTTAATGGGATTACACATTGAAATATACCAAATGACTCTAGTCGTTGAATAATTCTTTCAATGAGAATCCTCTTTGTAGCCACTTTCCTTGTCATTGTTGTTGCACCAGTGCCAAGAGCCAACATTACATTTATGCATATTTGGAGGTGAAATTAAACGGACATGTTGAAGGGCAAGTAAATCCTGGATATTGAATCCTTTGTCAGCCATGACTTCCCTGCAGCTAGCTCTTCCAAAAATTCACATGTCTTGGTGATTTCGTTGTCGCTTATCTAACCACTGAACAAAGTAGAGATATAGTTGATATGTAGAAGAGGTGACATGGAAATAAATAGGTGTTTCTGCCCTTGAAGTTATTATGTGTCCGACGTTGACTTGAAGGAAGAAAAGGTTTTTGCCACACATCAGCATAGATATGAGGCATAAACAACGTAATACAGTAGATAGTAAAATTGAGTGATCACAGACATCAATTATACATATCTCATTTGGCGACAAAACACATGGAAGTCAGTTCGATCGATTCATATTGTTTATTTTGCACTCTCTATGGTCACAGTGCTCCGGTGAGAGAAATGTTATGTAAACATGTATTTATTTTCTTTCGAGCTTTTATAGGCCCGTTTACAAGGTAATCAATTTTGGCAGGGTACTCCAAATTTTACATACGCGAACCTGTTTTCTTGAGTGCAGCTCTCCTAATTTTTCTCGTGTAAACGGATAGCAGGCATAAAATTTAAGGGCCGGGTGCCTTGAAATTTTAGCGTGCCGGTACCTCCGAAAGAGGTAGTCTCGGCCCGTTAAAAAAGCGGCACCGTGCCGAGTTTTTGGCTTTCTCAGCAAAATGAGCATTAATAAGCGCGAAAAGGAAATGGCGGGAATTAAAATAAACAAAGATGGCGGCGACACCAAAATGCATGAAATGGAGTGATGAAAAAACAAGAAGTCTAATAACTCTTTGGTGCGACGAAAATATACGAATTGCATTGGGTAATTCGAAAGGATCCAAAGATAAAAGCAAGGTTTACAAGTCCTTACTGGTAAGCCATTTTATCGTGATATCAGACATATTGTATTAGCTTCGACTGTGAATCGACTTGTATAGATTTCACATATGCTGTGCACTGGCGTTAGTGGAACGTTAATTGGCGGACCATATTCATGTATTCTGCTATGCTAAGCTCTTTTTTTTTGAAAGTTGTATCCTATTCAAAAGAAATTAGCTAGGCATAGTAGAACATATGAATACTGCACCTTTTAATAGTTCATTGATGCCATTGAGGCTGTACGTTTACGTATCAATAACCTTTATTTATTGACAGTGCGTGTTATTGTAAGTTGTTCATTTACAACTTATATTTCCTACATAGTAGGAATTAGTTGCCACGAACGCATTACTATTTTGCTTGGTTCAATGCATTATTGTTATTTAAAAAGGTGCAATATGTTATTCACTTTAAAGGAGCAATTACAAGAAAGAGGCTATGAAGATATTACACTAAAAGAAGTAATTAATAAAATTAAGAAATTGAAGCAAAAATATAAAAGTGAAAAAGACAATGCTAAGAAGAGTGGGAATGGGAGAAAAAAGCCATGGAAATACTTTCAACAGTTGGATAGATTTTTATCCCAAAGACCTAATGTTACTCCAGTGGTTTTACTTGATATCATGGCTCAGGCTAATAGTCAAAAAAATAGTCAGTCGGACATGCTGAGAGATGATGTTGATGATGAAAATGATGACATCATTAATGGTATTATTTTAAAATGAAATGTTTTCACATTTTGCTCAATGATGATAATATGATCTTGTCACAAAACATTTTTCTTTTAATCTTAAAGATATTGTCAGTAAGTATGGTAGAGGTGATAAATCCATCAAAAATACCAGACATGTGATTATGAAAAAGTTATCTATAGTGATGGAGTCCACACAACAGAGAATGGATGTATGATGGTATACTGTGAAGAACAATTTTCTTGCCCAAATTGTGACAGTTCAAATGAAACATGTAATATTTGTATGGAAGACAATTTCTGTTTGTTATTTTATCAAAACAAGATATGTGCTCCAGCTATTTACTAATTGTTTTTCAAATTAATTAAACTTTAGTTAATGTGGAAGTAAATCAACAAACTGTAGCTGAGAATTGAGCTATTGAATATGATAAAGGGAATGACAAACCAAAGCCAGACTTAGGAGAAAGAGTTTCGGAAACACTTACATACTAGGAAAGAAACAAAAGAAAAAAAGGAGTTCTATTGAAAAGAGCATGGATGCTGTCCTGGAACAATTCAGGGCAATGTCAATTGATGATTTTGAAAGGTATATTCACCTTCTTTAAATATTGCTTGTACGTTTTGTATTTTTGGTAAAAAATACCAGAAACTTTTGATTTGGACATCTATCCCAGATGTATTCAGCTTTGACCATGTCTGTCACAATCATTATTTGATTATAATTTTCTAGGTATAAAAAGCTTGAAGAGTTTAAATTGGAAAAAGAGCAGCACTTTCAATTAGAGCAAATGCGACTCGAGAATGAACGAAGAAACCAGGAAAGAGAGCATGAGCTAAAGATTTTCCAATTTTTATTTGGTAACCAGGCTACCCAGAACATGCAATCTACTGGCAGCTCATCACTAATGTTTGCCCAACCATATGTAAGTTTTCAACAACATACATTTGGAAATGGCTGCACCAGTATCCAAACTCCAGGCTGTAGCTTCGTAGACAGCAATGATGAAGAAAAAACATATTTCAGGTTATGATTTAAAGTATTTGAAAAGTATTTATTTTTAAGTACTTATGCTCACTTGAGTCTTTTAGTTCTGTTTTGAAGTTATATTTGTGGAACTGTTTAATACTATCTGAACATTAAATACAATCTTTGTACACTCATGAATCTTATGTTGTATGTTGCAATAATTAATGTAATTAAACGTTTTGAATAATTCATTGTGAGTCAAAATAGTCAGCTAATACTTCTCGAATGTCTTCACCTTCGTTCTCAATTACATCACTGGTTGGTACCACAAGTTCTTGATCAACGTTTTCTTCCCATTGCAGCAGAAAGTTGTTATTTTGCACTTCACAAATATTATGCAAAATGCAAGATGCCAACACAAGAATCACCAAATTCTTCACATTCATATCGACCCGCTTACTAAATATGATAAAGCGGCCTTTCCATCTGCCAAATGTGTTTTCGACTGTCATTCGCGCTCTGCTTATACGATAGTTGAAGACTCTTTGTTTTCTAGTTAAAACACCTGTAAGAGGATAACCTTTTAAGAGCCATGGCAGCAATGGGTACGCAGGATCCGTCAATATGACTGGGGATAATTCTTCTCTGTTTATTTCTTTCTTAAGATCAGGGGGGAACAGTTTACCTTAGTTGCCTTGCTTGGAAATAGCAGAATTTGAGAAAACCTGTGCGTCATGAACGCTACCAGGCCATCCAATGACAACAACACGAAACAAACAATTACAATCAACACAAGCTTGCATGATTATACTGTGAAAACCTTTTCTATTCATGTAATCTTCATGGCTCTCAGCGGGTGCAATTATTGGAATGTGAGTACCGTCTATTGCCCCAACACACATAGGAAAACCCCATTTTCGGTAGTATCCATCAATAACTTGATGTATGCCTTGTCCACGTGGAAATGTAATAAACTTTGACATTTGTTTTGTAATAGCACGACTTACATCTGATGCATATGCACACAAACGATCCAGAAACTCCAAATAAGTTTGCTATTGTTTTATATTCCGCTGTGGACGCAAGGTAGTACAACGTAAGCGCAAGTTGTCTCTTCGCCGTTATTGCTAATCGTATGGGAGTATTTTTGTGCAGTATGTTATACCTAACTTCATTTAAAAGAAAATTGAATGTTTCTTTTGTTACTCTGAAATTTGTATACCAAAGGTCATCGTCAAAATCCGAATCAACCATATCAAACCAAGCAAGTGATCGTGGGTGCATCCATAATGCCCTCGTTCGAAGACTGTTAATAGCTATCAAAATCGCATTCATGAAAAAAAGTAGAGATTTACTCCTTGCATCAGTCCATGACTTGCTTTTCAGGAGTTTTTTCCTGTCCTTTTTTTCTTGAAATTTGTATGCTTGCGGATATAAATCAACCATACCAAATATTTATTCATTTTATTTAGATTATTGAAAGGCACCATTTTGAATAAACCGCCAAATTGACGTCATTTACAGCAAAATGACCCGCTAACAATTGGAGTACCCTGAGGAAATTTACGGCCTGTCAAACAGAAAATTTGCTCGTGTAAACTCAAATCAAGTGCTGTAAAAATGAGTTTGCGTGCCTAAATTTTGGAGTACCGTGTCAAAATTGATTACCATGTAAACGGGCCTTATGATTACAAAAAAATCGGTGTGGATTAAACAAAACATCCAAAATCACAAAGAATTCATTAAAACGCAGGTGCGAGTTTAATCAAAAATACCATTAAACGTTTGCTCTTTGCGATGACTCCGCATTCAAAGATTAAACAACATTTAATCGAAGTCACACAGAATTGTTGGCAATAAGATCCTATGAAAATGTTATAAAGGAAATAGTGGAAACAAAACTACAGTTATAGAATATTGTCTGTTTCTACATATGTTTCTACATAGTCGCTGCTGATGCTTTCAAATCGAGCTACACTTGAAATCAATTTTATGGCGATGTATTGGCGTATTCTTCAATTTTTTTCTGACAAACTATAGTCACAATGATTTATTTCATAAATAGTTCAAAAAAGTTGATGCAACCTCCGCGATTTGCTAATAATTGGGAGATATTAACTTGGACCACATATTTTCTAATACAACGCCATATTGATTCTCACTACTTTGGGGCTCCGGAAGTAAATTTGCCCGGCTTCAACTTTTATGTCAGTTGCACTATCTAGTGTATTATTAGATCTGTGACGCCAATGATGACGTTAAATACATCAAGGTGGTTGAGAAGGTGTTGGTGCAGCTAAGCGCAGTGCAGCCTTCACCAAAGCAGCAGTTGCAGGAAAACCCCTGATCATTCAGAATGATAAAAGCAAGAATGCTATCACAAAGAGAAAGAAGAAAGCCTGTAGAACAAGGTGGCTGTCTACTGATATGGCAATTAAAGGAGTGTTCGAAGACTTTTTGCCTTTGATACAAACCCTCAAACTCTACAAAGAACTGGAAAACGACAGTACAGCCATTGGCCTACTCAAGCAAACAGCAAATATCCAGTTTCTGTCTGCTGTCTATCTTTTACACACGGTCCTACCTGCCCTTTCCCATCTGAGCAAAGCTTTTCAGCGAGGAAACGTATCATTTTCAGCCATCCATTGATTACACGCTCCATCAACTTTCTGAGATTGCTGCCAAGAAACCTTTGATTTGAGAAAAATACAAATGGACTTGAGTGATTACTTTGACAGCTACAATAGAGTCTTACTTAGAAAATCTTACAGTGAAATGTGTAGACTCTCTGAAATATGTAGTGCAGTACGAAAAAAAATCAGATTTGTCTTTCAAACATATGGGATTGCAGAAATCAAAATATTAGCCTCTTATTTTTATCAGGAAGTTGATGCAGATCAACGTGATAAAGCCGAAGAGCTAAAATGCTAATGGAAGAAATTCAAGTACAACTTGCTTCAACTCAAAAGTGAGATACCCCACCACATTCTACATCTTCCTAACAATAGAAATCTGTCTTTTGCAACTCCAACAGAGTGGGCTCTTCATCAAATGTTGTCTTAGCGAGCAATGTACGCGCACTTTATGTCATCACTGCTACAGATTGTACATGTTTGTTTGTCTCTTCCTGTGTTCAATGCCTGGCCAGAAAGAGGTGCTTGGGCTCTTAAACAGATAAAAACTTGTCTGAGGCGTTGATGCAAGCAGGGGTGGATCCAGGCTGGTGCAACTGATGCAAGTGCATCAGTTATAAAATTGAATAGTTAATATTTCACAACATTATAACTTACAATCAATACAAGCAAAATGCAAGAAATATATCAGATTGGAATGCTTATAGTTTCTAAATGCTTTAAATACCTTAATGCTGACAATATATCGACAACAGATGTACATTGATGATTAAAGGACATTGGCAACGAAAATTTTTATGGCATAGTTTTGAACCTTTGTGATGTCTAACAACTAAAATAGAAAAAATTTTTCTCAAAAATATTTTGTTGCTGAGATATTTTCAGCAAAAGTTTTATAAATTGCGCCATCTTGGATGAAATTTTGATAAAATTATCTCGAGCGGTAGTGACGTCATTGGCTGGCGAGCAGTCAAAACAACAATACAATATACTTTGTGATTGACTGCGTTACAACACATTTAAAGCGTATTTTACGGGGTTTTTTTGCTGTAATGGATGGCATACACGAAAATCAACCGGGTGAGGTTCTGCCCTATCAATATGAACCTGAAGTGAAGACCGAAACTAGTGAAGAAAGCGGTTCCGAACAGGAGAGCGAGCAGAGCGACTTGTCCTCGTCGGAGGATGAAATACATGCTGAATTTGAGAAAGCAAATGCTTAGCGCCTTCAAACTCTTAGTTGGTGTAAGTGTGGACATTGTACTTTGTCAAAAAAGGCAATCGAGTGTTTTTGTTGCCGCGAAAAAGCGCTTGAATACGATGAGTATGAGGCTTTGCTAGGCCAAACAGAACCTCAAGGGTTGCTTGACAACACACCAAGAATTTAGGGACAATATGCTGTCAGAAAGTGTGTTAAAGATAGACGTGTGTCGGCATCTTGAAGAAAACTGGCCCCTGTCTGATGAGGATCTAGAGAGAATACACAAGCTGTATCGATTAGTTGCCTATCAAAGATGTTCTAGGTGGATTTTTCAAATTTGGGGGAAGAAACATCGAAGACCATTTCCTGCTTGTGTTTATGCTAGCATACGAAAACGCTTCGCGTCACCAGACGGACTTTATACACATTTTAAAAACGCATGTTATCACGAAAGACCGTAAATTCAGTCTTAGACAGATGCTCTTTGATGTTCTTTGTTATGATCTGCAATTGCGATGCCATATCATTGTCAAAGGATTGTCACGAACTGCGCAAAAGCAAAATGCATGAGTGATCCACCCAAAACTTGTATTCATTCATAAGTTATAAAGTTAATCGAAAAGTGTACTTGTACATTGTGCACGCAAACATGCACGTAAAACATTACGGATAAACGAAACTCTACAGTCTAGAACAAAACATAGCGGCTTAGAGCTTATCACCTATATAAAACTACATAATCTTTCAAAGACTCTTATGTCTACAAATAATAAATTAAACGTATAACTCATTTGTTGGTCACAGGTTTGTAATATGGGAAAATGAAATATTTCTATTGCACGAAACGTTCAGTGTATAAAACACGCTTGTTGTTGTCTGGGCTTACATTTGGTATGTCGGCAAAACCTAGTTGTTAGATCTGCTAAAATAAACGTTTCTACGTCTTATAACGACTAAATATTGGAAAAGTATATAAGCGTGATAAACTACACAACTTTTGTTAATCTTAACAACCGCCGACTGTTGTTTTTGTTTTAAAATTCCAGTGAACAAATGTGCTATATATTATTATAATACTATTATTTTATATTGTGTCATTCAGTGGATACCAGCCAATGACGTCAGTAATGTATTCTGGCATAATTTAGCATAAGGCTTTTTTTTCAAAATGGCGGATAAGGATTCAACTTTATGTCAAATTTTCTCAACAGCAAAATTCAAAAGAGACACGAAAACACGAAATTAAGTATTCCATAGCTATCTATGATAAACGTATGAAAAAAAAATTGTCGTTGCCAATGTCCTTTAAGAAATATTGTTTAAACCCTTCGTAGATTGTTTACATGTGAGTATCATTTTGATTATAGCCGCATTATTAAAAAATGCGTCGCTAAATATGGCGTTTTTAAGTGTCGAAGTTTTTAGCGAAAATTTGTTTCATCATCCAGCTACACTGAGCTGAATTTGTAATACTGCGTCACGGTGGGGAAAAAGTGCATCAGTTGGTGCAACAGTCCCGAGTCTCTTTGGCCGAGTGAACCACCTAAACGTCACGAATTTCATTGTTTTTTAGCCTAAGTCCTGGTGGGAAATCTCTGCTGACTGTTGCACTAAGCCCACGAGCACTAAAATTTCATTCTGACTGATGCACTTGAGCCAGCGTTATAAATCTTCAAACCTTTAAAATTATAATTACATGACTATGGCATTTGGCTTATTTATATCTTGAAGTCATCAAGGCTGAAAGTAGGCATATATACGATCTTGGCTCATTGATTCAAGAGAGTAAAACCAGCGAAATTTCTTCTGTAAGAAAAGATTATGAAGCAAGAGTCTCTGCTGCCATTCCGACTAAAACAGACCTGTTTCGAATAGGAAAGCTGGCAGGCAATCTTGACACAGAGTTGCTTATCTCCAGGGATGAATTAAAGAAGGTGTTTTTGAAAATTTTTTTTCTTCATTCTTTAATTCAATTAAAGACAATTAAAGAAAACTTTTCGAGAAAACCATTAAAACTTTAACAAAATTTCAAACTAAGTAAATGGATAACGAAGGACCCCAATAACAAAACATCTCAAAATGTTCCAAATTTAAATGTCCTCTTTACACAAGTGTTTTTTACTTTAACTAGATAAGATTCTTAGTGCCTTGCTATACCTCTAATCTTCCAAAATAACTTCTTCGTCTGAGTCGTACTCGTCGTACATTTCCTTGACCATCACATCTGACATCTGAAGGGTGTTAGTTTTAATATATACCAGTTTCCGAACTTTCTCGGGACCAAGACGATTTCTTAATTTGGAATGGATGAATCCAAAGGTGGAAAAATTCCGCTCTGAGGCAGCAGTGATGCTGCCATAGAAAAACATGCACTGCTAGGTTTTGCAGTAATGCCCAATCTGTGCCGTCTGCTAACCACCACTGGAGTACTGACTTTGCTTTGCCAATGATTTTGTAGCGGAATGTTTTCTGATGTCTTTTGCTAAGTGCCTCAATTCGAAAGGCAGTATACTCTTGTGCCATTTGGTTCATCCGTTCCTCACTTGTTGTGCCATCCTTTTTTGGAAACTTAAAAATGTAATCTTCAATCTCATTTTGAAGAGTGCACAGCATTCCATTACCCAGGTATCTTGGATCTAGAAGATATGCCACCCCATGCGCATCTCCATACATAAAATTAAACCGGTTATGCACCAATTCTACCAAGTAAGCCTTCTTGTCAGCATCAACATTCTTCAGGCTGCGCATCTTTTCCTCTAGCTCAATAAATGCCTTGTACACATCAGAGCTGGGGACTGCATCATTTTGGAAGAACTTTATGTACTTATCGATTGGTGCCAGTATTGTTATGCATTTTTCAAGCTTGACTACAAAATTGGGATCTGTGATCACTGCTTTAATTGCCACACGCTTTTCTCTTTGTTTGGCATTTCCCTTGGTAACGAAATCACGCTGAGATACCAAACCATTGAGGATATTGTCAGCCCTTTGCAACGATTTTAAGCAGCCATCCAATGTGCCCCAACGTGTTGGTACAGGCTGTACCAAACCACTCGACTTAGCTGCAGCCAATGCTCTCTTTAGCTTTGCTTTAGGGACATGATGATTATGGAAAAAAGAAACAAATCCTTACCCTCGACGGTAAACTGGAGCAGGTCTTCAAATGGGTAACCAGCTGGATACTCTGAAGGACCACCATCAGGGGCATCCTTCTTTTTGACTGCAAAGATGTCTTTTACTAGAAGGTGTAGCCCATGGGCCACACAGCCATGGAAAAAAGGGTAGGGTATTGCTTTTCCAATTTACTCCATGCCTTTTTGTTGGCTGCTGTATTATCTGTAACTGCACCAACTACATTGTCTCCGAGACTATCTATTACCTGACCTAGGTCTGTGAAAAGCCATTCAGTTGTATGGCTTTGCCCTTCTGTGTGCACTGCTTCCAAGAATAATGATTTTGTTGCACAAATGGCCATATAATTGACAACAGGGTCATTCGCTACATTCGACCATGCATCACTTGTAATGCATACAAAGAGATCATCAGTGGAAACCACGGTAGTGACCTCTTCCTTTACCCTCTGGTAACATTCATCAATATATTGGACGATGGTACAATGTTGAAATGCTGTCGTCGACAAATCAGACATTTAAAACACGAGTTAGAGCAGGAATGGTGTCATCGATGAATGGTCATTAACATCCTTAAATGTAACCTTGGTCAAGAAGGAATAAACAGGGGGTGTTTATTCCCTGTTGAATTTATTTAAATTTCAAAGCATCCTGACCTGCATCAACGTATTAAATCGAAATTTACTGTATTTTATATTACAATATCAATTTTCAAACTCCATGTCTAATATTGTTGGCTCAATGAAATTTAGCCAGTAGTATAATGCAATGCTTTGGATTTATGCCATAACTAGTGTGCACATAATTATACTTGTTATTGTGCCAAGTTTATAAAGTTGTCATGTAACATAAGATCACAAAACATTTTATTCACAACTATATGTTTGAATTTGGGTAATCCTGCCATATTTATACTGGAGATTTCTTGGTATTAAGGTCACTGGTAGAAGTCTCCACATACTTCCTGGAGAAATCTCCACTCATATTGTGATTTCAAAGTTACTAATATACATAAAATTATAAGAGCTAATAGTTTAATATTACAATACATCAGGATATTTCATATAATATATTGTAATATGTGCTCAATGTGACAGACATAGAGGGCACATTTTTCACACATTTTGCTTGTCTATAAATACTAACTTTCAGAGCTATGCAATGTGTTGAATGTAAGAGCTATGCTGGAACAACCATGTTATTCATTAGAGTTTTTCTTTTTCAAATTGCATATCTAATATTGTCAATTCCCTGAAATTTAGCAAAGCAAACTGTAATTACATATTATTTCTGCCACAACAATTCCTTATTTCTTCCACACCTAGCTTGATAATGATTTTCATATGAAGTTGAAATATTTCTTTGAATCTTCTCAGTTACTGTTATAACTGGAATCTTGAGTTTACAAGATGATGTTTTTTTGAGTGTATGCTCTCATTTACAATCATTCACGGTGTTCAAAACTTCTAAATTTGCCATAAAGCATTATGATCACAAAAGGGTGGGTACACAGCAAAGCATTTCATTTTCGTAGATATGATGTTACTATATGGTCTTTACATAATTATTATGATCTCAAAATTACCCACTTTACATAAACATATTAGAGCAAACAGTTCTATATTGTAATACTTTAACATATTTCATTGTATATTACATCACCATATTTTATTTCTGCATATGTGCATATGTGCATCCTGATCCTTATGTTCAGGAGTCATCACCATTGCACTTTGACTATAGCTAGGAGGGCACATAGTGCATTAGCTATTAGGTATGTACTTATACTCCCCTTGAAAGCTGGTCTCATGAATTTGGTTGGCAAAGTATAGCACTGGCATTACCATGCTTAGATTCAATCATCTAAAAAAATATTAATGGATTGTTAAAGGCACCCCAAAAAATTACACTTTAAGGCTTGATGAATGTTCACCTAAATTGCTTTTCTTTGTCAGCATTGAGTCAATAGTGATTTTATTCAAGACGTTCTAATTTTTCTTGCTTGTGTAGAACTAGAGGTGATGGTAACTGCTTATATAGAGCATGCTCTAAGGTGCTGTCTGGTAAGGAAGACTTGCAGTCTTTGTTGCATGGTCTCACAAGCATTGAACTGCTCAGCTACCCACAGTTTTATTCATTCCATCCATATTTAAAGAAAAAAGCTGATATGTTTGAAAGTAATAACATGGTTTTCTCTGCAGCAGCATCTGATTTTGAACTGGGTGATGGTTATGACCAATATGATAAAACCTCTTGGTCACAGGTTGTTACTCGCGAAGCTATAAGAAATGCAAGTAACTGTTGCTACTCCTCCTTACTATGCATGTTTGCTCTTTCATCTGTTACTGGTATGAAAGTACGCTCAGTTTACCTTGACACCCTGGGAGAGACAAGAAAATATGCAAAATTTTTGAATGGTCAGATTCTTCCTCGAGTTGAGCATTCTTTATTTGTACATGCTGGTGCTAAACAAACCCAAGAACCTGGTCTTTCTTTGGTCAGAATATGGTGCATATTCTCTGCCAGGACTGGAAACGTCTTTCAAAGTAAATCATTTTGTGCCTTTGATACCAGTTTATTTAAAAGAATCCGTGGAAGAATTAATAAAATCAAAGGCTCCAAATAAGAAAGTTAAGCCTGGCGCACACTAGCGCCATCGGCTGAGCCGAGAGTTACTCGTGACTGTTGGCGCACGCCATTTCCTCAAGTGAGCGGTCAAGTTTTCAGCAATATTCGCCTTGCGCACCATCGGCGCCGATTATTCAACATGTTGAATAAAATGGTGCACGAGTGAACATTGGCTCCAATGTGCGCGCGTGCTGAGCTATTATCTCAACACGTGAAGAAAATGCGCATGCGTTCTTTCCACAGTCATTTCAACATGGACTCTGGTAGTGTCGTTGTAGCAGAAGCTTTGTTGGAAGGTCATTTGGCTGACATTTGGCCAGATTTTCCCTGTCTTTATGACGTGCGATGTCCCGAGTTTAAAAATCGGGATTTACGTGAAAATGCGTTCGAAGAAATCGCTGAAAAACTCGGAAAAACAGGTAACGTACAGGCGAACCAGGCTGGGAAAGTATGTCGTTTTTCGACGAGATCTCCGGTGCGTACTATGAAATAACTGGTGTGCTGGTGTGCAAAATATATTTTATGGTGCTCTGGTGCGCATATGACGATCAAAGCATAATAATATTAAATTAATATACGAAGTATCGCTAATCTCGGTGTACACAGGCTCTTTTCATTGTTTTGTTGTGTCAAACATGTTGTACGTCGCAAAATCTTTGGAAGGAAAAATAGTAATTTAAGGAATATTGATTATACAGTGTGCGATATTGCAAAAGACTGAATCTTGCTTTGTAAGCCTTTGTTGCAATTAAAATATCGGAAGTTACTGTTTATAAAAATGTCATTTCTCAAAGCACAACTTCCATTTGAATTGGATGTGAACATCTCAAATTTCGCCCACGTTTGCACAGAACTGTCAATTAAATTATTAAGGACCAACCAGTGACAGAATTTAAAAAGGAGCAGCTAATTTCCCTTAAATGCATGAGGATCCTGCACTAGATTTGTGGTTTACTCTGAAGTTTTCTTCAGGAAAGGCATTGAAAGCAAGGATCAACGAAGAATTTGTGTACACCAGCATGTACACAAATGAAGATATAATAAAGTCAATTGGCCAATAAATGTACATTGCCCTTGACGTAGCTCTTTCCACAAGTGGTTGTGAGGCTATAGTAGAGGGATTTTATAGTCTTATCGGTACTCACAAGAAAACTGGAGGCCAATCTAATGAGGTTTTGGTTCATAGATCTATATGCCTCATTGAATTACCATGCCATGCCCACAAATATGGCAGAATATTGCCACGCCCAAATATGCCTGGTGTGCAATAATATTATTAAAAAAAAATCTCCGGTGCGCAGAAGACATACTTTCCAGCCTGGCAGGCGAAACGTGGGTCTGTGTGTGTCTATAACCTGTTGTGCCAAATGTTGTATGTGACAACTTATCATTCATCATGCACCATTATTTTTGTTCCATCTAGTTGATTGGGTAAAGTCAAAAATTTGATCACTGCGAAATAGTTTCGTAAAGGCGAAAAAACCTCCACCCAGTGGCAGTGCTAGAAAAAATCCATCTCGTCGAACCACTTGGATATTAGAGAAGTTACAATTTCTAGCACCTCATTTTGCAACACGGACTTCATTTTCGAATATTGACTCTGTAAGTTTCGTTCAAAGTTCTTACTCAATTTATTTATATGACATAAAGTGATGAAATTATTTAATATATTAATATATTAGTATATAATACAGTATATTTAATTATAAGCAAACTATAAAATTATTTTCTACACAATCATATTGTCTTGCCATGGTACAGACCCTTGATTATTGAAATAGTCAGTCAACACTTCTCTTTGGCCTTTTGCATTTCTTGGAGCATTACGATTGCTGCCTGGCTGTAAGCCATTCAGTGATGTATCAGTTCTCCACATTCCTCGGATTACAGTATGATCTTCATTTTCAACATCTGCAACACCACTGTAATTTCCAATGTTCTTGCCAATCATGAAATTGTGCAGACAGCAGGCTGCAAAAATTATGTCAATGACTTTGACTGGGGATAATTTAATGGTTGTTAAAAATATGCACCATCTATGTGCTAAAATTCCGAAAGCATTTTCAACAACTCGGTGTGCCCGGGACAATCTATAATTAAAAACTCGTTTTTGCTTGACTAAATTGCGATGAGGATATGGCTTCATCATGTATGATGTCAAAGGAAAGGCATCATCTCCCACAACATGGTATGCTACTTTTGTTGATGTTCCTCTTAATATACTTGGTTCAGGGATGTCTAAAGTGTTTGCTGTAAGTGCTTGTCTTAATGGGGAATAAGCAAAAACTCCAGCATCTCCAGCTCTTCCAGCAGCACCAACATCAACATAGACAAATCTGTAATTCGCATTGACCATAGCCAGCAAGATAACACTGAAAAAGTGCTTATAATTAAAAAATTCAGAACCAGTGTCGGCTGGCTGTTGAATTGCGATATGCTTCCCATCAATAGCTCCCAAACAACAGGGATAATTCCATCTGCTCTCAAATTCCCTTGCAATTTGAAGCCAGTATTTGGTAGTTCTTGGGATCTAAAAAATGTTGATTTTTATTTTAAAAATTTCAGGAATCCGTTGTCACTCCTCAAGACACAAGTTTCACCCAAGAGGATGATGATGATTACAATGATTTAAATAATGAAAATGAAAATGAAATGGAACATCATCGAGTGGATGGTGCAGTAGCAAGGTCTACAAGTCAGCCTATACAAAGGCCAACTACTTCAAGGAAGAGACAGGCTGAAGAAGAATTTAATTTGATTAAAAGTTTGTCAAATTCAATAGCCGAGAAAAGAAAACGCAGAAAAGAAAATAATGGTGGCAACATGTTGGATGCTTTTGGAGTCTATGTGGCAAAGGCACTTTAGGAATTAGATCCTAGAACTTGTCACCTTGCACAAAATAAAATAAATGGAATAATTTTTCAAGCACAGGCTGGTCTATTGGCACAAACTCAAGAAATACCACCACAAATGCTTCGTGCACAATCACAAAGAAACTATTTCAATCCAAACATAAGCATTGGTATGCCGTCAAATTCAACACCACCACTGTACGATGAAAACAATGCATCATACAGAGATGATCATATGCATATGTCAGGTGCCTGGCAAAATTGATACATTCACATTTGCACACTTTTGTAGTTATGGCTTGTTTTGCATGTGTTTGGGTAAGATAAATGATGTAGAAAAGTATGTTTTATAAGTGAATACATTAAATAACCTTCAAATAGTTCTCCTTCATTACTGCATACAAGGCATTACATGTTTCCTCCACAATACCAGATATTGTTCTTTCACCTATCCGATATTAAAAAGAAAGACTTCTGAATGTTTCCCCTAAACAAAATACAGACCATTTAATATATATGGTTTCTAATACCTTTACTTTTGAAAGACCCACTGCTATTTTTAATGTCTTTTCTTACCTGTAGCCAAAAAGCGTAATGTTACCGACAATCTCTCCCTTGGCTGAAGCGATTTTCGTAGTTTTGTGTCGTTTTTCTGAATTAGTGGAGACACCATATTCAATATTTCCTCGAATGAAATCCTATCTAAACGATGATACTGTCGGAATTTCTCTGGGTCCTCACAATTCAACTCATGCACTATTGTAGCCGATGCTCCTAGTGTTTCACGGCGTGAAATCCATGATTTGGTCCATGTCTTTCTGCAAGACGCTCTCGAACGTCTTCGTCTTCGGCGCATTAACATAAGCAGCAGCAAAATTTCTTCCTCGTCTGATGAACTCGAGTCCCTGGCATCCGCCATATTGCAATGGATAAATGTAAAAAAGTTGCTGAACGCATGCGCATTTTCTTCACGTATTGAAATAATAGCTCAGCACGCGCGCACACTTGGAGCCAATGTTCACTCGTGCACCATTTTATTCAACATGTTGAATATTCGGCGCCGATGGCGCGCGAGGCGAATATTGCTCAAAACTTGACCGCACACTTGAGGAAATGGCGTGCGCCAACAGTCACGAGTAACTCTCATCTCAGCCGATGGCGCTAGTGTGCGCCAGGCTTTAAAATCACCGATGTTTTCACAAGTGGCTCCCAAAACAGATTGACTTCTTCATCAAGTGCAAATATATCAATGATGCTTCGGCCCAAAATACGGAACAGACATTAAACAACGTTGGGCTCCCTGTTATAAATTGTAGAGGTCAGGGATACGATGGAGCTAGTGCAGTGTCCAGTTTAGGAAAGGGCGTATATAGTCGTATACTTGAGAAGAATCCGAAGGCACTATATGTTCATTGTTCCAGTCATTGGCTAAACTTGTTTGTTGCCAAAGCTTGCTCACTTTTGCCAGTAAAAAACATGTTGGGTCAAGCTCAACAGATAACGTCCTTCTTCAGGAGGTCTCCATAACGTTCACGGTACCTTAGCAAAAAAATGATGGAATATGGCTTGAAATTCAAAAAGTTGAAGTCGCCATCCACAACTCCTTGGGTAGAGCGAATAATTTCTCTTGACGGTTTTCTGGATGCATATGCTGTGATTTACAAAGCATTGGATTACATGCAGTTTGGTGGTAGCAACAATGAGTTCAAAGATGCAACCAGTTCTGCTGCCACTACCACGACATCTTTTATGACACTGCTCTTCAGCTAGCTCATTAAGTAAAGCTCGTCAATCCTGAGTCCATGCCTCGGATATGCAACAGGCAAACGAACAGAGAAAACTAAAGTTACAACACCACGCGATTATTAAAGAGTCAAACTCGCTATTCCTCTTCTTGACCATGTCATTGAAGAAATTCGATCTCGTTTTCCAAAGGAAATGTGTAATCTTTACAATAACTTTTATGTTATCCCTCACCATTTCATGCATTGTGAAGGTGTTAACTGGAAGAACGAGTTCATGAAATTCCTAACTGCCTACAAAGACGATATGCCAAACTTTCGCGCTGTTCATGCAGAGCTAGAGTTGTGGGAGATGAGCTGGAAAATGGCGATGAAAACGTAGAATACGACTTCATTGCTGATGGACGAGTGGTATCAAGTGTGATTAATGGTCAAAAACTTGTGTGCTTCATTTGATATATAAAAGGTTTCTTTGCGTTTCACGACAAAAAATATGCCATGCTTCTACCTTTTCAAAATCACTCGTGGATTGGAATGATACCTTCCTGATTGTAAGTTTTGGAGAAGGTATGAAACTTGATAATTAGTGATGAAAATGTTTAAGGGTAAGTGGAATTTTAGATTTTATATCATTGAAATTTGCGAAAAGTTTACAAACTAAGTAAATTACATGTTTGTAAATATAGATCGTCCAGGTTGGTATAGTCCTGAGAAGGACTGTTTTTGTTGTTGTTGACTGACGTTTCGACAACCTTAGCGGTAGGCATCTTCAGAGTCAAATGACGATCTACATTTGCAAACATGTAACGGTATTCCCGGGTTCAAACCATTTACTTTAAACTAAGGAAAGGCAACTTTTTTAAATTCTGTTCTCAAAACACCGGAAATCGCATTTCAGAGGGTCTAACATATAAAATTTCCCGGGGGGGCATCCTCTCAGACCCCTCTTCAAAGCTGGTGCGCCTTTGGCGCTCGCAATGGTGCATCAGTCACGAAAATTGCAGGATCCGCCCCTGGATGCAAGTGTCAATTAATGGTCCAGAAATTGATGAGTGTGGATCCTTTATCGAAACTGCTGTAAAGAAATGGTTACCCAACATAAAAAATTGGTAAACGTGAAGAAGGAACTTGTCATAAGTAAAATACCTACTGATATCTCTGCAGCTTTTGTTCAAGAAAACAACATAAATTTGGTGGAGGAGCCCAAAGATACACTTGTCAGTAACATTGACAACGAACCAGTAACATGTACTTGCAGCAACGTAAATGGTGATCCAAAAAATAAAATTGACTTCGTAGTTGCTTCCCTCAATCTTCCCTAAAGAGAAAGGGATTCTTTCAGTGATAGTGAAAGTGATGGTGACAGTGATTTGGTTGAGCTGTGAGGACTTTATTCGTTGCTTCATACCCATTTTTAATAATGGGGAAAATAGAGTGTTTACATCATTCACCAAGTTGGAGGAAAATCCCATATAGTGAAAAGATTTCTTCTAGTTTCATGCTCTGTTTAGCATCGGCACTTTGATGTACTCCCCCAACATGGCCGCTTTGACGTCACATGCAAACTCTCCATTGTTGTGTTACTTATTGTTACAGTTACAACAGCTAGATGATGATCATGATAATTAATTTTTAGTCAGTTGATTTGCATCATTTACATGTTTAAACTGCATTCAGATTCTATTTATTCAAATAAATATAGGTTAGAATATTATATTAATATTTATGAAACCCCTCTCTCTCTTTAATTTAAAAGTAACAATCAAAGTACACAATGGTTAAGCATGGTTATTTGTACTCCACTGACAACTAATGACCATCATTTCATTAAATTTTTATAAGCAGGCAGTTCGTCCATGCAATTCAGTTAACATCTTTAGTGTTTGTGTAAACTAATATTTGAGTAAATTTCGAATTGAATTTGAAAATATCCATACTCACAAGTATACTCGACCATGAGTTTTTAGACTCAAGACTGTCACAGTTATGGCCGGCTACTTTTTTGTCTCAGCCTCCTACTTCAAATAATTTTGAAACCCCTCTGTCTAGAACATAATGGCCAATTTTCATCTCATATAAATTTTATATTCATTAAATGAAACCCATTCATTATTGAACATGAAGCTGCATGTTTAAATAATTATCATAATTATCAATAATTTTCTCAGACATACAAGATTGTTCCCAAGTATGATATAACCAACACATCTTATACAAAACATTAACACATGGTGGACTATTCAAATTTACATTATTGAAGGTTTACTAGTCACGTTTTTGTCCCTGTGAGCAAATATTTCTTCAATATAAGCAAGTACTATTATATCTCGATAGCTTCTTCATTTCATTTTCATTACACTTGTCTATAAATTTTTCTTATCTACAAATTCTTGTACAATAGACGAAGCAAGAAAGAAGATTAGCTTAGATTGCTTTGCTTGATAGGCCAAGAGTATAAATAAAAAAATGTACTTAATAAACTAATGCTGTCTTCTGTAATGTTGAGTTACATTCAAACAGCTGTATTTACTTTCAAAAAGTTGATAATATACATTCATATAAGCCGCATACATATATGTCTATTATAAAAGTAAATTTTTTAAGATAAACAAGATTGTTGCAAAAGCAAAACATAAGCAACATAATGTTTTTTGAAACGGTCACATACTCAGAAATAGTGGACTGTTCAATCAATTTACAACATCAAATAATAGATTATAGGATCAGTTGAAAAATAATCATGCACCAATCAAATATTCACATATCAAATAAAGTTACTATATCTCAATGAAAGCTATTATTTCTCAATGTAAGCACTTTTGGATCTTGATGGGGATGGGATGGTTTCTCATCTTATTTTCATATTACACTTGTTTATATATTTGTCTTATTAACCCATTCTTGCACAATATTTGGAGCAAGAAATAAGATAACCTATTCAAATATTTGAGCTTAGATAGATTGCCTTGATAGGCCAAGTTCATAATAAAATATATTTTATTATATATTTATATATATAATAGATAGATCAAGTCTGTCTTTTGTATTGTTGAATATACATACAAACAGCAGTATTTTTCCTTTTATATGCAAAATAACTGTAGAAATTGACAAGATGCTTTAGTGGTTACTTTGTTTACGTCTTTATCCAAAAGCATATGCGCATCTCTCCATCATGAACTGAAGTATTTTATGTCCAATAGCGCAAACATGTCCCCTCGAACCTTTACTCCATATCATAATTACATAATACAAATTTTTCATCAACGTCACTATATTCGGCTTTAATATAGACAAAAACAAACTCCAACTCGTGTTTTAGGTTGTAGGGATGCCTTGCGATTTCGTTTTGATATTGAAGGTCATTGTTGTAATATAAAAAAAAAAAATCAGCTATTTTCTCAACAAAGCACCTTTCCAGTTGATGTACTGTATTTCACATCAATCAACAGCAAATATATTCCGGAAGTCAACAAAGCATGTTTTTTAATTTTTTGGTACAATATAATGATACCTTTGGTTTGCAAGAATATTGGTGCCACTTTTATCAAAAAATATTGAGAAAGCAATTTCATCGAGTGTAAGGAAAGTATTTTTAAAGGCAGCTTTTGTTTATGCAATGTGTTGCTTCTATTTAAAGTATATATTTTTTGTCTTTACAGGTTCAAATACGTTTCAACTAGACATAGGCCACGTCCGCACGAATCTGGATACATTTGAAACCGCATACTGAACTGTAAAACCGCACTAAAGTATTTCCGTCCACACGAATTCAATTGCGACATCGATTCTGTCTATTGTAAACATAAAAAAAGCGCGTGCAAGATTACAAAGATTGTGCTATCATGTCGAAATTTGGTAGAAAAGGGGGAAAATGATGAAACAGAACTATTATTAAATGTTATTAACAATTACAAAACGTCTAAAGCAGGCGAAAACGTCGACTGGCAATCAGTGCAATCAAAATACTCTGACATATTGAATTTATTTCAAGAGCAATATCCTTGTAAAGATAAAGCTGAAGAGAATGGCAAAGATTTTCCTCACGAAACAGTAGAAATAACAAAGGCTATTGTAACGACAAAGATGAAGAATATCCGTTCAAAATACAGACAGGCGATAGACTCCGGTAAGAAAAGCGGCCATGGCAGGGTTGTTATGCTATTTTTTGAGCTGTGCGAACATATATGGGGTGGTTCACCTGCTACCAAGACAATAATAAGTGGAATGGAAAGTGTAGACTTGACAAGAGAAATACATGATTATTCTACTGAAATCAGTGAGTCACGAGAATCAGATAATGATAGCTCTCATGAAGATTCTGTTGCTCAGCCTGCTGCCAGTGTAATAGATAAAAGAAGTTTTTTGGATTCTAAACTGAAAGGCTATAAACAAGAAAAACTCAAACGGAAGCTGTCAGCTGAGTCACAACTGCTACATATTGCCCAAGATGAAATTCAAATTAAGAAAAAGTTGATTGAGAAAATTGAAACCATGGATAAGATGCATGCTATACACATGAAGAAGCTTCAAGTCAACATGCAGCAATTAACAGGATCCATTGCAGATGGATTTTCAATGTTGAGACAAATAATGAACCAGCCTAATCAGCATCAACAAATGTCACATTACATGCCACCAGCATTGAACTATTCAAATGGTTTTATAAATCCTGCTTTTCAAGTATCACAATGTAATGCTGCTTTACAAAGCCAGACAGGAAAAACAGGTGTCTCATGTACACAAGACCCGCACTTGGATGGCAGTTCATCTTCAGATATGTTTTCCTCTTGATTTAATGTTTTTGTAGAACATATAAAAATCAACACCTAAAGACCTGTTGATGTGTGTTGAAAGTATTTATGTTAAAGTTTTGTTTCATTGACTCTCATTAACCATTTAAGTAAAAACATTTTGTCTGCTTTCATTTAGTTGTTTCTTTAAAATCTAGAAAGTTCAACTACATTCTTCCTTATCAGTTTTTTTCTTTAAAATATATAACTATTATATTTGAACAAAACTACTTTATGACTCTTGTGTGAATTTACATTTCCATGCCTACACACTGTAAAAGAGTATTTTATTATCTTGTGCTTTAATATTTGAATGTTAAAGTGCTACTGAAGTGAAATTTTGGGTATCGATTTTTTTCTATAATCAAATAGTTCTATCTTTCGTGATCACTTTGGTATAATTTTTATGCATATTGAATCACGGGATCATCAATAAATTTTTGCTCAGTTGGGTTACGCGTGCGAATTTTTACTACTGAAATACTATACGGATGTGACGTAATTAAAAGGACGGAAGTCGAAGTATGAGCATTGATTTACTAGTATTTTGTTAGATTTTTAACACATATACACAATAAAATATGAGTTCTTCAAGCAGTGAAAGCGAACGCAGTTCGGATACTGAAAACTCAGATATGGCAAATGAAAATTTACTTTCGAATTCCGGCGATGAGGATACAATTGTGGCTAATTCAGTTGTAAATCCTTACGAAAATGAACCTCTTGCGAACGCAGTCGGAGAGAATTTTGTGTCGGTCGAAGAAGACGCAGATGGCTTAGAACCTCGAACATTGGAAGCGAGGTTCAAAGGAACCGTTCAGTTAGATAAGTGGTAAGTTGATAAATGTTATTAGAACTCTAGAAGAAATTAAACCATGAATTAAACATGTTATTTTGTCCTTATGTCGTGGTGCATAAATATGATAACAAATCACTTTTTTATAGGTGTGCATGTAGCTTGGGTCGTACTCAACTGCTGACAGATGCCATTGAATACCGTTGTTGTCAATAGGTTGGGCCTACTTTACATAAACTGGTATTCGATGGTAGCATTGAAAAAATTAGCTGTGTTACTCTTCACGAAGAGTACACGATTATGACACATGCTACAGTCTTGAAGAATGTTGGCTCACTTCTAAGAGACCAAGATGGAAGGTCATACAAGCGTCGTAGAATACATGAAAATGAGTTAGTACATTTTTGATTTCTAATTTTGTTTTGTAACGAATGATTAATATCTTGCCATGTATCTCTACTTTTTACCTTTATGTGGTTCATTATTGTGCTGTGATGCTTCACAATTTTGTTGTGTGAAGTCAAAATAAATAATCAAATAGAAATTACTATTTTGAATTTCTCAAAGATACTTGAGAGCAGTTGCATACCGTTGGGTCATTCGATGGCTGTGTGGATGCCTTGGTTGGGAAAATTCTAGACCATTACCTGCATGTATCTACACAGACATCCGAAAACGATTTCCATTACGAAATCCCCTAGGCCAAGAACATGCTGGCTACAAGTCAGCACAGGAAAGAAACTGATAGAAGTAGGAAACATTTTTTGTAGCATAGTATATTATTTTATAACTAACTTTAAAGTTGGCCTGCTAAGAATATTTGTCAAGTAATTCTTGTGGACAATGACTTTTTGGATGTCCTTTCATTGGCTGTCCACAATTTTTGCATAAGCGCGTTTTTTTTGATCTGAAGGACCTGTTGAAGCAGCTTGTTTTTCTTTGTCTAAACCTTTTGCTTGCAGTACATCTTGCTGTTGATCTATAAATAACAATTTAATGTGTTTACTTTTAGAATGCACTAGCCATACCTATTATACATGGTAGCATGAACAACTTACATGTGGGAAACAATGGTGTTGAAGATAGTTGTTTCCTATCCAAATGCCGTTGGATTGCCTCAGTTTTGGAAATTCGATCCGAGAACGTTTTGTTTAAGGCTTCTGGAACTTTTTCCTTATACTTCCTAAATACGTTGTCCATGGATTTGTCACAACTAAGAGCCATGACATTTTTGATTTCATTAACATAGTCTGGAGAAATGACAAGTGGTTAGATGTGTAAGTCAAGAGTACCAATGCATACATGCTAAACTTACAATATGATGGTACTGAAGAAACAGTTCTTACTACTTCATCCCCTGATTTAAATTTTGGGTGTCACAGAATAATATGGTGTTCCATTTTTTGTTTTTTTTGGCTGTCTGTGAAGGTTTTCATTGAAATGAAGTACTGCCAGTACGTGCCTAAACAGAACAAACCATTTACTATGTAATTTTTTTTCTTGACTAGGAACAAGTAAAAAAGCCTTGGCAGATAGAGAACAGTGATTACAAGTTACCTGCAATATGTACCAAGCCAAGAAAAGTGGGTCATCTTTGGATGCCAGCCATTTACTGTTGAATGAAAACCTTCGAGACAACTAGTTTGTGCTTCTGAAGATAGTTTTTTAACATCTTTGAGAACAGATTTTTTCAACAGAATGGAGGAAAGTCGCTGATATGATTTAGTTCCTTAAAAAGAATACAATCCCATCTGAAAAGTGCTAAATAACATTTTAGCCATTTTAACAATCTCAATTCTGTCTTGCTGCCTAAATGTGTGCATGCTCATACCAACTTGAAGCCATAGACGTTCATCTAGCTCTCCATGAGCACACTTAGGAAACAACTCATCTGGATTGTTTTCATGCTTCTTTGTAATGTGCCTAGCAATGGATTTCCATTTTTCCACAATCATATCTCCATATCCCATCTTAGTAGACATAGCCGACCAATATAAGTGGTTGCGGATACCTTTAATCCAAAACACCAGCAACTCACAGCCTTTTTCTTTACTAGCCTTTAATATTGTTTTGGAAAGTCCTTGGCAAACATGCCACAAATCATTGAAGTGCTGGGTTTCCTTCTCAGATGTTTGAATCCACTTTGCAATCCCTTTGTGACGATCGCTAATAAATATTGGAATTTGTAGTCCACTATCTTGAAGAAACTTCTGAACCGCTGAAGGATCACCAATTTCAGATCGTACCTCCTGGACATCGCCGATATTAAAAAATTCATTTGGCTCATTACTGGATTGAGAACTGTCACTTTCAGTATCGGAATCATCACTTTCCTAAAACGTAGAATAGGTAACAGTGCGTAAATTTCCAATGGTCTTTGACAAACGTTGTATAAAATGTATTTACACCAACGGGTCAAGTTCTGACTATTTCGTAAAGAACCTGTTATTTCAAAAAAAAAATAAATAAATTTTATACAAAGCACCTTATTCTCAATACATTTATTTACCACCTATTTCAAGAAGTAAATACGTACCATGATTAAACTGTCGCTCAGCCTTTTTTTTGATTTTTTTAACCAACTGAGTTTCTTTTGTAGTTTTGTAACTTTTTTGGCAAGTATGCCGCATCTACTGCACATTTCAACTTGCTCTTGTTTTGGCAGCGGTTCTGGTGAATCCTCTCTAACTGGTTCACTATCAACTCTTTCTGTCGTGTTACACTCGTCACAATTCCCTTCATCATCAGTATGTTTAACAGCGGGTTCAACATCTTTTACATTTCGTGTTACTTCACGCAACACCTGTTGAAGATAATAAGACACATTTACATGCATTTCCAGGTTGTGCATACAAACTTGTGTAATTTAACTTGTATAATTTTGTACTTAGTACTCTGCGGTCGCGATTGCCCTTATCACCTTGGATTGAAATGCCTTTTACAGAGTCTATGGTTGGAACAGCATCAGAGCGCAATTGTCGTCTCATTTTTAGCGATTTTGCAACTGTTGCATTCACGGTGAATGCAGAATCTGCGAAATGCATTGAACATAGCACAGAGTACTGCTGAGGAACGAATTTTGGCCTATGTCTCCTAACAAATTTTGTCCATTTACTCAGCCTCTCCTTGTCATTCATGGGGAAACGATGTACTGAGACACCCTCTGTGTGTTGACTGTTTGTACAACTTTTTCCGTTGGGCCAACCAGTATGGGGCGTCGAAGCGGACAAAACTGCTATATTGCAAATGTTAATGCTAACTGAAAATATTCATGCTAAGTTCAAATAAATTCATGCTAAGTTCAAAAATTCATGCTAAATTCAAAAATTCATGCTAAGTTCAAAAATTCATGCTAATTAAAATTCATAGTCTACCCGCAACACACCTGAAAATCGTGGGGTGAAACTCAAACATTGCATAATCTAAGGAGGAAATATGGCAGAAAGGAATAACTTCTCGAGTTTTTTAGATATTTTGAAGGGTATTCTTTCTCAAATACAAAATGTGTATGAGGAAGGGCCACTTACTGACAACCGCTCTGCTTCCTTTGATGCTCTTGAAAACTTGTCAGTGAAAATGGACGAAGCATGTGATACTCTGGTAGTTTTACTCAATGGTTTGAATCCAACACATTTTCTATGGGAGCTAATTTTTCAACTTCTTCAAACTTTTTTTGCGTTAAAACAGTATATTGACGAAGAAAATAACCAACTTCAAAATGCCAAATCGTTTGTACAGCCTTCAAGTGTCCTAGTTTCCTCTACGACGTGTGGTGAAGGTCGGCCCCGCTATGATATTAATGAAGAACAGGTGCTGTTCTTAAGGTCGAAGCATTTTACCTGGACAAAAATTGCTCAGATTCTTCGTGTTTCTGATCGTACCTTACGAAGAAAAAGACAGAATTTCACTGTGTTAGAACAGAACTTCTCCAATATATCTGACGCTGATCTTTGTAAAATTGTAGAGAGCATACGCCTCCTCACACCTAACATAGGACAAACTCGTTTACTTGGGGCCCTTAGATGTAGAGGGTTGAGAATTCAAAGGTGGAGTGCGGAATTGTCTAAGAAAATTAGATCCGATTGGTACAGCACTACGTGGCCATGTAGCCATCTATAGAAGAAAATACAGCGTGCCATATCCCAACTATTTGTGGCATCTGGATGGCAATCACAAACTCATTCGTTGGAGAATGGTTGTAAATGCATGTATAGATGGTTTCAGCAGGCTAATTATATATCTATCTTGTCAAAACAATAATTTAGCTTCAACGGTCTATTCTTTATTTCAACGTGGGTATCCGCACATGGTTTGCCAAAAAAATAAGAACTGACCATGGCATGGAGAATGTACATGTAGCCAGGTACATGCTTCAACACAGAGGAACAAATCGTGGCAGTGTACTCACAGGAAGATCTGTTCATAATGTAAGAGTGGAGCGTCTCCACCGGGATGTGTGCACAAATGCTCATGCATACAGCTGAAACATGAAAAATCTCCAAATGAATTTTATTTAGCTTTTTTTGGTGCAATGATACATATATGTAAACATTTAAGTTTTGAAAATTAAGGAACATTGTAAATTGTATCATCAATTTTTAGTACTTCAATGATCAAAGGGTGCCTAGACTGTATTAGCTAAAGAGTAAAACCGGAAGTTCTGGATAATATGTGAAAATGTAAATTGTTGTTTCATGCAATAAAACATCAGAAAGTTGAATGAGTATATAGTTGAAGGTCGTTTTCGGAAATGCTTTTTACTTTGACTGCTGCTGTTGTGCTTTGGTTTATTGACTGGCGATTGAAAATAAAGAAATATGGCACACCTGTTTGATCAAATGCATGCAGACACAGTAAAACTAGAAGAGATTGATCACTGTGACATTATTTGATTGTGGTGGAATTTCTCAGTAAAAAGATTCAAAAGTTACGAAGATCTCAAATGATGGAAGTCAACCTGACCCTTGGACATATCATGAAAATTGTTTAGAAATGATGACTGAGGAAGATCGATGGTTCCTTTTTGCTGATCTTGCACAGTGTGTAATCAAGTGAGAACATGTCTGGCATGGTATATCAGAAGCCTTCAAATTTATAAACTACCTAGGACCTTTCAATATCGGAAGTTGTACTTCGAAAATCTGTTAAATGCAACCTGGGTAGTACTGATGTTAATTTATACGGAGACAAAGAGACCTCTTTTCAGCATCTTTTTGATTTTATTGACAGTAGCTGTAAACTGAAGTATAAATCAACTCTGTAATTGATAAATAATAAATTTTCTTGATATCATAATTTGCTCTCAGTTGTATGTCTGTTACTTGATGAACACGTTTATGAAAAAATGTGTTTTGAAAAGAGCATAGATTTTAATTTATAGCATGACAAATTTTAGCTGATTTACTAAGCTTGTTCTTGTTATATTGATAACAAGTCTTTAACATAAGTGAAAAAATCAGTTTCATGAGAAGCTCTAATTTTAAGTTAACTTCTCCAGCCTATGAAAATTCATGTAAAACAGTTATTAAAAAATTTAACAAAATATAACAAAACTTCTCTGGCTTGCACATATGTACAACTGATATGGTAAGCTCTCTCCCATAAGCTCCATCCAAGGGAAAGCACATTGTGTGGTGTGGATTTCTTACAAGGCAATCATGGTCAAAATTTAGAGTAATCGAATTTTTGTCTTTAGGTAAAATATGTTTATGTCTTTGGCCATTGAGCCATCCCATAACACCTTTTACAGACATTTCTGGCAATTCAAATAATTCTTCTGAGTTTTTGTCATTCTCTTGTCCATCACATTTCTAGGTAACTGCTTTTGAATACCACAATACTTATGTGTCTTCTAGAGAGATTAATACATCTTGAAGATTGTCTAGTGCAGTGTGTTCTAAGGCTCACTTTGAATGCTATTGCTAACAAACATTACTTATAGGAAATTTATAAAATCTTCAACACGACTTCCCTCAACAACTCCAGTGCATCCCATTATCCAAAATGAAATCACGGTGTTTAGTATAATCATGTCTAATCTCATAAAGTTTTTCTGTTTCTTTTTTGGTTAGATATTTATCATCAACTTCTGTCAAATCAATTTCCACAAAGATGCAATTATAGGCACATTCTTCCAAGAAACATGGTGGTGGCCAACCTTGTGCAAGAGATGGAGCAGCTATATCAACACTTGTGTGAAAGTCTCCATTTTGGACATGAAATGTGAAGTTAATATGAACACCATTCTCAAACAGTTTTGCTGATTTGTTTGCAACTGTATCTGTAAGGAATTCTTTTGCAATGGCTTCAGAATCTACTCCTGCTTCTCCACAGTAATTTACTATTATTCTATTGGTTGGTAAATTTTTCTTTGATTGACGCTGCCAAAGTAAAAAAATTCTTGAGATATCTGCCTTTCTTTGTGTAGTTATATGAAACTGGTCACTATTATTCTCTTTTGAAGAGAGAGCATTTATGACATCTTGCTTATCATATATTAAGGAAGTTTTTGCATTCATAATGATTTTTGAATTTTCTGAATCAGGAGACTTGAATGTTGAAGCTAACTCATTTTCTCTATTCCATTGCAGTTGCAACTGCCTAGTTATTTCTTCATCATTACAAATACATTTAGCAGATTAAACTACATTTGCCTTTGTCTTGCAAATTGTGGATGCATTATCTTCTGAAACTGATTCTGTATGCACTTGGAAGTGCTGGTCATTTTCTTGATTAGTTGATTCACCAGATTCATTTGAGATATGAGTTATGCTTTAATTCAGATCAAAGTCAAACTGAGTGCCCAAATATAAAGTTATGGGCTTATAATATCTTCCAATTTTAAAGTGTATAAAAACATTCGATTTTTGTATAGTTTGAAAGAACAGTTCTTGAAAACTACAAATGTAAAAAAAATAAATGAATTGAGATCAAAGCTTTCTTTGCAAATTACAGTTTAAAAGTCCAGATTTTCACTACATTTATTTCCCAATGTGGTCTGGTATCAAGTACATGTTGTAACATCATGTAAAGAAACAGTCGCGTAGGCTCTATTCAAAACAAGTTATTTGCATTTTAAATCAATATTTTTGCCTTTATTTCGAGTTTTGTGTCGTTTTTTTTAAAATGTCCTCATCTGGGTCGGAAAACCGTTTATTAGTGATAAAACGTGTGGACTCCATGCTGATGAGTGCGAGGTTGTTCAATAGCTCCTGACCCATGCCAGCTATAATTTCGGTTTTAAGAAACTGAAGATTTGAGAATGACCTTTCTCCAGAACAGTTTGAGATAATCAAACATAGATAAATTTTTAATGCGACCATTATATTAGGAAATACTGTCTCCAGATTGTTGGCAAAAATTAGAAGGTAGGATCGTAATTCCAGGTAGTAATATTAGTCCGTGATCTGAGGCCGATTTTCTTTCATTCCGGTTGGAAACCTCAAGAAAGGTCGTGAAAAGTTCAAGATAGTACGCCTTCTACATGCTTAATACAATTTTACTTCTTGTCCTCTGCAAAAAGCTGCAGTTTTATTGCTACATTACATTGAAATTTTAAAATTTGTAGCTCATTACAATTCCGGAATCTGCCATTATTCCTGGGAAACTTCATGTAATTTATATTTTCTGTGCTCGTGCCAGACCTATAAAAGAGCTATTCCACTCGGTTAAATTGACAACTTGAGTAAGATTCATAAAAAAATAAATATTTGACATGTGCATTAGGTTGGATTTAAGCAATTTTCGCGAAGATAATATTTTGAAAGTCATGAGAGTATTGTGCAAGACAAGGCGCCCGTTTTCTAAAGGTGCATTGTCACACAGTTGCGACTGCTAGCAAGTAAGGATAGGGACGATTTTCTTTCAATTTTTAGACTTGTAGACATTCTAGCTATTTCATATGCCTTTCATTACTGGGAAAGTTTATTGCATGGTTAAAAAAAACAGAAAAAAATGGAATTCATTCTTCAGGTGGTGAGCTTCTGGTATTTTTTTCATATGCTACCCTTGATACAGTTGACAGAGTAGTCTGAAGCTGCGCACAGATTAAAGGCATTACGCCAACATAACAGCACAAGCCAACGCTAGTCGTCATTCAAGGGCGGTGACAAGTGCGCGCTTTTTCTAAAGGTCTGCCTTGAATTCATCGTCCATGTCATCGTCTAAAAACTCCTCTTCCTCAACATCATTGTCGTCATCAATATCGACATTCGCGCATGCAGTACACGAGCATGCATCTGTCCACTTCACTCCTGCTTTATTACACGAACAACGTTGTGAGTTGCAGCCAGTCTTATATCCACAATGAACATTATCAAGTAGGAAATCCGGCACTGGGGGAATGGTCATCCACGCGATTTGCAATTTCCCCTCAATTGTTTGCCACGTCATTTGTAGATGTAAACAGGAACGCCAAATTGCCGCTTGGGAGTTTGACCGACGAATATGTTAAAGCAAACTGTCACAAGTTGGTGGTAGTTGCTCATCTGAACATTTTCCTGCCTTGAACAATGAGAACTGACATTTGTTGACTTCCTCAGAATTCTTGTCCACATACAATGAACAAACTAATCAATGAAAGCGAGTACATGCCAAGACTGTACGACAAAACATTTGCAATGTCATTTTCACAAGGGTTTAGTTTCGGGTAAAGAGGATGAATCAAGTGTGGTTTGATGGACCAGTGTTTGGCAGAATTAGCATATGCATTATATATGGCCATCAAGGTTGTGCAGGCCACCGTGGAACAACAATCAATCCAGTGCTCTCCTTGCGAATCTTTTGTAGAACTAAATGGAGGGAAAGCATAAAATAAATATGGTTTCCACGAAATTGTAAAAGCTTCAGGATCCGGCTGATAAGCACTGAATGGTTTCACTTTATGATTAAGTCAAGAACCAAATAAATCAATAACTGGTTTGACATTTAACCAATCTATCCTTCTTTCATCAGAAATTTTATCTAAAGCCTACTGGTCATATCTACAGGAGACTAGGAACAAGAAATTTTAACCGGGGGGTAATATTGTAAGAAGAGACACTGTTTACCACATGGTGTTTGCCACTGGTAATTCGCTCGTGTTTTAACACATTTGAAGTATAGTTATAAGACAAAATAAGTGAACTTTAGTTAAACGAAATGTTTTGCGCTGGTTGTGGATACAGTTTGCAGGCTTCCTTTATATTCTGTCCGTGTTGTGGTAGAAAGAGGAACAGCACTAGTGATACAATGATTCGTAATTTGCAAGTTAATACTTCGGTTAACAATGACTCGGCTTCTTCGTGTCCCAGTTCTACAACTTCGCCTTCTGGTGGTTCGTTTGCTTCTCTGCCAAGTTTGTCAACATTCATGAAGGTAAAGGAAACCGAGAGACGTTCGCACTTCGAGCCGAAATTAAAAAAATCCCGTTTATCTAAAAACGTTAAGGACGACGTTTTAATTAATATCGGGCTGATGGAGTACGAGGGAGAGGAGCCCAAAAGAGTTTTTGGAAAGACGTTTCCAGTAAAAGTTGGAAAAGCTATGAATTATGATGAGTTGCGGCAGGCTGCTTTGAAGAAATGGGAAGATTAAGACCGTAAGTTTTCTCGTGATCGTGGATATGTTTTGGTATATCCAGATGGTAAATTGGCCAATACTATTCCAGGCAGTTCAGAAACGTTTACGATGTGTAAATATAAAGATGATCTAGGCAAAGCATATTCTCGAATTACTTTGTATCTTTGTCCAGTGGGTCCATTGAAGGAAAGTAGTGGCAGTGAGCTTCCAATATCGGAATATTTTCAAAGTGAATATGAGGTAGATGACGAATATTTGGTATATGATGAAAATAATGAAGGCTTACAGCCTTCAGATGTCCAACTAGGTGCTGTTCAAATTGAAGATGACCATGACGTAATTCAGTCATTTTCTGTGGAAGATTTTATGTAAGTAGTATTGTATTGATTAAGCTAAAGTTTTTATTTTACATGTATCAATGTGCTTTTTATTCAGGCCAATGGGTTTTGATAAGAACAAAGCTGTTAAGGAGGCCATAAGAAAAAGCTCAGATCAGCAGGAATGTTCAGATAGTGGTCAGCATGTTGAAAATTCTAATGAAGAAAAACAAAACTTAGATCACAAAACTCTCATGCACCACATAATAGAACATGCCAAGGCTGAAGTTAAAGGAGAGCTTCGGAAAATTGTAATCAGTAGGCTGAATATTTGGGGTACAACAGAACCATATTTCAGGCGAAAAGGCTTTTTGAAACAAAAAGGCACACTGAATGTCACATTTGCTGCTATTCAAACTGAAGAGGAAGAGGATGCGATTGATAATGGTGGTCCTCGGAGAGAGCTTTTTCACCTACTTATCAAATCAATCATCAAAGACAGCAAATGTTTTTTAGGTAAGGCTATTGTAGGTCAATGTGAAAATCATGTGACATCTAAAGATGCATTTATTTTCTATTTCATACCGGTAACAGGTACGTCGGTTGGCAATGTTATCAGATGTAATGTTATGGCTTTTCAAAATAGAAACTTTGAAATTGTTGGACGCATGTTTGCCACAATGATTCTTCAAGGTGGTGAACTGCCTCGTGTTCTTTCAAGTACAGTTTGCAAATATATTGAAGGTGGAAACATAGAACCAAAGTTGAAATAACTGTAAGGAATTCTCTTAAAAAGGTAAGTTGTATCATATTTAAATATCATAGTTCTAAGTATTCATTTCAGTACTGCAAACTTTTTATATGTTTGTGGTCTTTTATCTTGACTTCTTTCTTGCAAATCTTTGTCTTTTCAAGCTAATTTTCCCAACACTGCTGAAATGTTTTCAAACTTTTTTACCTAATGTTTGCCATGTTTTACGGAAAATTGTTAAGCCTGCATTTCCTAAATATTTAAATAGTGAATTTGCTATGGGAAAAATTTTTATGCCTGTTTTATGTATTTTCAGTTGCAAGAAGCAGACACCCAACAAGATGTAAACAATGCCTTTGCAGAATGTTCAGACTGGCGTGTTGAAATTGATGGCCTACCATCATCTCTTAAACTAGAGAATAAAGACCTTTTTGTGAAAGAAGTCATAGAATACTTTGTTGTGATCAAATGCAAGCCGATGTTTGATCAGCTGCTTGATGGGTTGAAATATTACAATGTCAGTGCTGAGTAATGAGTTGTTTATCATCTAAGATAAAAGTCACCAATATCTTTGTGGTAAAAAATTTTTTGTGTAGGTGTTGGAACTACTTAGAGCACATAAAGGCATGGCACAACACGTTTTCATGTATGACCCAGATGATAAACTGGATGTGAAAAAGCTGCTTAAAATTTTAAAACCAAATTTAGCACCAATTGGAAATATAAGGAGGCAATCAGAGGAAATAGTGATGGCAAAATTTATTTCATTTCTAAAGGCCGCAGAAGGTTAAAACATGTTTTCCCTTATTTTAATACTGCCATAATTCTCATGCTTCAGTAATATACATATATATATTCTGTGTTTCCTAATCTATTTTGACTCATGAACCACTGCCATTATGTAATAAGTTAATTACTTGTTGACTCCATGATGTGTTTTTGTATGACACTGAAGGTTTTAGTCAAGAAAGAATTGTTTCTTTTTTTTAATTAGGAGGTACATTATTGCAAGAATTGGCTGATGAAGAAATTGAGCTGACTGAAGACGAAAAAAAGTATATTCCATCGGTAACACCAAGCCACATGTTAATGTTTACAACTGGTGCAGCAAATGTCCCTTCAACTGGCTTTGAACCAAAACCTTCAATTGTTTTTGTTCATGATGACAAGAAAATGATTCCAAGTGCACAGACATGCTCTAACACGCTTAATATTTATGTAAATGAACACACACAAAAGGGCAAGCTCTTGCACTATCTCTTGATTGCATTGATGAATGGAGCCATTTTTTCAAAACTATAATAAAATTGGTGCAACTGAAATATTACTTTAATATTACTTTATGGTATGTGATTAGTAAAACATTCAACATTGATTAAGCAAGTAATTGTGTTCTCATTATGGGCACTGTCATGCTTGTTGTGTATATTACACTTTTTACAGTTTTTGAAAAATTTGTTGACTGAATAAACCTTGAGCACTTTTATGTATTTTTAACTGAAACTTGTCCCTGAGCAATCTTGCACAAGCTATGATATCTAGCCAATGCCTGCCTCCAATTTTCTGGTTTCAATAAACCTAATTGTTCTCCAATAGTTTGGAAGTATTCCTGAATAATACTGTCTTCTTCATATTCATTACAATATTGAATCATTTCTTGAAGTTGTTCATCAGAAACTGGCTTGAGGTGATCAAATGCCTGTGTACACTCGGGCAGAAAAAATAGTTCATCTGGCCGTCCTTCAACTGTGTCAAATCTTGGACTTTCATATGTAGTGAGAGTTCCAGTGTCGCATAACAGAGTTGAAATCTTCTTGCAAAAGATCAGAGAAACTGTACCACAAGCATTCCTTTTCCATCTCAGAAGATGTGTCCAAGACACCAGTCACAACAAGATCTTTAAAAAAATTCATCCACCAGTTACCTCTTGGATGAATTTTGTGCTTTCTTAAGAATGACCACCAGGACTCAATGCGCTGATATGCTGGTGATGAGCCATATCTATGTGCCTTAACACCAGCCAATTCATCTTCACACATACTTCTTAAATATGCCTGCATTGCAGACATGATAACGTTTTCAGTGCCATTATCTGTTCATAATAGAGTTGGGCAACCCTGATACTTAGTGACAGTGTCTAAGAAATGCTTTCCTGTTACTGCAGGATCATTATTTGTTCTGCATACTTTCAACCACAGTATCTTACGACTATATCCGTAGATACATCCATGCACTGGAAAGCCGTATGGTTTGAGGTTATTGTAGCCATCTACATGCCAAACATAGTTTGGCCCTGGAGAATGATAAATTCGTCGACGAAGAGTGCCAGACTTCCTTAAGTTTACCCCTTCTGGGTCCAGTTCTTTCACCAAAAGTCTGACCGTCTCGCGAGGAACCTGCATCCCTTCTAGCTTCAAGGTATGAGTAATGGAACGATAACCACTGGAATTTCCAGGTCCATCAAGTTCCTGCCGAATACGCTGGCGAACACTGTTCAAATCAAACTCAATGTTTTTTCTTCGTAAACCAAGCGCTCGAAGTCTTGTGTGTAAAGTTCGTAAAGACATATCAATATCATGATATCGCCTTAAGAGAAGCAGGATTTTTTCATATGCAAAACCTTGCGTAAAATAGTTCTTAATTACATCGTCTTCGCCTTTAGGAGCTTCTTCGTTTTCCTGCATTTTAGTTTGTGGTAGTTGGTATTTAATTTTAATTTACAAGGCAATAAACAAAAATCCTTTTATTGTCACCCCCCGGTTAAAATTTCTTGTTCCTAGTCTCCTGTAGATATGACCGGTAGGCTTTGTTATTGAACTTTGATTTTGCATTGCGATAACTGGTTTTGTGCATTTGGTCAGTTTTATTTTGCATTGCAATATTCAATTTGTTTATAACTTTTAGTTTGATTTGCATCGTGGCAAATTTGTTGTGCATTCAGCACATTATTTTTGTATCAATACATTGTTTTTGAATTTAAGACAATGTTTGTGCATTGACAAATTAATTTGTGAATTGCAGATACGGGCCACCGTACCTTCTTCATCCATAATCAACACTTCCTCTGAATAATGTAATTTAAATTTTTTTCTGGTTTGCTTTTGTAAATGACCATATGAAGGTTTTTACACAACTGATTTTCCGATTCACACACTCTCACATATAATGCCACATTACTCCATAGCGACCAGACCAATGACGCAACAGAATTAAGGACTTGAATATAGTTTTTCATAATCTAAATCGAAGAAAAGCTAGAATATATTACTGCGACATTATCTTTATGGATTTATTCGCGATTTATTACAGCTTAGCCCGTATAGTGGGGAATGTTATATAAGGAGTAGTTGAATGGCTCGAAAGATCTATGTCCAAAGAGAAAGGATCAGAGAAAGTCGTCGGAGAATCAATTCTATTGGAAGAAATATGTGAAGGAGGTATGCGATTTGTAGAAGAGTTTATAGCGTTCCCCTGCCAAATTATCTTTGGCATATTGACTAAAACCATAACTTATATCTTGGCAATTTGTTATCCATGGTTGTATTGACAGGTTTAGTTGGGCAGTCATTTACCAAGAATGTTGTGCTGATAACAGAGCTCAGACAATTGCAGATCTTTTTATAAAAGGAATTGATGAATTCGGTTTGCCTTCGAAGTTTCGTGGAGATCGAGGTGTCAAAAAGGTTGAGGTAGCCAGGCTAATGATATCACGTCGCAGTGAGAATAGAGGAAATTTCATTGCCGGGCAAATTGTGCTGCATAACCAAAGGATAGAATGGTTGTGGCAGAAGTAAACAGGGTTCTTTCTGCTCTATACGTTGGTGTCTTCAAATTCATGGAAAGCAGAAACCTGTTATATCCATTAAATGAGCATCATCTATTTGCCCTTCACTTCGTCTTCAAACCTCGTGTAAATGCGTCACTTTTTGGAATTTAGGGAGCAATGAAACAATTATGGAGTAAGGACTACTGGTCACCAAACCCCAATGACACTTAGGCATACAAGCATGATTCCTGTTGCAGATGAATTCCCTATTGTTAACTTCGAGGAATACGGTCTGGATTCAGATGGCCCAGTTCCAGACCTCGATGATAATTATGTTCTGCTACCAGAAAACATACTGCAGCTGAAGGAAAAACAACTGGAGGTTCTATGTAGTGAAGTCAACCCTGTAAGCAATGATGGCAATTATGAAATCAATCACTTCATGCAAACACTTGATGTTGTCGACACATCTCATGTTCAGTGATTGAACTAATTAATGATCAAAAATCGAGGTGAGCAACCAATATAAATAGAGAATAAATATTCATGTCATTATAGCAAACAATCATATATTTGAAGCAATGTTACCGTGTATGAATGTATGAAACTTAATTACATGTTTGTGGATGAAGGTCGTCCAGGTTAGAAAAGTTCTGAGAAGGACTGTTGGTATTGATACAAAAAAGTTTTTTGAATTTAAAACAAATACTTTTACATTTTACTGTACAATGACTTGATCCCCCTTGACAAACATATCAGTTGTCAATAGAACACTATTTACATCTCGAGCATAAAGCAATCTAATTCTCTAACCTTTGTTTCATTTAAAATGTTAAGCAGCTGGACACTGGTCATACATACACTGGTTTCTGTGCATATCATCTGTGGAGGATAACACCATCAGGGCTAATGTTGGTGCAACCAGAGTAGAATGGACTGATGTAAACAGTTCTACATCTGTACCACTTAGAATTTTTCCATCAAAGGTGATCAATATATTAGTTTCAAGAACAGCGGCTGACAAATCTTTTGATAACCGACAACCTAAAATCATGTGACCATTTTCCTTCAACAGTTCCTTGCCATGGAACTGTGTTGTATTTGGGACCACTCAATAGGATCAAATCTCTCAAAAATTGTCTATTATCAGTAGCAGTTGATCAACAAGTTTGCCTTTTTGGTTTCTGACAACTGGTCTACTAGTGGGAAAATAGTGCCTTGATTGAAAAGCAGTTGATGAATTTCTTCTAATTGGGAGGCCATTCTCCATTGTAGCTGTTGATGCCATTTGATTAGGATGATGAGTTGATTCACTGTGGCAATTCGTGTCAGCATTTCTTCAAAATGTATTTCTCACTTTTGAGCTTACAGAATTGTTAATACAAATACAACTTGCCAAAATTTTGCACATAATTTTGAAACAAACACATGTTCTTAACGCGATACTTCATGTAGGAAAAAAACTCGTCATATAAAGTTTGTCATATAAATCTCATCAATTAAATCTTGTCATATAAATGTCGTCTTATACAACTCAACAATAATAATATAGTTCTCACATGGCATTGTAGTAATTTTGACTCCCATTTTATTAATCTTGAATACATTTATAGTAATTCTAATACGACATATAAATCTCAATACACTTTTGGCAGGTTTGACTTGCCATATATAATAAGTGTAAATTATATCCTCTGTCTGAGTACAACTGTGAGTCTTTATTCTTCAGCGTTCACGAATCCAACAATGACTGACAATAATTTTCCAAATAGAATAAAAGCACAGATAGTCTGGCAGCCAAATGCCAAATAACAACATAAGCTTGCAAACGCTTCCATACAATCTTTTTCTACAATTTATTAGTATATGGTATAGTCATATAATCCACCTGATGACATCTTATTCAGTTTGAGCATTAAGAAACATCAGCTGCTCAGTTTTTCCTAATACACAATATTAACAATTTTTGTGGTTGTGTACTAAGTGTTTATCATTACTTTTTTGAAAAATTTGTCATAGATGTGACTATTCAACATGCAACACAGTGAGTAAAATTATGAATAAAACAGACAAAAATAAACTAAAATAACTTAAATAAACTTACTTTTGAAGTTTTAATTTATGGCTTCCAACTATTTTTCGTATGAGTCCAGGTCACTGCTTAATAAGCTAAATTCAGTCGCTCTTGGAGGTTTTGTTAAAACTGTAAGTACTTCTGCCAAAAAGAGCTTAAATTTGTGTATTATTTATTGATTTTATTTAAAAGAAAGGATGATATAACGACAAGATCTATTTTATGAGTACCACCTGAGTATAAAAAATGCTTTTTCAGCTGAAATGGGTACTGTATTTGATAAATTTGCTTACAAACAACTAAAAACAAAAATTGGATACAGAGTCCTTATTTCAGTTTCTTTTTTACCTAGAATGCGTGATGTGAATTTTAGTTTATACAATTTTCATATAGCAAAAATAAAAATGGATAATGTTTTCAATCTACAGACACAAAAAGCGTTTATTAGAACTTGTATCGATATGTATATTGCAAGAGCCATTAATGAAAAATTCATGTTATTTTAAGTGGAAATACAACTGTGATGACAAAAGTGATCTGGCAAAAGCCGGTCCTGCCCACATCAAAACAATAATAAAGTTTTTGAAAGAATATAAAGACAATGTTCATGTTGATTTAGATAGTAATCTGAAGGAGAATTAAGAATTAACTATCCAGTGCCAGCAAAGCTGTGTATCTGTGTATACTTTTAAGTAAGGTAGGCCACAAAGGCAATGTCAATTTCAAATCATTACACTAACATTAAATTTATCATACCAAATTCAAATTTACTCACCAAATTCAAATTCCTCACACCAAATTCAAATTCATTACACCAAATTCAAATTCATCACTCATCATCAGGCCCCCACATGCCCTCAGTGGCTTCGTTTAGGAACACACATTACTTCATGTAACGATACAATTATTGATGTAAAAAACGTGGCAAAAAACGAGTATTTCATTTGGCATCCATCATGTTTTGCAGTAAATGTGGTCATTGGTTGAATCAGTTAAATGCTCAAGTCGATTGCAAGTTTGCTTTACTTGTGGAAAAGGTAAGCTTGTACAGAAAATATTGATGAGATTAAGTTTGACAGAAGATTGGGTGCTAAGTACAATAAACATCAGTGCAATTGTTATAATGCTATTATGTTTTTAACTGAATGCGAATGACATTCTGTGTATGAAATTTATTACTTCATTACTAGCAAGAAGTATGTGGCTTTATGATGACATATTTGAACTTTTTCCATTTGACTGATGAGACTAAACTTCTGAATATTATAGCATGAGTATGTGAATGTAAGATTATTTTAAATTTGTGGTTCCTGTCATTCTGTGTTTTTCAGCTCAATCTAATGTAGACAAAATCACTGATAAAATCAGGTGAACTGAGATAATTTTTTACTTTGAAGTTTAATATAACTCATATATTTCAGGAAGTGATTGTTTTATAAAAAATATCTCATTAAATGCTAAAGTTTTTGTAAAACAAATCACAACATTTTATAGCCTGCAATTAGTGCCTTCTATTGATATAAATTTTATTACTTGGAATTGTTTTATAATGGTTAAAATCGTTGTTTTTCTGCCTTTAACATCATGCATAATTATAACGCAATGAAACACTTACCCAAGTTAGTTGGAATTTTAAAGTTTTATGTTGTAGATATGGCAAAACAGAGGAAACCATAAAAAAATTTACTCAATTTTCTATAGAGATGAATTTTGAGCTTTTCACAATTTTTTATCCAACTACAGGAATACTTCATCTTGAGAAAACAAATGTGCTGAGTCGATTCCCGGTGGGTTGAGAGTTATATGATGTAAAGAACAAGAGATATGGACAACCAAAACTTGCCAATCGGCTTTCTAATTATTACCGATAATACCTCTGTCGCTATGCCAACAATAGCACCCATATAAGGTTAAATATGCATCATGTGAACACATTAATAGGCTTCAAAGAAAGCTCTTAAGATGGCAATTCTTTTAGTCTTCACTTGGTGAAATTTGGATGAATTTTACGCAAAATACATTGAAATGAAAATTGTAAACAATCAAATGGGCGAGTTTATTGCTTTTACGTTAATTAAAACCCGAATATCTCGTGTAAAATGCTATGAAAACGAATGAATTTGCATGATCTTAAAGATTATTCATTGACCTATAAATTAATGGTAATTTTGTCATTTTATGTTGTGACCTAAAATTGCACTCACTGTCGCCAAAGAGTCGAACTCACTACATAAATATGGAAAGCTCATTTTTATCATTTATAAAAACAATACAAATCTTTTGAGGCTTGATATTGCTCAGTTTGTCATTTATATGAATCCTGGTGACATGCGCTGTAATTTAATAACATCCTACCTTACTATTTTAGCGTTAAAGTGCTGGTTCAATTTAGGAAAAAAATTGTTTAAGACAAATACATACTACAAATACATACTAATAAATACTACAAATTGTGCCCTTTAAAATTGCCAATTTATACATTTTATGAGACTTGAATTTTGAGTGGAAAATTTCTAAGATTGGTCAGGACATTAGGATACAAGCTCTTGGAAACAGCAACATCAGCAGGTGCTTTTATGATAGCTGAACTAGCCGATATCGTTTTTACATTTTGATGAATTATAATCTGAATATTTTGTAGATGAAGAGCTAAACAGTGCATCCACTCACAGAAAGAAATAAGTAAAAACATTAAACGATTATCAAACAACTAAAGGGTCTCAATGGAAATCTACTGTTTCAAAAGGGAAGGGACAAAAGGGAAAAGCTCTGACAAGACTGTAGAAGTGTTTACTGATCTGTTTGAATTCAATGAAAAAGAAAAAACGTAAAAACTAAACGTGGAAAAGGAATGACACTGAATGTGTCACATGAATCACCTTACAAAGAAATTTTGAAAAATGCAATAACAAAGTGGAAAGCATTTCATAGCAATCTTTACCATGTTGAAGAAGAACACATGCTCCTTTTCAAAGATGGAAAAGAAGCTCTTTTCCTTCCTGCATTTAAAAAAAGCAGTTTTTTTACTTTAAAACATTACAAAAAACTAGGAAGAGATTATAACAAGATCACTTTGTATTTATGCACAACAATTGATTTTACTTTACAGGAAGAGAAATGTTGTAGAAAAAAGGCCTCTACATCCAGGAAGAGATTTCAAAGCAAGTCATCTGATGATGAAGATGAGGAAGTTTTAAAGAAAATATCTTGATTTTTGTGAAGATTTAGCACAAGTTAATTCTTAAGTTTTTAATTGATGAGAGCCTAGCCAAAAAGTTACAGCTTGAAATTGATGAGGAATTATCAGTGCCGACAACTGTTGTCACTGGAAGTGAAGAACCATGAGACATTCCAATTTATATAAAGTTGATATTGTCGATATTTCCACATTTATAAAAGGCATTGAGAAAAAAGTGGACTACAATGGACGGTTTTTCCTTGCTGTGCGATGCAGTGCTTCAATTATTCGATAACCATGTTAACTTAACAATTAGAAAACAGTTCTTGTAAAATGAATTGTTTAATATCAGCTTTTTTGTAATAACAGTCGTTTTGCATTATTATGTCATCAAATGCAGGCCTTGAAAAGGCAATCCGCTCAAACAGGTATAAAATCAATGGTCTTTTGCTATATAAATTAATTTATTGTAAAGATCCAAGGCTTGTCTCCAGTCTAAAGGCAGCTCTGGGCCTGCTTAATCCCAGACATGTACAATGTACTCTTTGTATTCTATATTGTTTTCATCAAGATATATGGGAAGCCGTACATGACTAAAGTCCATCAAGAATATATTGTGTATCCAGTTGTATATACGATTACTTTAAACGCGTATACATGCAGTCGAGAAAGTTATACTGGCAATCCAAACATATATACCAGTGATTAAGAAAAATAATACAACACACGAGACAAATATAACATGCAAAACGAATACGTTTATCATCCAAATGCATATATAAGACGAGACGAATATAAATCAAGATGTTTGCATGTATTTGTGGTCAGCGGTTTGCTATTTTGTACTCATGGTTCATGCATGTGCGACAGTGCATGGATTCATGCTTCATGCTCGAAATGACCATAGATAATAATGAAAGCCGAGCCGGTGACAATTGACAAGATGGCATCATCCTTTGGCTATGAATCTCATGAAGAACTCACAGAATTTCAACATATGCTTCAAAATCTGTTCAGGCAAACACAACAATCGCTATTATCAAACGACCATCTTGGATTAGAGCAATGTAAAAGCAAAATTGAGCGTTGTATATCAATTGCTTCTGCGATTTTACTTTCACTAAATGATCCTCATCCTCGAAATGATCCCTGCCTTACAGCAATGCAAAATGCACAAATACAAACGCCAACGCTTCGATCGCTGGTGGAAATATTAATTTGTGACATGGAAGTCGAATTTGAGAAGGTTACAGCTGCTTTGGAAACATGTTATGATGAAAACGTTAGAGATGTTATTTCATTTTTACCAAGCAATGGCGGAAGGCCTTCATACAATATCACAAAAATTCAAATAGAGCAGTTGCGAGAGACAGGATTGAATCGGAAAAGTATTGCAAATTTTCTTGGTGTCTCTGAACGAACACTCGCTCGAAGATAAGTAGAGTATGGTATTGAAGGAAATTTTACTGTAATAACAGATGACAACTTAGATGCAGAAATACGAGATGTCCTCCGCTTAACACCATATAGTGGTGAATGTTACGTACGTGGCAGTTTGAAAGCAAGAAACAAATGTCCAAAGAGAAAGAGTGAGAGAAAGTCTACACAGACTTGACTCAATTGGAAGAAATATGAGAAGACGGTATGCATCTGCAGAAGAGTTTATGATGTCCCAGGGCCAAGAGTTTATGATGTCCCAACCTCTTGTGGCACATAGATTCTAACCACAAGCTCATCTCTTGGCGCTTTGTCATCCATGGATGTGTGGATGGTTTTAGTCGACTGATAATAAGTTTTCGTCCGCTCAAAAACTGTCACCCACCCATCCCAGATTTTAACCAAAATTGCACCAATTGGAAGTATAAGTAAGTGAGTTATGAAAGCACACCAATTTTGAGCTCAATATCTTTATTTGTTCCTGAGATATTGGTTTTTCAATTCTCCACCAATATTGTTGTCGGTTATAGCATTCTTTATGAATGGTACACAAAAATGTTTGGTATTTCAACTGTCGTTTTCTATCCTTTAACTCTGTAGACAAGAAAACTGGTGATATACCATTTTAATACATGCTGAATCAGAATATGAGGTCAAAAATATCATTACTTGAAAAGAAAGGCATATTTTCTATGTTAAACAATGGTATATATATATCCTGAAACCATAAAAAGGATCAAATTACAAACCGAAAATTACCCATGTTGGCAATGTAGGACCAAACCCATTTTTGGTGTGGTATATGAATACATAATGAGGATTAATTTCACCAAGTTTTGGCTTGGTGTCTCTTCTACTTGCTGAAAAATATGCCAACAAATATATGGTTGAAATCATATGTAAATTCTTAATTTTATGGAACTGTCATATCCAGCATTTGCAATCATCACCTTTAGAAGTTGTTATTTGATGTTCAATAATGTTAATATATTGTTCAGTACTGTACTGTACTTTTCAAGTTATGTTACATGCTATCTGAGTTATTCAGCAAGTGCTTGTTCAATTGTGCATATGTCTTTGTCCCTCAACTTGTATTGTCTTCCTGTTACTGTTACTGGTGCCTCAATGATGCAGACCACATTCATAATTAGTACAAAACATACATTATCTTTCCTTGGTCAGGAGAAGGATCTTGCTGGGTAGCTTGGATGCATAAACTTGACTTGAACGTCATCATGTTCCTTATCTACTACATCAACAAGTCCAACCCAAAGTTTCTCATCATATGAGCAAACAATAAAGTCAGACATGTTTGGATCTGCCAGCTTCACTAAGTTTGTCTTCCCCAACACTAGATTAAACTCTAAGGCATAAATTCATCTCCGAAACACGTTTAGCTGCCATAACAATTTCAGAGACGGGGGTAAATTGATGAAAGCTTCTTGTGCCAGGAAGAGTAGTTGCAGTGCTATACCTTGTCTCCAACATGCTCCTGATAGGAACCATCTCCTCAGCTGCAATAAAGATAACATGAACTCCTTTGACTTCTTCATTACAGTACTCGAAAACTTGTTTAGCTGTCAGAATGGGATGCGAGTGAGTTTTTTGTAGACTGGCTCTTGCTGTCAATCGTTTCAACGTACCTCCAAGGCCATCGCACGGAGATTTGCCATGGCTTGTAGCGAAAAATGACCATTCACATTTCACATTGAAGTCCTTTTCATGAAGGCGCAAGTTGATAAAGGTCTTATAGTTCTTATGTTGTCCTGCACAGCCATCGCTGAAATAATGCATCATACTCAGTGTTGTGAAAATCTCATCCTTAATATAATGAACAGTTTGTTTGATGACTTCATAAACAAAGCATGTATCATGATTCAAGTCATCTGAGATGAAACAAAGAGATTTCTCCATAAGTTTATTGTCTTTCATGTAATACAACACAATTGGATGGAGGGTGCATGACTGCTTGTTCCAATGAAATCCTTGGATTTCATCTTGAATTACGAATAGGTAATTCTCAGCAAAATCTCCCAAAACAATTACCTCGTTTTTTTTAGTTCTTCCTTACATTTTTTAAGATATTTTGCCTGTGCTTTAGCAATGTAGGAATGGGCTGTGAGTGTGTTAAGTTTCTCAACAAGGAGGGAGATAAAATCCTCAACTGGCATGATCTGCTGAACCAGCTCCGAGCAATCAACATTTGTCCACTGTTGCAACTGTATGGTGCACTGGTCATTCTCATCATCAATTTCAGGTTGAAGCTGCTCTAAAAGGTAGTTCTCCAAATCTTGAGTGTCAGGCGGGCAGTTGGGACAACGGTGAATCATACACTGCTTAGAATCTCTGCAGCATACCATCATGTTCATGAGCTCATGGTGATCCTTGTCAAAATTCACAGCGCTCAGCATCAGAACAACATTTTGGTGAATTGTGCACACACAAACAGAATGAGTTCCTGAACAGCCAACCAAAACACCCCATTTTGGCCTCAAACTACAAAACTTTGAAAATCCTACTTTTATATCTGGATACTTCTCTTTGAATGCAGCATATAATTCTTTCAAGTCACAAAGGAGAAGGCGTTTCTGCTTGTGGACATTCCTTGCAATACTGACGCAATCCTTTTTATCCGGCATAAGTCTACTGTATTCATCATCACAGTAGAAATCAGCAACACATCTTTTTGTTTCTTTTGATTAACCTTTTCCTTTCTTCGGCCCTGGTAACTCCAGAATGCCGTTTTCTTTTACCAATTCCCTTGCTTGCCTGACCATATAAGCAGAAACATTAAATTCATTTTTCGTTTTTTCAATCGACCACGAAACTGGTGCAATGGTGAGTATTTGGATTTTCTGTTTTGGGTTACAAGACTGCATTTTACTTTTCATTAGATCGACAACACGATCTAAGTTGTCTGCTTTTTCCTTCAGTTGATCGTAATTGTCAGGTTGGGCGCTTTCTGATGGGTCTAGGTTTTCTGAAATAACACCAATTACGTTTGCAACTTGTTTTTGAGCGGTAGATAACTGTTCGAGTTTTCGTTTACCCAAAGTAACTTTGGAATGAGAAGGAACGCCATGTAACTTTATTGGGCTCAAATCCACCTCTTCAAAACTTGTGTCAAGCTCATGTCTGCTGACAGTCAATTCTTCTCTGTATATACAGGACATGGTTTCTTTATCACTTTCTTTATCTGTCTGTGAATCTGGTTCAACTGGACAGAGCTCATCCATCTTATTTGTTGGATGAGCCTCCAATTTTCTAGTAAGTTCCTTGCAACAAGTTGGGCAGATCTTCTTCGCAGGAATGACAGATATGTTGATGCTATTAAAATCCTCAGCAATGTTCAGAGACACCTCCCGCAGTGAACCTTTGACTGGTTTTTGGTGACTATTAAATGGGTTGCAGCAGCTTTTTTGATGGTATGAATATCTTCTAAAAGTTAACTGCTTATGATGGAGACAAATTTCATGATCAGGGCTGGTTGAAATTCCTGTTCTCATTGATATCAATTTAACCTGCTATGCTGTTAGATCACTGAACGATCTTAGGTCAGTTGACCGGGTATGAACAGCTAAGTGACACTCTTTTTCAAGGTGATTTCCGATAGAGCACATCTTCAAGACATTCTTTTTTGTAAGAGAAAATAGAGACTTGAGAGTAAACTAAATAGTGATTGTAGAGCAGCAAACGAGTAAAACATGTGTAATGAAGTTTTGGATTGTGAAACTTTGAACACTTGTGTCAGTGATTTGTATTTAATTGAGATATACTTCATGTATGAAAGTTATTGGGTACCAGCATAAAGAAATTAAAAATAAACCATTGAAATATTACAAAAAAACAGATTTTTGCCATATTCCAGCAGAATTTTCAGCAAATTTCAACACTATCTTTGGCGAATTTTTCAGCAAGTAGAAGAGACACCAAGCCAAAACTTGGTGAAATTAATCCTCATTATATATTCATATACCACACCAAAAATGGGTTTGGTCCTACATTGCCAACATGGGTAATTTTCGGTCTGTAATTTGAACCTCTTATGGTTTCGGAATATATATAAATCTTCTATTTGTACACAAACGCATGTAAAAGAATTTATAGAAGCTGGTATGTCACACATTGTAAATGGGGGTTTCTTTTATTGCTTTGAGTTATTTCTTAAAAAACGACTTCAAACGATTGCAAACACCAACATATTCACATTGTAAATGCAATAACCATAAAAAAAAAAGAATAGGGAACATATTCAACTTCACCTCTATTCGATTTATATGCAAATTGAAAAAGTTCATATTCTCCTTCATAATAAAGTTGATTTTGTTGAATTCTTTCTTTTCGATTTTGCAACCAATGAACAGTATTTCCTCTCCAAAGAAATTCATTTACATTGTATTTGTAAATACGTTTTCCATTAGGATATTTCTTAGAGTGTTTTTCAACATAGTTAATACAGTTCAGTGGTTTAGTATTTTCTCTTGTATTTCGTCTTGATGCATTTATCAGTTTCTTAGACATCATGTAAATAATACCATGAAAGCAAGCCTCACAATGATTATTAGTATACAATCATTGTCACGCTTCTTTTTATGGTTTTTTTATTTATTTTTATTTTTTATAAGTACTAACTTCACAACATTTTTACCCAAATAAATTTATTTTAAATTAATAAAAATTCTTTTTTTGTCTTTTTTTCTTATCTTATATCTTTTTCTACTTTTTCATACATATCTTTTATATTAATCTCAAATTCCATTCTTAGAAGATTTATAAATTCATTAATTTTCTCTGTAATCTTTTCTTCAATTTTTTTTATTTCTCCATTTATTAGTGGTAATATTTTGTTAAATTCAGAAAAAACTTTTGATTCTACAGAAGATTCAATTTCACAATAGATACATTTTGTACATAATGACTGCTTGCATCTTTTTAGAGAAGAAATATGATTTGAAGTAAAATTATTAAATTCACGAAAGATCGACTTTCCACATGAAATATTTCCAAATCCAACTTTATTTTTGGAAGGGTAATACACATCATTTTTTTCAATCTTTCCTTATTCAATACCAATATGCTAATCTTCCACTACAATGATATTAAGTAATTATATATTACATATTTTAGTAAATAAACAGAAAAAATTAAGATTTCTTGTCTTTTATTTTTAAAAAAATCATATTTCTTATTTTTATAAAAAAATTCGAATTTCTCACTTTTTTAATCATATTTCTTATTTTCTTTTTTTTAAAAAAATTCGAATTTCTTACCTTTTTTATCACCCTTTTCATGTGAAATCTTCAATAAAAGATTTATTTTTTCATTTGGATGTTTTGCCGTCAAATTGATAATGATGAAATCTTCAACTCAAAGTATTACTTTTATATTTGAGCGCGATGAAGATTTTGATGAAGAAAAAGATTTAAGTCAAATTATTATGAAATCCGAATATATATCTAAATTCATTGATGGTGGTGCAATGAATATTTTTAATAAAGAAGTTGAAGATGGAAGAAAATTTAATTTCAAATTATGCGATGAAGGGATGATAATCAGCGAAAAAGACAGTATTGACAAATTTATAGAAAAAATGGATGACTACTTTTATTATCATGATGAAAAAGAAATTTATAAACATATTACACAATTGGATTTAATTAAAGTATTTTATAAAAGTATTATTGAAACAATTGTAATAGTAACTATATGATATATGTAAGATGGAAAAAGTATTGGTTATTGCATAATACAATTTCTTATTGGCAATATGGTTGTTTTGTACAGAATTATTGTATTAATTGCTGAAATTTTGGAAAAATGGTTGCGGTCTTCAAATGCAAATTTAAGATGGATAAAGTATTATATATATCATCGCAGTCATCAAGCCACAACTAGATCGCTTCAGTTTTCCAGATGATGTAGAAGATATATTTAAGAAGATGAAGTCTGATTGACATTTGAGTGTTAGATGTTTAGTATCATTTCTTGCTGGTGATAATGGCGGATTGGCGTAGTAGAACTATAATATTCAAAACTGATGATGATGAAACTTTGAATAATGTGTTTCTGTCTTCAGATGTCATTTTGAGTTGGAAAAAGCAGTGTGGGGTTTTTTAAGTTATTGATGAATGTCAAGAAGATAATTTAAGAATGATTTTTGATACATGTGAAAATAAATATATCTTGGAACAAAAATCTCTTATTGAAGCATTTATTAAAGTATTAAAAAAATATTTGGATGAAAATGATGATAATCACCAACATTTTGAACAAATGAAAGTACTCATGAACAGTAATGTTGAAAAAATAATTTTTTATGTAGCTGAATAGGTTGAAGATGTGTGTATATATATAACTTACCCCTTCCATGTTAAAACAGATTGATGGAAAAATGTCTAGTATACACAAGTATCAATGTATCTTTACAAATTGTATACACTTTAAAAAAAATTGTTCTTTTTATTTTAAATGTTGTGAAAGATTTTACCCATGTCATCATTGTCATAATAAAGATAATTTTTGCAATAAAAAAGTCAATCCAAAAGATATTTCCTGGATAATGTGTAATTATTGTGGGTTTGACAAGGATTCAACAGCATTGTATCAAGTGTAAGAAAAAGTTGGCTGACTATTTTCGTGGCAAATGTAAGGTTTATGATGATTATTCGAAAGATCCTTATCATTGTGTAAAATGTGGTGTTTGTAGAATTAAATTACATAGATCATTTCATTGTGATGCTTGTGGATTGTGTTTCGAAAAGGAAGAAGGAAAAAATTAATATCATATATGCAAAAACGAACATGATCAATGTATGATATGTTTGGAAGATACATTAACTGGAATTGGAATGTTAAAATGTGGACACAAAATACATTTTGATTGTTTGACACAATTATTATTAAAAGGATTTTCTAATTGTCCGATATGTAGAGTTGATTTATTAACACCAACATCCATACCATCAATTTAACAAGCGTCTTTAAGAACTGTGTCTGGTACAACCTGATACTATCCTCAATAAAATACAAAAAACATGAATTTTTTTATTATATGAGGTATTATATGAAGTATTAGATAAAGTATTTACAAATTGATATATATAAGTGAATTTTAAGACATTTTTCTAAAAAAATACTCCATTGTGTTGTTTAAAATAATTTCTTGGTTGAGTTCTTTTAATTGATCAAGTAATTTTTTTCTTCTCTCAAATAGATCAATTAAAAAATTTGCTTCTTCCTCATTTTTACATATGATATTTCCTTTTATAAGTGAATAAAATTGTCTATTAACACAATTTTGTTCGGTGTTAAAAGATAACATATTACAAGAGTATTCAGGATTTTTAGTGATTTCGTTGTTGTATTCTTCAAGTTGTTTTGTTTGGTCGGACATCCTCTCTTTTTTTTTATACTTTCAGTATATTTTTTTTCTTTATTTCTTTTTATAAACATATCGAAGCGATTTTTGTTTCTTTTGTCTTTCAAATAAAGTAAAAAATCTTCATATGACACGTTTGATGCCATTTTTTCTTTATAATAAAGAAATTTTTAACGAGTATGCACTTATATACTACTCGAATTTGTTATAAAAATTGTATTTCCTTTCATTTCATCTATTTATGGTATGATTACCCTTGGTTGAACTTGCTACATACCCTTGGTTGAACTTGCTACATACCCTTGGTTGTACTTGGTACAATCTGATACTATTTTTTGCATAAATTTAGAATATAACCTTGACTTTTCAATTTGATTGACATTACTGACGTTACTAATTGGGATGCTTTGAATTTTTTGACGTCAATAAAGAATTACTACATGTTTTTATTACTATATATGGTCATTATGCATGCTTAAATTTTTTTTTGTTTTTAATACAAAATTTGTAAGAAATTTGTCTTTTTGCAGAAAATTCATTTATTGCGCATATATAAAAGACTCGTTTGAAATTAACGTGTCATATATTTGTTAAGTATGTTTTATAAAATGGAATCACAAGGATCAACTGCAAACACATCAGACAATTCAAGTCCAAATACATCTGAAGATGAAAGTCCAAACACACTGTATTGGCTCAAAAGAAAATTTTATTATATAGCTGATGATGATGATGTAAACATCGAATTTAGCGAAAATTATAAAAAAATTCGCGAATTAACAAAACAAATACTTGACGTGCAGAGTCAATTAGAAGAATTGAAAGAGAAGCTAATGCAAAATGAAGCAAAAACTAATGAATATTCAAAAGAAATTCAAGTTTTGAAAGACGAATTGAAAAAGAAGCAAGAGCAAAATGAATCAAGTCATGTTGAATATTTAAAAGATATTCAAGGTTTACAAGATGAATGCGATTGTTTAAACAATTCGTAAACTGATTATGAAAAAATAAAAGAAAATACTCAAGTAAAGTTAACATTAGCACAAGCTAAGTTGGATGAAGAACTTCAAAGTGAGTGAAGTGAGTGTAATATCAAAAAACGATGATAGACAAAGTGAAATATAGTTCATGAAAACTTTAATATAGTTCATCAAAAATTTTGTTTAAACGATTAACATGCAGTTGTTTTTCATCTTCGGATTATTAACATCTAAAAAAATAAATTCTAAATAATCTTTACATTTTTTAATTACATTTTCCTTTTTTCTTTTTTTTTCTTTTTTTTTTCTTTTTTCTTTAGTTCATTTAATTTCATGTCGTGTTCCAACTGTCTTTGTCTTGATTTGGTGACTTTTTGAAATTTAATTGTTTCTTTATCAATCAGCTCTATCATTTCATCGCAAACTTCTTTTACTATGTGATTGTATATTTTATTGTTTTTTTTATTCTGTTGTTTAACTTTTGCTTGACGACTTTAGTATCGTAAAATTCTTTCTCTTTGACATTTCCTCATTTTTTTTTTGTTTGCTTTCACCGTTTGTTTCTCACTGCTTTTGAGATAAGTGTATGGTTGCAAGTGAAGTAGATGAAATAAATGCTTTAATTTTATAGATCAAATTTTTTGCGCAAATATAACCTTGTGACCCCACAGACATACTGTTTTTGCGTTTACTTGTTTCACATATGTTAAAACTTGCGATTTTTGTCATAACATAAACCGCATTGAGTATTCAGTAGATGAATGTGGTGAAAAAAAAATTTGCATCTAGATTTTAAAATAAAACTTATATTTTCGATTTTGTTGAAGCTAGTAGTTTCAGATTCTATCATCACCCGTAAGATAATTAAAGATAATTGTTCAATAGATGTGATGACAGCAAATGGATTCTGTTTGTGTTATTATTAGTGTTGTCTAAAATTACATAATTCTGTTTTGAATTTATTTGTAAAAAAAATTGTTTCTATATATTAAAACTTGCGTTTTTTTGTCACAACACAAACTGCATCGATTGTTAGTAGTTGAAGGTTAAAGTGTGTTTTGTAAATCGTGTATCACAATGACTTTGACACCAAACGACAATTTTCTCTACAATATAATAGATGATAAGATGTATAAATGTGAACATCGCATCGATACCACCATGGAATTTATAGAAGACATATTAGAGATGGCACACTCTGAATTAAAAAAACAAAATTACGATCAAGTTAAAGTTCATCAATATTTTCGTGTGTGTAAAGTTGAAATCAAAGTAATCAAAGAATTACAAAAAAAAACGCGAAAAACTGAGAAAGTTATACAGAAAATGTTAGAATTTTACTAAATATTAATACAAATCTTATATTTCAATTTTGTTGAAGATAATAGTTTAATAAATGTGATGACAGCAATGGAAGATAATTTTTCAATAAATGTGATGACAGCAAACGGGATTTGTTTGAGATATTATTAGTATTCTGTTTTCAATTTAGGTATGATTCTATATATTAAAATTTGCTATTTTTGTCATAACACAAACCGCTTTGATTACTAAATACATTAAAGCAGTGCAAACAATTTTTGCATCTTGGTTTAATACAAAACGCATATTTTCGATTTTGTTGAAGTCAGTGTCAGATTGTACCAGTCACAGGTATTGAAGATAATTGCTTAATAGATGTGATGACAGCAAGCAGATTTTGTTTGAGATATTATTAGTATTCTCTCGAGTTTATGCAATTCTGTTTTGAATTTAGGTGTGATTCTATGTATTAAAACTTGCGATTTTTGTCATAACACAAATCGCTTTGATTATTAAATACATTAAAGAGGTGAAAACAGTCTTTTTATCTTGCTTTAATTCAAAACGTTCATTTTCGATTCTGTTGAAGTCAGTGTCAGATTGTACCAGTCACAGATGTTTAATTGATATTTAATTGATATGATGACAGTAAATGGGTTTGTTTGTGTTCTTGAATGTTCAAGGGCAACTAGCAAACAAAGACACTGTGTATTGAGATGTAGATACGAACGTTCAAGGTGAAACGGAAACAAAGGGTATTTTGTTGTAACAAGAGTATTTAAGAACGCGTAAATATCATAATTGCATCAAAGTTTCTCAAGCTTTGTTGAAGTTATCTTGTTGGAAATCGATTGGAATCTTTTTGAAAATCGTTGACCACTCGCTATTTGTTGAGGAAAAACTTGTACAGGTAAGAACTTAATATCATTTGCTTTTATTTACGAGGTAATTTTTAATACCACAATTGCATTAACGCTTCTCTAGTTACGCTAAAGTCTGTTTATTGGAGACTCTTCCAAATACTATTGCAAAGACTTTACGTTGTTTGAAATAAAGGTAAGAATTTAATACTATTTGCTTTTATTTTAAAAGCTATTTTTTAATATCACAATTGCATTAACCCTTTTCTAGTTACGCTAAAGTCTGTCTTCCAAATATTATTGTAAAGACTATACGCTGTTTGAAATAAAGGTAAGAATTTAATACTATTTGCTTTTATTTACGAGCTAATTTTTTAATATCACATTTGCATTAACGCTTCTCTACTTACGCTAAAGTCTGTTTATTGGAGATTCTTCCAAATACTATTGCAAAGACTTTACGTTGTTTGAAATAAAGGTAAGAATTTAATACAATTTGTATTTTATTTACGAAGTATGATTTTAAATATGTTAGAAAATTGATTGTAAATTATTTCATGGAAAAAATTATAGATGATCACACAGTATAGAAAACGATTAATGGTTCATTTGAAAGAGTATTTGTATCATACTGATAAAATTTTTTTCAAGGGTTGGAATTTATCATAAAATTTTATTGTAAAGACGTATATCAATTACCCACAGAATTTTTAATAGCGATGCAAAAACAATTTATTATAAAAGTCAGACAATATAGTCCAGCTGTTAATGACAAAATTCTTCACTTTGATGATACAAGTATGAAACTTTCTCACATTCTTACTATGCCTATTAACACAAAATTTTGATATAGGGCCAGCCCATATTTTACATTTAAAACGAGTTCTGCGAATGTCATGTTTGATGACGTCATCAGTAGTAAGTAAAATAAAGTTCAGAGAAATCTGCAATTTCCCTGTATATTCTTATACAACAGCTAAAGACGATAAAAAAACTATATTACAACTTTTGCTTTTGAGCAATACATTCTGAAATATTCTACATTAAAAGTGTTTTTAAAGTGCTGACTCAGCACTTTTGTTCAGTGCTATTGCTCTTTCTTAAATACATCGGAAAAGCGCCTAACGAAGAACAGTAATATTAAAATAATTTTAATGCCCTCATGTTATTGACAATCACCCCCACAATTACACAAATGAGTACAAACTAAATGTGCTTTGACGCATTTACAACGACTAGAACATGAACTTTGCATCCGAATAAGTTCATAACAGGCATCTTTAACTTGAGGGAGATTTGTCCACTTTGGTAACCAAGAATTTTCATCACGGTACCAGCCCCAACCTGACGGAGTTGGTATAACCTGCTCTTTCAAGCAGCACTGCCCCCAGAAAAATCCACCTTGCAACAATGCACGCTTAGTGTGCTGGAGCAACGCTTCTTGGGTTGGTGGAATGTTATCCAGTGTTCTTGACTTTTTGGCAAACAACTCTTGTCTAGCCTCATTGACTCTGGTGAGATTACTTGTACGATCGTATAAGAGGACCACATATCGCTCAATCACCTGTAAAGCATTATATGAATCATAATAGAGACCTTATTTGATAGATACAGGCCTTTGGCGGTTTCTGAATTACCTGCAAGGACGAACAATCAATCCTTTCTGGTAACAAATTTAGCTCTTGCAACGCTAATGTTAGCTCTGGAAATACATTCCATACATCCCATGCAGTATTCTTTCCTCGACCTCCAAAAAAGGAAAGAGTATCACACCCCATAAAAGCGTGAAACAACGGTAGAACAGATGCCTTGTCAGGTCCGATAGTCGATGCAATTGTATGCGCGGGAATATAACGCGAGTGCTTTCCTGTGCCATAAAGAATCCATAATTCTTCTGCTTTGATGTTTTTCACAATTGAAATGGCCAGTATCAATACGTCAGTATCATTTGTTCTTACAACAATCCTCTGGCGGCCGCAGTCACTTGCATCTAACACGTGCACCATCAATCGTGTGTCAGCCTCTTCATGATTACATGGTTCCAACATTGATACTTTGGTTCTTTTAGGGAAGCACAAGACCTTTTCTTCAAATGTACTGTAAATTTCTCTTCCTTCTGGAATCTGCTGGGAAATAACTTTCTGCGCTAAGAAATTGAATAGATCCATTTTGTTGGCATCTACGTGCAGGAAGCCCTTCCAGTCAGTAGGGATCAGTGGCGTGCGGTGACCGAATTTAATAGGCAAGCGCTGACAGTGATTCCACAATGCATTCAGTCATGTTGTACAGGTGTCGTGAAAATACCGAATGTAGAAGTAGAACATAAAAGGATGAAAATTCCTATGCTATATATTTTATAGTAACATCAATCTTATTTATACCTTACATCAGTTACATGATATCTACCGGATACAAATATCAAAACAACTACGCAAAAGGAAGCTCTTGTCAATATCATAATCTTGTATTACATGCTACAGATAATATCTTCTACATACATAAATTGCAAGACAATAGGCGCGAAATGTATTGTAGCAGTCGTGATTATAACAATTAAGAACAGCCAGTTTCGCGCACAAATTGGCACGGTGTGTTACAAACTGAGGCCATGGCGTTGTTTAATGTTTATATTTTGGTATAATGACGTCATGGCAACGTGTTCTCCCGTTCTTCAAAATGTGTCTGGCACTGACTCGTACGTTTCAGAATATCGGAGAGTCGTGTTTATTATTTAGTATCTTGTACCTTTTATTTTTAGTCATTAATTTACGAATTCAACGACACAAGACTAACAAGAGCATAGTGTTTTGGTCATAATGCTAGTCATACTTTACCACAACACACGTTTGCGTGCATTTCGATATCTCTGCAGACTGCGGCCCCTGGTTGTTTACGCACATTGTGCGCAGAAAATAGTAAAATAACCAGTAAAGCACCTACTACTTTGAATTAGAAATCAGAACATTACCTTTCGCTCTCAGTCATCTTTTAATAAACGATAACATTAACGGCGTGAATAATTCGGATGTCCAATGTGTTGAATATACGAATATTATTCGTGCGCTGATATGTGTTTAAAATTGCGAGCGTACAAGACTGTTGACCAATCGCTATCAAGCGGCGCCCTTAGAAGCGCCGCTTGCCTTTTCTCGATATTCCTCGAATAAGAAGCCTCCAAATCTAGATTAACGCATGTGCAAATGTTCAAATTGAGCTCCGAAGGCAAGCGCGCTTGCCTTGGTTAATAAATATTCTGTGTATTTAATCCACTTGACTCATCTTACAAGTGTAGCAAAGTGAAACCGAAAACCACGACAGTAAATCGCCTATAAATAGCAAGCATTTCAACTGTAAAGACAATTTAGACAAAAGATTACATTGACATTGTTTAGAACAGAAATATTTAAACTGATTTTGCTCAAAGATTGATCCAAAAAATTTTTGTTCGGTAAAATGCTTAGGCAAGCGGCGCTTGCCTACGCTTGCATGACCGCACGCCACTGGTAGGGATACGTGCTGTCGATGAAACCTTGCGGCGTTGACCAAAGCCTCTCTTCTCCCGTGCGTTTTTTTTTCAGCGAATCCTCTTTGTATACATCCCACACTAAATCAATTCTTTTAGCTGATCGAAATTGCTTTAACACATAAGGAATGAAAGCAAACTGAGGGTACTCTTCGAACGTTTCCCAAGTTCCAGGTGAAATCATTTGAACAACAACAGCCCCGTCTAAAATAATAACATCGGGAGTTGGTGACTGAACTTTGGTAATGGGCTTGATACACTTTGTCAAGTCTGCTTTATTACCAGTACGCAAACTTCCTGCTTGTGAGAGAGATGGTGGCCATGGTTGGTTCTCATATTTAGGGCTAGGACCATCGTGGAAATTTGTGGATTTCGGTCCACAAATTTCCATAACATCCACCCAATGGAAATTTGTGGAAGTTGGAAATTTGAGGATCTCATTTTTTGGAATTTTTTTTTTTGGAAATTTGTGGATGGAAATTTGTGGAATGTGGAAATTTGTTTATTTATATTTTTGGAAAATTGTGGAATGTGGAAACTTGATTATTTCAATTTTTTTTTGGAAATTTGTTGAATGTGGATTAATTATTAAGGAAAAAGTGTTTTTATTCATTTTTTTAAAGAAAATTTATTTTTTCTTACCTTAATATTTCTACGAAATTGAGATTAACATTGCTCTTGAAATATCTCTTTTGTCTGTATGAAGAATTTATTCTTTTTAAGTCCGTTATTGGCTTCTTCCATGTTTATTCATTTCATCAGATTACTATTTTCCAGGGTTCCAAGCAAAGCTGTGGAACCCTGAAAAGTAGTAAATCCAGAGAAATCTAAAATTTTTGATTTCCATTTCATAGGTGCAGTTTGCCTTTAACGAATGCTTATGAGCTTGAATAAAACAGTGATCTACAAGTTTAAGAATTTTTTTTTGTTGTACAAGTCATTTATAATAACAAATATAATATAAAACGTACTTCAAAATATTCTTTTTAGCTGATCAAAGTTAGTCACATATTACCAATATTCTATTAATGTAATACATTCTAAATGTACTGACCTCAATTAACATAACATAAATATTTCTGTCCAAATAGCCTAACTTTTATATATATGATATCAAAATATGAATATTATTTACATAAAAATTTACATTTCAGATTCCTTCCTTATCGCTTCTTTGCTCGTTTTATGTTTCTGAACTTATCCCTGAGTTGCTGTCTAGTGTATTTTTTCAAAATTTGGTAATATTGACAGTCCTCGGACTCACCAATTGCATGGATTATGTCTTTTGTAATACTACTTGGTGGCAGGTGTGATGTTGCTTCTTGAATAGCTTGAAAATCTGCCTCACTAAACGTTTTTCGCAATGATACAGATGATGACTTAGAGGAAGTTTCTTCGGCTAAAAACAAGTTTCTCTTTGCAATAACTACTCTTGCCTCCAAAGGCACAATTTTTGGAGAAATTCTTTCAAAGTGGCTTTCAACCCAAGTCTCAGCTTTTTCAGCAGGTGTTAAGGCTTTCATTTTACATGTCGAATACTGGACTTGTGATGATTCACACTCTTCTTCATCTTTTGAAACTTGTTCTTCCTGTACTTGCAAGGCTTCTTGACGTATTTTTTCTGCATTTATTTCTTCTGACTCTTCATCTTTGCTTTCATGATCAGCAATTTCCTTTAACACTGGAGGGCCCAAGGGGTCATATATGACCCCACGATTTTCATGGGCCGATTTGAACCTATGCGTTTACACACAATAAATATTGACCCTATTGGGCCAAAGTCCCATATATGACCCCTTATTCGTGGAGGTCTGGTAGCTATTGCATATGCTATGTCAGCAGAATATTTTCACAAAGATGGCGTCCTTTGCCCATGAGTGTGTTGATGTTTGTTGGTGAATTTCAAGGCTCCATCATGCTTTTTATAGGGACTTTGTGAGAAAATCACTGCACACTGATAAATATTTAGCTCTTCCTTTATCTTTCAGTAGTTTTTTGTGCAGTATTGTTGCTTTCTTCATGAAATAAATTCAATTTGAAATATACGGGTCATATATGACCCACTGGGCTTTACGTCAGGTGAGCCTCTTATTGCCTTGTTGATATATAAGCAGTTTATATTGAGCGTATGAACTATATTGTAGACGTTTTGTCGAATTGTTTGTTAAATACAAATTTCTTATTTGTATATATGAATTCATTTCAGAAATTTTCAGTGTTTAAATCTTTTCCTCTTCATTGTATTAGTCAATCATGTCCACAAAGAACAATGATTACACAACCAACGATGTTCTCGCAATTCTTGATGGTGACAAAAGCGATTTCAGTGAGGGTGGTTATACTGATTGGTCTGAAGATGACAGTATGTCTTGTGGGGACAAATCATGGAGCTTGGCTGAGGCTGGTTTTCAGAATGAACCAGTATTGAGTGGCAACGAAGATGATGGTTGCAATTGCAATGGTGAAGATCCCGAGGTTTATAATAGTGCTGAGGACATACCCTTGACTGCCAGATTAGTCAACAACAAGAATCGCAGTGTCCAGTATATATGGAAAAAGAAAACATTCAAGCCACAGAGTGACAAATTTCAAGGAAAAACTGTGACGGCCACAGATCCTATTGGTTTGTCTGAAACGCCATTACAGTATTTCAAGCGATTCGTTACTGACAAAATGTTAGAGCATATTGTGGAGCATACCAACCGATATAGCACACTGAAACATGGAAGATGTGCCAATGCATCTTTGAAAGAAATGGAGCAGTTATTAGGTATGTATTTCAAAATGGGTCTTGCTGAAATGCCATCTTACAAAATGTATTGGGAAAATGGAACTAGATACCCAGCAGTTGCTGATATTATGAGCAGGAACAGGTTCAAGCTGCTTTTGGGTACAATTCATTTTGTGGATAATGAAATTGTTACTGATGACAAGAAGAAAAACAAGCTTTGGAAAGTTCAACCATTCTTGGAAATGTTTCGCATGCAATGCCTTCAAGTCATTCCAATTCAGCATCAGTCAATTGATGAAATGATGATTCCATACAAAGGTAAGTTTGGCAACATTCGTCAGTATGTAAAAGGCACACCCCATCCCTGGGGATTCAAGGTTTGGTGTAGGTGCTCACCGAGTGGCTTGCTACATGACTTTGAAGTCTACCAAGGAAGAGTTGAGGGGAGAAAAAAGAGTGAATATGGTGTTGGTGGCTCAGCTGTTTTGAAATTGTGCGAAACTCTAGAAAAATATGCTCAGTATAAAATATATGCTGACAACTTTTTCACCTCTATCAAGCTGATTGAGAAGCTTTCAGCAGATGGATTTTTATACGCTGGAACAGTGAGGCAAAACTGTTTGGGCAAAGCTCTGAAATCCAAGCTTTTACCAGAAAAAGATCTCAGTCGAAATGGCAGAGGCTCCTACGATGTTAGAGTTGAATCCACCAGAAGTATCGTCTGCCTCAGGTGGCTTGATACCAGGGCAGTCACCATGTTATCCAACTATGCTGGCGCTGAACCAATTGACCAAGCTCGTCGTTAGGATAAAAGTACTAAAGCATACATTCAAGTGAACCGACCTTATGTGATCAAGGAGTATAACAATTATATGGGCGGCGTAGACATGTTAGATTGTCATATTTCCAAGTGCAAGTTGTCACTCAGATCACGCAGATGGTACATGATTCTGTTTTGGCATTTCATCACTCTTGGTATGATAAACGCATGGCTCATTTACCAGCGCGATTGTGAGCTGTTGAAAGTGACAGGGAGTGACGTGCTGAAGCTCCGTGAATTCCAGGCAATGGTTGCACAAGGTTTGACGGACGTTGGAACCAGCAAAAAACGTGGTAGACCATCTGAGGAGAAGTGTACCCCAAAGGCACAAAGGTGGTAAGAGTAGAACCATTCAGGACGTACGATATGACCAAGTTGCACATTGGCCATATAAGGGGAAAAAAAGACGTAGATGTGCTGTATGCAAAACGATAAAAACGGATACATACTGTGAAAAATGCAACATTCCACTATGTTTCAATGAACGCCGAAATTGTTATAAGGTATATCATGTAAAATAGTTTTTGCCATGTTCAAATCTTTTTTAAATTACCCATTTATATATTTTACCAGACACATACAGTTTTATCATAGTTCTTTTTTTTATAAACGGTTACAATTTTAATAAACAGTCATTATTTTGTTGTTAGCGTATTGTATTACTTAACACCCACGAAGGCCCAATGGGTCACATATGACCCATTTGCCCAATTTGTTCGGATTGCACGAAATTCTTAAAAAAGACCTCTGTTATGTTTAACCGGCCCATAGTAAGTGTTCTTGACTGATAAAAAATTTTTTTCTCACGTAAGCAAATTATGGGCCCTCCAGGGTTAAGTTAGTGGTCAATTTTGAAATGGCTTTAGATATGTTCACATCTTCTCGGTCGGTGTTGCACACATTGTAATATTTCTCAGCAGTCCTCACATCATGCGTCATTTGTCTTGCCAACTGATCTTTTGTTATGGTGGAGTGCTGCTCTCTTTGCAATGATATTATAGATTTGCGTAAGTTACTACTTTTCAGCGTTCCAGGTAAGTCTATGTTCAACTTTTTTCCGAACTCTATCAGCCTTCTACTAACTCGGCTCTCATCCAGAGCTTTTCCAGAAATGGCAATGAAAAATGCACCTTTACTATTGCTTCTGCCAGGCTCAGGACGATGATGAGAAGACAATGTAGCAAAAATTTGCCTCATGTTATTTAAGTAGGCATCTGCTATGCATTTTAGGGTATTGTCCCAATATAGCTTTGCGGGACCTAAGGATTGTGTCTTGTGTACCAGTGTTTTTGTTACATAAGTGTGCTCTATCCATTCCCCTTTTTCAAACTCATCCACAGTTAAGTTTGCAAGTGCCCCGGATCGTTGGGCACTTCCAAGGACAAGCATTAACATGAGATAATCTCGGACTGTGCAAAATTCATTCACTTCAATGTAGTAGTTAGGTTTTTGTGCTCTAGCACAAATTCCTTTCACTTCTTTCAATATTGAAGTGTTGGTCAACTTCTCAAAGTCCTTTGACCTCAGCCGTTGTTTTTCTGCTTTTTTTCTATTTTCATTTTTGCGTTGTTCACTAGCCGTTCTGAATGAAGATGGCCAACATTCCAATCTTTTTATTGCACTTTGAATTAATTCAAATTGCTCTGAATTTAACTGAGGGAAAATGTTGTTTATCATCACTTTTCTGGCAAGCATAAACTTCAACCATAACTTCAGAGAGACAACATATGTTTTTAGCGTGTTTGGAGCCCTTGGCTTTTGTAAGAGATCGTTTCCAAGGAAGAATGAATTTCTTAGCTGATCTAAGCTTTCATCTTGCCACAAGATGGATGCGTCATTTGGTTCATCTTGTAGCTCGTAAAGCAAGCGACAAATCTGACGAGAATGATCTGATGCATCCCTTGGTTTTCTGAACTTTCCTTCAAATGATATCAAGTATTGGTAAAACATTTTGATAAGAGGCAGTTTTTCTATTCTTTTTATTCTTTCCGATGAAAGCTCATCTTTCGGTTTCCTTGGTCTTTGGGACATGTTTTGGACTGCTTGTTCGACATCATCATCCTTTGTTGTGTTTTGTTGTTCTTCTTCATGAGGTACAAACTGTGAGTAATTTACGTAGTTGCTTCTTTCTTTCCGTCGTTTTGCCATTGTTTTCTTCATTTTCAACTCATCTTTTTTATATTTTCTTGCAGCAATGGCTTGTCTGTTGTAACTACAAAATAGTGGAATACGTAATGACATCACCACTGGTTAGATAGAGAATGCTCATTTAACAAGAATTTTTTGTCATACCGAATATATTCTTCACTTTCCCTTTGAAAGCGATGAAAATTAATTAGGTGTTTGTCAAGTCTAATTAGAGTTTTTTCACAGTTTATAACAGGACATTTAGTTTTTTTGTCTTGCAGATTTTGGATTATCTTTTAAAGCTCTGTGCTTTGAGGCCAACGTTTGTGCACGACGCTTGGACATTTTGTGGTATTTTTTTAAATGAGATGATAAATACTTGAATTGTCCTTTGCACTGAGGGCATCGCTTGTATCGTCTTTGCCACTGAATAATTAAAATATTAAATTGACAAAACTTCAAATGAAAGCATCTAAAAAGTTTTTACCTTTTGTTCTTCTTGTCAGAATAATACTTACTTTCAGAAAGTGTTTCTATTTCCTTCAAATATAAATGTGTAACAACTAAAAATACAAAATCAGGGAAAGACACCGAAAATAGCACCTTCTCTTCTCCATTTGAAGACACGTCATCCCCAGGCGTTTCGTCAATTTCTTCCTCAGTTTCACATTCCAGTTCTTTTCTTCTTTTTCGGAGGCTCATTATCACTTTCCTTTTGGAAAAAGGTTTGTTACATTTATTCATACAATGTAAAATTGAATAGATAAAAATACCTCAAAATGAAAAGCAATATTTTTCATTTTGTGCCTTGTTCTTGTTGGACTGTCACAAATCTCCTAAAAATGAAATAAAACATATTTCATATAAAAAAAGCATAGATAGTAAAGCTTTGTTCTTTTTAGTTACAAAACTACCTCTTCGCTACTACTTGATGACAGTTCACCCTCTTCTTTTTCTTCATTCGATGATGTTTGAATAATCTCTCCCTCCTCTTTTGACGATGTTGATGACTCGCCACTTTTTTCTATAAACAAATTTGCTTCGGCCTTTTTGTAATTGAAATTGTTGGCAGTTCCATAAATTCTAATGAGTGCTTCAGGTAGAAGCACCGAAGATGCAAAGTCAAATAGATTACTGGCTTTGGTAATGTTGTATCTTTCAAGAATTAACTGCAATGTCTCCTCATGTTCATTCGTTGTAAAAAAACCCATTGGGACATTAAAGTTTAAGTCATCTCGGTCACGGGAAGACTTATAAAAAAGTCTGTATCTTTCACAATCACCTTCACCCTGTCGTATCATGTCCAAATCTTCAGCAATCTCATTAAAGACAAGTTTTACATTGACTTTTTTTGCTGACATCTTCCTAAGTAATAAAGATGAAAAATGGATTTTTTTGTAATTTTGCTAAAAAAATTTAAAGATTTATCTCCCCCCGGATTATTTCCACTGTCACCAAAATTAAATGGTTACATTGGCCATTGAATGTCCTTACATATACCTTTAAAACATTAAAGAAAATAGGAAATTGACATTTTACAAAAATTTCAAATTTTAAAGCTGTATCTCCCCCCCTGGATTTTTTTAACAGTCACCAAAGTTAAATGGTTAGATTGGCCATTGAATGTTCTTACATATGGCTTTAAAACGTTTGTCGCAGAATTCACTGAGTTCGTCCAGAAAATTGATCTGCACTCTGATTCGGTTTGTTTTATGGAGTTTATTAGCAATGAACAATCTACACAATCTCTTCGACTATTACAAATTTGAGTCTATTTATATGTTTACATTTCGTGACTTACGTGCACTATTACAACATGAATTAATTAAGAGAGAAAATACTTAGGAAGTGTTAAGTATATACACCCTAATTTTTAATTATAATTTTGGCACACATAAAACTGTGCATGGGAACTTATAAAATCTGGCATGCAATAAAATATATAAATGAAATATCCTAAATTATACAACAACGTTTAAGTAAATAAGTATCACTTTTAAATAATTGGAAAAAATGAAGAAAGTCAATTTTCCCCCCCTGGATTTCGCGGCGGCTCGAGACGCTCAAAGGCATTTGCCTAGATTTGGTAATGATAAAGAAGATAGCATGGTGTTCTTTTCTTAAAACGATTAAACAAATGAGTTATGGACTCGGAAGGGTATACACTTAACAACAAGTTTAACAATATATCATCTGTAGTAATGATGACAAAAAAAAAACACTGCAAACTAGATTGACAAAGTTCAAAAACCAAATAAAAAGCAGTTGCAAGCATAAGAAGCACGTTACATGCTTAAGATGAAGTTTTAATTTTCAAATGGAAGTTGAAATACAAAGATGAAAAAATAAAAACATGGAGTGAAATGATATTGTCAAAGTTTACCCTCTTTTTAAATGAAAAACTTTAAATTTTCGTATCAAGCAGGTTCTTACATACCTTATGTTGCTAATTATTAGAAAAAGCTAACGAAAAAGCTTCAGATTCCCCCAAACGAACCAAAAACACTCCTCTCTCAAAACATGGTGTTTCCAATATGGCTGCCAGGTGAAAAAGGAAGTAAAACTTATAAAACAGGCGTTTATTAGAATAAACTTGTTTTATAGATATAGTTTAATATTTTCTTAAACATGTTAAAGCCATATGTAAGAACACTGTATGCCAAATATACCATTAAACTTCGGTGACTGTTGAAGAAATCCAGGGGGGGGAGATACAGCTTTTACAGAATTATTAGAAGAAACTTGTTTTAAAGATATATTTTAATATTTTCTTAAACATCTTAAAGCCATATGTAAGAACACTACATGCCAAATATACTATGAAACTTCGGTTACTGTTAAAAAAATCCAGGGGGGATATCGACCATTTAAAATTTTATATTTTTGGAAAAAATCAATTTCATATTTTCTTAAACATTTTAAAATGATATATGTTGTAAGATTATTAGATGGAAAATATAACCATGTAATTTTGATGACTTTTAAAAGAATCCAGAGGGGAGAACCACCGTTAAAAATGATATTTTACAAAAAAATAGAATCAATATGACAGATACTCCTGAAAGTCTGTATGGTAGTTCACACACCATAGACACACGCACATGGCCATTTTTGTAAAAACTGAATAAGATTTAAAGACAATTTCCCTTCAATCCACAAATTTCCATCAAAAAAAGTAAAAAATCAACAAATTTCCAAATAATCAACAATATTCCACATTTTTTGTCTTGGAGGTAGTTTATTGAGATTTTCCCAAAATTTGTAAAAAAAAGCACATTTAGATAGCTTATAAAATGCCAATCATAGGTAGCTAAGGACAAAATTTCATATCTTGAAAAGTAAGCATATTAAACAAATAAAAAAGATATTTTTAAAAAAAAATAGGATCAATATGACAGATACTTCTCAAAGTCTGTATGGTAGTTCACACACCAGACACACGCACATGGCCATTTTTGTAAAAACTGAATAAGATTTAAAGACAATTTCCCTTCAATCCACAAATTTCCATCAAAAAAAGTAAAAAATCAACAAATTTCCAAATAATCAACAATATTCCACATTTTTTGTCTTAGAGGTAGTTTATTGAGATTTTCCCAAATTTGAAAAAAAAACACACAGTTAGATAGCTTATGAAATGCCAATCATTGGTAGCTAAGGACAAATTTTCATATCTCTTAAGGGTAAAACGACAATTAAGAAAAAGTAAATCAGCCAGTTTTTTTGTCTAAAAAATGAATCAAACAACATAGCACAAGAATAATTTGTTATTAGAACACTCATGCAGTGTTTGGTGCTTCCAATATTAAAAATTCCTTAGATAAAACAATTTTTAAAAATCCACAAATTTCCACGATGGTCCTAACTCATTTTAAAAAAATCAACAAGTTTCCATAAAAAAATCAACAAATTTCCACAGATCAACAAATTTCCAAAAATCAACAAAATTCCATAATAATTCAATTTGTTCAGATTTCAGCATAAAGATCGAATTTTTTTTTAAAAAAAAGCACAGATTCATTCTAAGCATCGCATTTTACTTAGGGAACAATAGCTTTTTTCTTTTCTGAGATATTTTAAGTTAACTTTTTCAAAATTTGGTCTTCGTATGAAGAAGATGTATCAATGAGTGAACTACTTGACACTACCTAGACTTTGCCGAAAACTAAATCGAGAGGTAGGACCATCGACAGGGTTTCGCACTGGAAGGTCGGGGGGGGCAGGGGAGTGCACCCACGAAATTTCAGCTCACGCGGTGAAAAGGGCGTGGCCTTTTCAGAAAAGTGGAAATTTGTTGATTTTTTTTTTGTATTATTAAATAACTCCGCCCCTTTTAGAGATACAGCCGTCCCCAAGAGGTATGTAATTGTGTGTCAGTAGCACTATCCTCATGCAAAAGCAGGTCACCAAAGACGGCCTCGTTACTTCTTAAATGCCTTTAAAGTATCGATCCACAAATTTCCAATGGTCCTAATTAAAGAAATCATCGAGATCACCACTTCGATTTTGACTGGCTATATACAATCTTGAAAATAAAGCACAGTCTAGTTTCAGAGTTTGTATATTTACTTTATCTTTTGACGAAACTCTTTTTCTTCCTGTTTTAAACGTTGGCAGATTATTTTTTTTTCAACGTTTCAGTAATACTCTTGCTTCTCTCAACAAATCTTTCTTTAACAAATGCTTGATATTGTTCTTCTCCAAGGGTTACAACATTCTTCACCGTGTCAACAACGGAACTGTTCATCACGTCATTTGTGTGGATGGCAAATAGGTCTTCGCTCTCTTCTACAAAAGGATTCTCCATCGCTTGAAAATTGGAGACGACATTTGAGACATCTTTATAGATTCTCTTTGAATGGATGGAGTTTGCTCATGGTGTAGCTGACTGTCTACATGTGTACTCATCTCGAATTCCCTAATTATTCGTGCAATTTCTGGACCTGCAATCATCCATCTCCTTAAAGCTGAAAGGTTTTCAGTTAGTCCCACAGCACCACCTTCTCCCTTTACCACTGCATTAACTTGCTCGTGAGCATGATCTAATGCTATAGCTGAAAACTGTTTCTTCATTTTATGCACCACAAACGAGCCCTTGGAGAACTGGTTAAAGACGTCAGGGTGTTTGAATGGAAGCTCCGACATATCACTGATATGGACAGAAAGCCATCTTGCATAATTAACATTGTTCAAAGCAAACATCCAAGGGACAAGTTGCTTAATTGACTGGAAGTATAAGGAGAAATTAGCTTCTCTAAATGATCGCAGTAGTTGTAAACATTGTAATTCTTGTTCCAAAACTCTGGTCCAATACAGAAACTGAGGATGATCCTTTGACATATCTTCTTTCCAAATATGGAATTCTTTAGCTTCCCCATTGTCAACTTTCATCAGATACTCCTTATAGGCATCTTGTTGTAGGTAGTAGACTGGCTGCTGTAACTTGATGTGCGCGTCTTGTTCTTGCCACATGATTGCAAGCGATGAATGACTGTACAACACCTTGGTTAGCTATACATGCGTTAGTCAAATTTCGGTCCAGCCACTCCCATCAAGCCATTTTCCTAGAACTTTAAAAACCGTCATCTCAATGTGTAAGCCACCAAACATCACCACAAATTTATCTTCTCCATGACTGTTTGCAAGAGTCCATTGAATTTGCTTGGCTAAAGCAAATAGGGGCTGGTCTACGGCGATAACTGGAGTTTGAGAGTAGTTGACATGACGAACAGCTGATTTAACAACATTCATTGAATGTAATATCATCGCAAATGAATGAGCATTCTCCCGAAACATTTTGAGAAGTGCAATGATTGCCGGTTCGTAAGAGGTTGACGACGTTTTTGACGCTCGATATGCTGCCCATGAAAAAGTGTCGTCCTTACTCAGGTCTTCCTTTTGAACGAGATGTCGCACATGTTCAAGCCAGTCTTCCTCCAGATCTTGCCTTTTGTTGACGGTGGTAGACACAGTTTGCATAACGGTATGAAGTGGAGGGGCATAAAGTTCGCCACATGTTAGAGTCACTGGTGGGACATTACAAAATGATGGTGGAAGCTGTGAAATTTTTTTGGAACTAGAAATAGACGAATCAAATAAGTCTACTTCTCTACTCTCACCATTTTCATGAACTGTTGGATGCTGCACGAGCGAAATTGCTGTACCGTGGAAAGAGTCTTGTGCACTTGTGGAGCTGGGATTATGATCTATGTTGTCAACTGCTGCAGTTGTAAACAATCCTTTCCGTAACTTCGACGGACAAACAACATCATCACTCTCGTACCTTGCTATTACTTTATTAGCAATGTCGGAAGAAACAGATAAAAGCCGATCGTACGAGATACACAATCCCAACTTGAAAAAAGCGTCGATAAGTGATTTATCTCTCGTAGTTCCATGAATTTTGAGGGACGTGTATATTGGTACCGGACATTCTTTTTCTCTAGTGTGATGAGGTCTTGACGCTTCACGCTCGCGTGATGTTCAATTGAAGACAATAAGTTGAGAGATGGTTAAGCAAGCTTTATTTGGATGTCTTTCTGCCGGTTGTTTGTTTACAATGGCCCCTTTAAGTATCATATCTATAACAACTTTTAATGATGCTGGAACAGAATCCTTTTGACAATCTTCGGAGAATTTTCCGTTGAATGAGTTCTTTGTTTGAAATATATCTCTTCTTATAATCATAGCCGCTCTTGCTAAATGCCATGCTTCCGAATCTTCTTCCTTTGCCCTTTTACGAGCGTTTCCAATTTCATGTTTCAATACAAGTATAGTGTCTCTTCTTTGACTTTGATCAGTAAGATTGGGAAAAACAGTCAAGATTCTTTCCTTAAGTCTGGTAGTATTAATTGATCCACTTTCAACTCCTAATGCCTTCAACTTTATTTTAAAATATGTTGTCAGCTCCGTCATCTTAAGCAAAACTAAACAATCTGATTCTAGTTGTTCTTCAATATAAGCAATAAGTTCAGCAAACGCTAGCCCATCAAGACTTGGTCCTGAACGTTCAGCGTTTGTTGACGTCTCAGCCTTCATTGCCCTTGCTCGATTATAGAGAGAAATAAGACATTTAGGATGGTACTTTGCCTCCATTGCTACAATATCACGATTCGATACTTTTGCTATAAGATGTCTGTCGTTTAGCAAAACAGCACATTCCCTAACCTTGCCGTCTATCTCAAGCGTTGAAGCTGCACGAAGGTTTGAAGAGTTGTCTGGTTTATCACAGAAAATGCACTCGTTCTTTGAAACTGCAGGGAAGCTTGCTCTTCTGGCTTTAACTGGACTTCGTTTTTCGATTTCAGATGTTTGTTCTTCGTCTGTCTTCTCCGCACTTAAGCTTCTTTTCAGGGCACGTTCCAACTTTGTATTGTTGAAAAGATCCCTACATGACTTATGCCATGATGCTTGGCGTTCTTTCAGCGTTTCTTCTATTCCATTACCTCTATCGAGACCCTTTACGTCTAAATTCACCGGTAACATATCAATTTTAATAAATTCTTGCTGATTTTTCGCAAATGAGGAGTACCCAACTCCTGCATCCTTTCTTTTTGAATATGTTGGACATTTTAGACGTTCTGCAGTGTCTTTGACAAATTATGCATAGTTTCCAGTCCATGAGTTACATAATATTCTACGAGGGAAGCAGTTATTGACACTAAATGTGCATGCCTTGTTGTGTTTACATCTTGATCAAAAAGAATCTTCTAGATTAAATTGAACACGCAAATTTTTTGTTGCAACGCGTGAGAAAGAAAACGCGATGAAAGAGTGAGTACTGCTATTGACGTAAAGGAAAGCTAGACTTTCCTTTACGTCATTGTAATTACCGATGTAATTACAGATAGTATAAATAACATGTAAATAATAAACTCTAATAGATAGCGTAAAAATACACCAGTGATGTACTTGTGTAGCTTGTTTAGCTTGTAAAATAAAAGGTTCAAAACGAAGAGTGTTAGTGAACCAGCTGAGGAGCGGAATCCTCGACACACGTCATTACAATCTTAAAGCAAAGTTTTACAACAAGAACAAGTAAGGACATAATAATAGATTACTTTATGGTTGGTCAGTGCGTACGATTTTTATGCACGAGTTGAGAATCAATTAGGTTATTCTGAATGCTAACACAAGTAAGGTAATAAATCTTAAAGAAACTTAATTGAATGTTCTTCATTGTTTCGATACGATTTATCATTGCACTATGGTGAAAGCCGGGAGGGCACATTGTTATACAGTTTATATATATATATATAATATATATAAAAGTGCTGACTCAACACTTTTCAAAATATTCCATGAACAATATTTGGGAAAGTATTGCCCAAAAGAAAAAGTTGTAATATAGTTTTTCTATCGTCTTTAGCTGTTGTATAAGAATATACAGGGAAATTGCAGATTTCTCTGAACTTTTTTTTTTACTACCGATGACATCATCAAACACGACATTCGCAGAACTCGTTTTAAATGTAAAATATGGCCTGTCCCTATATCAAAATTTTGTGTTACTAGGCATAGTAAGAATGTGAGAAAGTTTCATACTTGTATCATCAAAGTGAAGGTTAGGTGTTTTTTTGTTGTTAACAGCTGGACTAATATGAAAAGAACTTTTATGATATTAAAGATCTTGATAAAGTTTTAAATATTTTTATTTGCATAATCCAAAGAATCAGGGTACGGGTTTTAAAAAGTATAAGAGATTTTTATGTTAATTTTTTTGCTAGGAAAAATTATGGTCTATTTCGAAAAAAATAAAGTTATGAACATATTTAAAGAACTCTGCGAAAGTAAATTTCAGAACTGTCAAAAGTGCAATTATTGTGTAAGGTTCAAGTTAACCTTAGCAAAATTAATGCTGGATTATATTGAAGCTGATTTTTTTCATTTTATTCGTGGAAAGATACAACGAAAAGATTATTTTCGAATTAAAGACAAATTTCTATTAAAAATATTGCAAAAAGGAAATATGGCTTGTACTTTATTAAACCCCGACGGATTGTTGGATAAAGTTTATATGCATTTAAAAAAAGATTTTAATATTGAAGAAGAAGAAGAATATGACAGGGAGAAGAATGATAATGACAATGATATAATTGACTTTATTAAAAAGAAAGGGCAGAAATGAAAAATAATATCTGACAAAAAAGCTATGAAGCGAGTTAAAATAAATTATTGATATTTTTTTATTAGTGATTTTTTGGAAGTTAATTAATGGAAAGACGTTATATCAAAAGTCATGTGCTGTTATAGATCATAATGGTTATATTTTTTGCCGTTTTGGACATATTGGTGGACATAGTTGTAATTTTTATTATAATCAATATAAACCTAGAGTTGATATTAACTCTAACTATACAATGTATATAAATAAATATGCTATTAAAAATCAATTGTTTCATTTTTAAATGGTTTTTTTTATTTTTTATTGTTTTTATTAGTATTTTTTTGCAGATAACATAGTGACAAAAAAAAATTGGTTATATTGATACCTTTTTTTGTGGATTTTACCCATTACATAACCTCCAAAGAATTAACGGTTATTATAAATTTTTTTTATAGTTCAACGATATGGATTTTTTATCTATTCAATTATTTGCCATTTTATTGAAGGAATATCCTGGACACCCATTGTTATATCTGTTGTATTTTGTATGCAGTTATTTATTAAAATTGAAAAAAACACCGTCCAAAATAAAAATTCTGAAAATTAAACCTGTAGAAGATTTAAAACATTCAATTTATTTTAAATCTTTTTCAAATGATGAAAAATTCAAAATCATCTACAAAAATGTAGATTTTATTGAATTTTTGTATGGAACAGTAGGGATAATACGTTGTTGGGAGAATGAAAACACCGAACATCTTTATTTAATTTGTACTTATTGGTTACCCAAAGTTTACATGCAACATAAAATATTATTTAATGAAAATTTTTGTTGCAGATATCAATATTTTAATGTAAATAAACAAACGAATAAAATTTTATACGATTATTTCAACATTTATTTGCACGATTCTCAGATTGTAAAAAAAGATACTTTTCATTTAGGTTTAGAGTGTAATGGTTTATATAGATATTTTTTGAATATGTTAGTGATTTAAAAATTTATATATCTTGTAAAAAATTTTTCAATACAATTGAAAAAATTAAATTAATTAATGTAAATAATGATGTAATTTATAATTTTTTAACAGAAAACGAAATTTATATGGATTATGCACGACATATATTATCTTGTAAATATTGTAATATGTTGTTTCATGATTTTATAACTTTACTTTTTATAAAATGTAAACAATTAGAAAGCCTAATTTTGCATTAACAACACGTACCTATTTAACATTTGAACAATTGGGATTAATATTTGATAGAGATCCTAATTTTCATATTTCAAGTTGTAGTGATATTTTATTTATTTTTAAAAAAAATGGTCTTGATAGATACGAATTATTTTTTTCAAATTATAATGTAATTAATTGAATACAAATTTTCTATTTTCATTCATCATTGTCTTTAAATATCCACTACCCTTTTGTTTGATTTTTTTATTGATCCTCTTATACAATAATTTTTCCTTTTTCTTTTTCTTTTACACATTTTGTTTTTTCGTTTCACCAGAAAAAATTATTCCTTATTAATTTATTATTTAATATTTTTTTAACAAGTCCGCTGCTTACAGCTGGAACAATTGCCTTTAATGCCAATGCTCCTAACCCGCCAAAAATTCCTTCTTTTTGAGTTTTTTTTCTATATTTTCTTTTTCTAGTTCTTTTTCGTTTTCTTTTATACATTTTTTATTTTTATTTTTTAAAAAAGAATAAATTAGTAAAATAAATAGTAGGCAAATTCAATAAATATATGCATGGAATGCAATATCTGTTTATTTATGCAGAAGTAGTACAATTGTTATAACATATATATTTTTGTGGAAAATCGCATTTTAAATTTCTGAAATATATTTTTTTAAAATTAAAATTACAAAAATGGGAAGATTTCAAAAAAGAGGATTTATTAAGTTTTCTAAAATTTGCAATACACTTAAATCTGGACTTAAAAAAGCATTAAGTAAAAAACATTTAGCGTTAAAATCTGCAAAAGCTGCTAGAGCTATAGCAAAATCAGGAATACTGGGTTCTAAAGCAAAAAAATTTGTAAATTCGCCCTTAATGGATAAAGCATTTGAAATTGCAAATAATCAATTGGGTAAAGGTGCATTTAGAGGACAAATGTATGTAAGGGGTAAAAGAAGAAGAGGTCAAAAAGGGGGATTACCCATAGGATTGTCAGGAGGATTATTAGGATCAATCTTTTAGTTGAAATCAATTTGTGTACTTAATTAATTAATTAAAAAAACATTTGTGTAAAAAAATATTTTATTCAATAAAAATATTATTTATATACAAAATATTTCACTTTTTACTTTTTTTACCAATATTCTTTACCATAATTAGTAAATATTTCCTGGTGTGGTTTAGTGTTTTTTGATGATTTTAAAAAATAATTAAATTTTTTCCCAAGTAAAAACGAGTTGTTTTTAAAGCGTGAGCGTCGAGCATCATTTGCATATCTTGGTGCACCATCAGTTGTTTCATTAGCATCAACACATTTTCCTTTATCGCAAATTGCATATTCTGCTAAACCATCACCATATTTTCTAATTACTTGACTTGAGGTAAGATGTCTTCCAGTATAATTTGCAATTTTTTTGTTTTTTGGAATTGGATTTTTATATGCAAATAATCCTTTACCCCCGTTAGAAATGTTTGAAGTTTTAATTCTTAAATTAAATTTCTTTCCCAAGTGAATCCAACATAAATTCGTCATTGAAGTTTTTTTAAACATCTTACATTTTTTAAGGTAATTCCATGACATTGTTGTACTTTTCGTATACTTTGTTTCATTTTTAGTAAATTAATCTTATTCCAGCATAAAGTTCAATATTTTTTTCAATATATTCAATTAATTTCTCAATTTTAAAACAAATATCAGAATGACTTGATTCGAGATTATATATTTCTTTTTTTAAAAAAAGAAAATTCTTTTTTAATGTATTGACATCATAATACCTTACAGAATTATCATCATTATCATCTGATTTCCAATCTTGAATTGATTGTTGAAATAAGAAAGGTGAGAATAAAATACATTTATCCTTGTTCAGTATTTCATAAGTACAATTATTACTGGCTCTCATTATTTTTTATTTTTTCCTTTTCATTTTTATTTAGAAATAAATGAACTTCTATATAGCATAGTATTTTTCCAGCCATTTTATTAATTAATTTTAGCAATGGGTAGTTCTATGTGTAAACCATCCAACGATACACCGCTTATAAAATTAAATCTAAACTGCATGTGTATAAAAGGTTCCGAAAATGAAATTGATTTTCATGATAATGTAGACAGTGAAGAAAACAAAATAAAAGATAAAGAAAAAGATAAAAAGAAAAAAGCAAGACCATGTCAAAACGAAAAAATGAAGAAATTGAAGAAGAAAGAAGAAAAAAAATGAAAATTATTTCGAATGATGAAATAATGAAAATAGTTAGTATATTTCATTCAAAAATTGGTGAAAAAATTGAATACATGAAAAAAAATAAAAAATTAATTGATTTACAACATAAAAATACCATTTTTACTTTAAATGGTGAAGTTAAGGATCACATATATCAAATATTTATAAAAAACAATTTCAACAATTTACCAGATTTTTTGAAACAATTTTCAAAAATATTACAATATTTGCTTAATATAGCAAAATTATCTGTAAATTCTGAGAATGATTTAGTTAGATTATTTTTCGAAAAAGCTCTGTTAAAACCTTTTTCGACATCGTTATTAGCCTTAAAGGAATTTACTATACAGAGATTATTAGATACTTTTGAACATAATTTACAAAGCAATATTTCAAAATTTTTAAATAATGACTGGGAAACTAATGTATGTATTATGATTGTACCACATCAATATAAAAATGAGAAAATCTCATTTATGAAAAGAAACACCAATTCGGAAAAACAAAACAAAAAACTTATTTATAATTTAAATCCTGATGAGATGATAGTAGGGGGATTAGTAAAACAAATCGTCCAGTATTGAAATATCAAAGAGAAGTTAGAAATGGTATATTGCAAATTAAGTGTGACAAGTTACAAACTCAAGTTGAGAATTATTGTTTTGCTGTGGCTGTATTAGTTTGAAAAATGTTTATTAATAATGACGATAAATTATCTAATTTAAAAAAAAATTTAAATAAATCAGTTGATGAAATAATTACTGTAGACGAAGTTAAAACATTTTATAAAGAAGCTAAATTATCAGAAGGAAGTGTTGCCGTTAACCAATTAAATTTAGTTTACGAAAACTATTTAAAAAAAGATAATTTTCATTTGGTGATTTTGTCTAAAGATAAATTAGATACAATAATTTATGATTCAAGAGTGACTAATCGTGAATCCTTTCACATAAGTGATAAAATTATATTTTTATGGCTAAATGATTCCCACTATGACTTAATCTTAAATCCTAAACTTTTTTCTAATTTAAAACTGAATTTATTTTGCTTTAAATGCATGCATTATTTAAAATTTGACGAGCATGCGGATTCTCATATTTGTAAAAATGAAGATACATGTTTAAAATGTTATTCAAACTGTAAGAAAGAAGCAAATTTTTATATTCAATGCACGGAATGTAATATAATTTTTAAATCATCAGATTGTTTCCTGAAACATCTGTTTAATAAATTGTTTAAAAATAAGAATAGTATTAAAGTCACACCATGTCAAAAATTTTTTTTGTAATACATGTAATAAAATTGTCCCAAGATTTTTCTTTGTTAAAAAAAATAAGGTTGTTTTACATGATTGTCAAAAAACATATTGTGCTCATTGTAGAAAATATTTGGACAAACAACATAAATGTCAAATCAAACCCTTAGAATTTAATAACTATAAGTCTACACCAACGTTATTTTTGTTTGATTTTGAAACAAAAACAGATGAAAATAATTTAATGATACCATTCTATTGTGTTGTTCAAAAAGTATGTCGTAAATGCGAGAAAATTCCTTTTCATAAAAATATTGAATATTTTTTACCCGATATGGATTATATTACTGACTTATCAATTGATCCCATTGACTGTTGTGGTTATCGTCAATTTGTCTTTGATTGTAATAATGATGATGTAACATCACGATTAGTTCAGTTTATGTTAGAACAAACAAATTCTGTTTGGATTGCACATAATGGCGGTAGATTTTACACAATATTTTTATTAAAATACTTATTGACAGAAAAAAATTTAACTCCGGAAACTGTTATGAACGGAAATAAAATTTTATCTTTAAAAATAAAAGAAATTAATCTGCAAATTATTGATAGTTTTTCATTTTTGTCTTTAATGATCATTCGGAATATAAATCTTTGTACGGAATAAAAACAAGATTGTTCGCCATCGATATGTATATTTCACTGACATTTGATTGACATGTTTTTCTTCTATTATGCATTTATAATTACTACTCTGATCTTTCTTACACTCCCCAGGGTTGACATAATAAAATGTTGTCAACAAACAAAACAAAAAAAACAAAACTATTTTTAGCTAAGAATGTACAGTTATTTAGAACTTGTTTGTATTCTGCAATCTTTGCAATTGTCCTGTTATTCCCGCGCTGCGTTGTGGTCGATCAGTTGGACGAAGGACTTGTTCCTTTTCGCCTTTCTTATCGTTTTCTACTCTTTCGTTAATGTCTTCTTCCTGATGAACCTCAATTGGAATAAGTTGCCTGATGGAACGCCGCAACAAGTGTGAATGACTAGTGTCTCCACGAAGGACTCTGACTTGTGCAGCTCGTGTAATTCCATCGCCACCTTGTAACAATTGTTCAACCTTCGCCACCTTCCAAAAGATACGTTTTGTTTGATCGTTGCGAATAATGACGATATCTCCAACTGCTATTTCGGGATTTTGATTACCTCTTGATTTTGAAGTGTATTGCTCTCGTAAGGCTAAAAGATACTCGTTTCTCCATTGAAGAGTAAAACGTTGCAGTAAATTTTGTGATGTTTCGCCTTTCTCGTCAAAGATTGATAAGTGCTCTGAATTTCAAAGTGCTCACTGTTTGGCATGGTCGTTATTCGTCTTCCATACACCAAGTGCGACGGGCTTAGCGGAAGAGATACAGCTTCTTCATCGTCGTACACGTAGGTTAGGGGTCGTGCATTTATTACGCCCTCGATTTCAACCACAATAGTATGCAACTCGTCGTAGGTTAGATTGGTTCTACCAACTACCTTTCGCAACGGACGTTTCACGCTTCGAATTAAACGTTCCCAGAAGCCTCCCCACCAAGGGGCCTTTTCGACGATAAATTGCCATGTAATCTGATGGTTTGCAAGATAGCGTAGCACTTCCTCAGAACGACATAACTTGCGAATTTCTAAGGATGCAGCTCGGAAAGTCTTAGCATTATCGGATATAAGAAGAGCTGGCAGTGCTCGTCGACTAGCGTATCTGCGGAACGCGCGGAGAAAGGCTGGAACGCTTAAGGAAGGAGTGAGCTCCAGATGAATGGCTCTAGTAGACGCACACGTAAACAATAGAATATACACCTTTGTTGGATTATCCGACAAATTATTCCTTTCACAACTCTCTCGTACGAACAAAGGTCCGGCAAAGTCCAAACCTACGTTTGTGAAAGGGGATCATCCGACACTCTGCTAACAGGAAGATCTGGAGGCGTTCCCCATAAGGAAGACCTTCGGCTTTACGACAAACGACACATTTCCTGACTATTTTCTTTACTGCTTCTCGACCACGGATTATCCAAAAATGCTCTCTAATGGTTGTTAGTGTATCACGAATCCTGCTGTGCTTCACATTGTGGTGAACCTCGCATATTAATAACTCCACAAATCTTGATTCCTTTGGAAGCAATACAGGATTTTTGCTCTCCAGATTCAGCAATGAATTCTTCAGTCTCCCACGGCAACGCAGCACGTGATCACCGTCGAGAAATAGCCCAAATTGTTTAACGTAAATGGGTATTGAAGAATTCATATTCTTTGACAGAAGGAATAGTATTTCCTTTTCAAAGGATAGTTGTTGAATAGACCTTATCCACAGCAGCTGCGCCTTCCTTATTTCGTCTGAGCTTAGTTCTTCTGAGGTTGTGAGTTTGTTTGTTGTTCGCTCGCACCGTGGCATCTTCTTTAATATGTTGATGAATCTCATCACATAAGCAGTTGTTCGAAGAAGTTTCTTCATGGAGCTATAACGAGTAATGTCGATTGCTTTGTTAAGATCTGGCATGGCTCGTTGTTCGATTTCATTCGAAACTAGTGATCTTACGACATTCGAATGCTCTTTCACAATTTCCCTCAGAACTTCGTCACTTTGTGAGAGGTTGCCAACTGGACGTTTTGGCCACTCTTCTTCGCCCCTTGCCAAGAATTTGGGTCCATTGAACCATAAGGAAGAATTCGAAAGTAGTTGCCCAGAAATACCTCGTGAGGGTAAATCTGCAGGATTAAGTGATCCAGGACAAAAGTTCCAAGATTCCGTCAACGAAATACTTCGAATCTTGTTCACTCGATGCTGCACGAATGGTTTCCATGCTCGATCGTTTCGTATCCAGTGGAGTGCTGTCATCGAATCAACCCAATAAAAAACTTCCAGACTCCACTTGAGTGCCTTTAACAAAGACTCTACTAACTTCGCTAGTACAGTCGCTGCCACCAGCTCTAAATGGGGAATCGTTTGCTTTTTCACTGGTGCGACCTTTGTCTTTGAAGCGATTAATTTCACGTCGATGGTACCATTCTCATAGACTGTTCTTACATAGACAACAGCACCAATTGCACTTTCAGATGCATCACTGAATCCATGAACTTGTGTAGTAAGATATTTCGGTTGGAGTAGATAATAGCACCTCGGTACACGAACATCATTTAGAAACTTTAACTCTGACAATAAAACGTTCCACTGTTCACGTAGATTGCCATGCAGTTCACAGCCCCATCCCAATCTATCCAAGCACATGATTTGAAACAGAATCTTGAGCCTTATCGTAAAAGGAGACAAGAATCCAAGGGGATCGAAGATTTTAGATGACCATTTCAACAACGATCGCTTTGTGACAGGTAAAGAATTGGCGTACTCGATTATTTCAGTCAAATTGAATAGAAATGTGTCCTCCACCGTATCCCACACCATTCCTAGTACTTTGACTTGAGTGGGTTCCGTGAGCAGTGACTCTTTTGCAATTGTCGACTTTGTAAAGGACTGATCATCTTGGGTAACGCTTGATTTGTCACTAATCAAGCTCAAATTCCTTTTACCTTCTAACGCTTCGATAGACTTCACTACGTTACTGGAATTCGAGTTCCATTTTCGCAAGTTGAATCCACCCTTGGCCATCAACTGCTTTGTTCCTTTGTATATTTGCAAAGCGGTTTCATTGATTTCAGCACCGGACACAAAATCATCGACATACAGAGAATTTTTCAAGTGTTCAACAGTTTCTGGCTCCTGCTTCTCGTGTGTCTTCAAATGATGGTTGATAGTAGCTCCTAGAATTGCTGGCGAAGGTCGTAGACCAAAAACCAATCGACAAAACCTTAGCTTTAATACTTCTAAATGAGGATCCCTAGCGTCCCTTAGCCACAAAAAACGAAGCATGTCTCTATCTTCCTTGTCAATTCCAATCATTAAGAATGCCTTCTCAATGTCAGCAACTAGCCCAATCTTGTTTTGTCGAAATTTGACGAGCAAATCAAAGATTTGTGGAATGAGGTTCGGCCCGGTCAGTAAGCAATCGTTTAGTGAAAATTTGCGCAAGTTCGTCGTAGCAGATCCATCATATACAACGCGTAGCTTCGTAGTAACCTTATCCTTTCGTATGACACAATGATGGGGAAGATAGTGAATTTTACCACAATCCTTATCAGATGCCGGAACCCTTTCGACTATTCCTGCTGCCAATTGTTCAGTAATACCATTATTGTATTCTTCAAGATTTTGTGGATCCTTTAGCAGTTTTCGATGCAATGATCTCAATCTATTATGACAGAGTTCGTAATCGTCATCAATTTGCACATGATCATTTTTCCACGGCAGACCAACTTCGTAGCGTGTTCCAGTGAATTGAATATTTCGCACAAAATCTTGTTCCTCGGTTGAGTTCTCTGAGTCAAAGGAGTCAATGCCAACGTTCTCAGTTTCCCAAAAACGCTTCAATGATATTGTTAGCTCATCCCTATCGGTTACGACAGTAGAATTATCAAGGCAGTCGGCTGCTAAAATGAGGCTGTTCAGAGTATGTTCGTCTGATTTTTGTGATGACCATCCAGACAAAAGCCATCCCAATTTGCTGCTCATCGCTGTTGGACCATTTTCTCCTCGTACGACATCACCTGTGACTACGTCCCAATAATGATCAGCTCCTATCAAGATGAAGCTGTTCTAGAATACCGTCGTATACTTACTTACCGGCCCCACGTTGGGCGCCATTTAATGATCATTCGGAATATAAATCTTTGTACGGAATAAAAACAAGATTGTTCGCCATCGATATGTATATTTCACTGACATTTGATTGACATGTTTTTCTTCTATTATGCATTTATAATTACTACTCTGATCTTTCTTACATTGTCCATGAAATTAGCAAAGTTTCCAGAATCACTTGAAATTGATAATATTGTAAAATGATATCACCCATACAAATTTTTTGATCTGATGTATAGGGGAAATATGATTGATAAAAAATACTTTGATATTTCAGAAGATGAAACAAACGATTTTAACACATGGTATGACAAACAATGTGAAAAAGAATACGTATTTCGAGATGCAATTTATTATTATTGTAGTAATGATGTTAATATTCTAAGGCTTGGATGTATAAAATTTTCAAATTTAATCTACAACATTACAAATATTTTGCCTTTTTACGATACAACATGCATAACATTTGCTGGTTTAACACTAAAAATATTTAGAAGTAATTATTTACAAGATGATAAAATTGATGAAATGGAGCGAACGTTGCTTATTCAAGTGACATGATGCGGTCCGAATGTCCAACTGGAAGCTCAGATAATCGGATGGAGGGCTTGATAGCAAAGCCAACTCCTGATTCGTGTTTCTCTGAACAATGTTTGCCTTTCCAGTAGAAAGTGTATCCGCCCGCTGCCTCTGTGAGTGATCCCGAATCGTGGAGTCTTGTCTCGCTTAAAGCAGCAACGTTATAACGTTGTAGCTCACGGGCTACAAGAGCGGTAGAACGCTCAGGACGAATGTTTCCTGGATTGTCATTTAGGGTTCTTACGTTCCAGGCCGCAAGTTTTCGAATTTCATTGTTATTTCGACCGCTTTGAGTGAGTACCCCCCAGCCGTGGTGTGCTGAGCAGGCGAGTGATGAGAGTGCATTTTACTCCACCTTTTCTAGGAGCTTCCCCAGATTGGGGGAGGGTGCGCATCCCTAAAAAGGGCATCTTCGTTGCTTGGTGGTGAAATACTGAAGGATATTATCTCTCATTCTATCCAGCGATTGTTAGAATCCAAGTCGCCAGCAATCGAATTTCGCACTAGAGGCTGCCAGCCTACTAAGCCTGCCCCCGTCATGAGTCATCCGTATTGATGGACTTTTGATGGACTTTTGATTGCAGACTGCATGCACAGTGAGAAAAGCATGGTTGTGCAGGTCATGTTCTATTGGCTCGGCCACGCAATTCCATCTTCAGTGGCACAAATGATCGTGACGACTGTGAAACTACGCGGTTGCAGGGAGAGGCCGTCGACACAGAATCCGTGAGCGCCCTTTGCTGGCGTTTTTCCCGTTACGCCGAACACCATTTACCCATGGCTGGGGACTATTTAATCCATAGCTGGGCAAACGTTGTCAGACAGCAGGGCGTGTCCACACGTCGGTGCGCCTGGCCTGTCGTGACTGCGGGGGGTTGTCCTCCGGAGGTTTCTGTCAGGGTTACCTCACCCTTAGCCTTTGAGCAGTCAAACCCTAACCGCAAGGCAGCGGGTTCCAGTTAATTTAAGGGCGCCGGAAACTCGCCCCTCGCCAGAGCCCCGTTAGCCAAACACAAGCTGCACAACGAGTAGGTAGGGTTGACTTGACTGACAGAAGATTTATTATGGCTTGGACATTTGCGGCACTTTTAATGCGCGTCCGTATAAGTCCTTACAACCCTAGTATCATACAAGCAAACTATATTCGTGTAAAAACTTTGAAATTCATTAGATTAATCAAAAACAAAACCGGATCTTATTTTTTAGTCTTAGATACTTCCAATTTATCAAATAAAAAAATTGGGTGAGATGCACTTTAAAATCACTTCTAGAAATCACACTTGAATTATAATTGCAGAAATGTAATCCCCGAAAGCTATTCTTTGACATTAGCTACAAAAAAAGAGGGGCTAAAATTCGTAATATAAACACTTCAAACAGTCTATTGTCAATTCAAAGAGCACTTTGTGTTGAAATGGAAAGGCGCTTATAAATCAATGATGAAAATTGTTACAGGTGTCCAATTAATCCAACGCACATGCCGTGTTGACCAAAATACGATATTACAAAAAATCAACTGGAATTTTGCGAAGCAAGCACTTTTCGTGGGTTAACATTGCCAAATTACTTTATGCGAGGAGGAGAAAAACAAATTAGACATCAATGACAAGTTTTTAATATCTCCTAGGAAGAGCTTACCCAAGCTATGGAAGACACGAGGAAAGTTACCTCAAATATTGATCGGAGTAGGATGGTAGGTGCACTAAGGGCTAGAGGGATTCATGTTTAGAGGCATGAGTGAGAGAGTGTCAAAGAAAAATTGATCCAGTTGGAACAGCACATAGATAGAACTCATCAGTCTACTGACATAAGTATTATCTTCCGCATCCTAATGCTCTATGGCACATTGATGGCAACCACCAAGCTAATACGATGGCGGATATTCACGCATGTATTGATGGTTATAGCCAACTTATTATATACCTTCAATGTGCAATGCACATCATCTGTGCTAGAGTTTTTTTCCACAGGGAGTCAAAAAGTTTGGTATGCCATCGAGAGTCAAATTAGATCATGGCTTAGAAAACATGGGTGTTGCACGCTTTATGCTAACCGACAGGGGTTGTGGAAGGGGAAGCATTATAATCGATAAATCGGTGGATAACATTAGAGTTGAATGTCTCCACAGAGATGTTTATTGTGGCGTTCTTTCTCATTATGTCTGGCTATTTCCTAACATGGAGGATGATGGTTTGCTTGATTGTCTTAATGAACATCTCCTATTTGCACTATATTACGTTTACATTCCAAGAATTAAAGGATCTCTTTACGAATTTAAGTCCCAATGGAATAGCCACCACCCTTAGTATATTGATAGGTTACCATTTGATTGTTCCTCAAATGCATCAGGTACCCTAGCAGGAAGTGGGATCTCAGAAAGTTGCAATCGATTCTCTTGCATTGGTGACTAAAACTTTGACTGCAGTAAATTTACTGCAGTAAATTAAGAGTTAGGTATTGAGATTGGTAAATAATTAGAGTCGCTCACATTTTTGAAACTTAAATATTTATTTAAACATCTGATTTTCACACCATCAGCACATTCATTAACTGTTTTGGCTAAACCAGAAGGAGTTGGTACAACTGAAAAAACAATTTCATTTAGCTGGCTCTACTTTTATGGCTTCTAGGATTTAGTTATTGTCTTAAGTCATACATTTGGCAATATGATATTAATACATTCCTATTTTCCACAGTCTTTATTGATATTGAGCGGAGGAACTTTACTGTTTGGGTATGGTGATTTATGTATGATATTTACTTATAGACACACTGACTCAGACAAAAATTCACAAAACCTTGTCCCTATATGCGTAAACAAAAAGGCTGCATGTTAAGCACTATCTCATTTTATATTTGTTTAGAAATTGTTAATTTATGCCTGAACTCCAGTTACCTGTTCCTTCAATATCTGACTCGGAGATATTTTCCAGGACTTCTGGTTCTTGCTTAACTAATGCTGGTTTCAACAATTCGTTATCAGTAGAATTGTTACTCTCACTACAAGCACTAAGTTTTTCATTGGAGCGTATGTAAACAAACAGCACCTTGGCCTGACAAATTCAAGAGCATGTAGCAGTTCATAGTTACCCTAGTGGCTAAATTTGGTAAAACAAGTTTTCGATATGAGGTCTATAATAAAAAAAGACAAGGAAATAATATATATATGCACTAATGATTAACATATTTATAAACAAAACATTTATCACTGAGTAAATAAACGGTATCTCAAATCCAGATATTACACTCTAAAAACATCCTGGTTAAAAATAACCAGGATGGGGTTAAATTTTAACCAGGAAAGTATTCCGAATGGGACCAACGCAATCCTGGTTATTTTAACATGGAATCGGGGTTAAATTAATTAACCCTTATTCTGGTTAAATTCAACCACGACCTAATGTTAAAATTTCGACACTTGTCACAGTTAAAATTAACTAGTTGCCTTGTTAAATTCCTGGGCGATTCTTAGTGATTCATTCAGAGAGTGTATTTATGCTCAAAAAGTATATTTATTTAAGAAAAAAACATTGCACGGACACAACTTACATTTAGTAAAAACTAAAAACAGAAGATAGACAAGTATCATGTATATTAACAAAAGCTACATGCAATAGCTTGAGAAGTTTAGATTTATAATAATATATTTTTAGCGTCAGTGGTCTGATTACTTTAATGCTGCTCTCATTGCAACAGCAGCAGGTGTAGTCTTCTGTTTTCCATGGTCCTCAATGCCATACAAAACCTTTTGTATGAACTCCCACGACGAGCAGCTCTGCCATGGGTAATTAACATCAAGTACGTAAAATAGTTTAAAGCAAACATCAATTGCCCTCACAAGATTAGGCTGCTCCAAGCCCTGGCTTTCGATTATATCGAAGACTTGCGTTGGGCTGCATCGACTACCAATTGCTATAACAAACGGCCATCTTGAGGCTATTTGTATATATTTAGGTATGTTTTTACCGACCTAAAAATAATTAAACAGTAGACTTGAGACTTTTACATCAAATACACGAGTTTGATTATGCGACTACTTATATGCAGAGCTGGTACCGAAATTTTTGAAAATGGTGATGATCGAGCATTTTATGCAAAACAGTCCATGCATATATTGACTTTCGCCTTTTCTTATATAATTGATATTTGTCACTGTTTCATAGCACTTAAGGAAAACTTTCTCTGGGAAAAAAAATGCTCATGTTTTCAAACATTTTACTGACAACAGAACAAGACAATGTGCTATAAAGCACCAAAAATCAATAATGCATGGCTTTGGTGATATCTTTTTTTCTGCAATAGCAGCAATCTTGCTTTAATGCGGGGGGGAAAACATGTTCATGTACTCATACACCAGTCTAATTTCTTTTCAAAATAATTTCCCTTTCAAAAGAAATCAGGATGGCATGACAGAATGTAAGAATATGGTCCCCTTCAATTAACAACGGATTGACGACCGTGCTTTTTTGACAAGTTTGTATTAGGTACTGTGAATAAGTTATGAAAAGATTTTTGATAGATACCGGTTGGCAATCGATAAAAGCACATAATGCTTCATCAGTTGTACACCTCTTTTTATTCTTTCTTCCAGTAGGAAAAACGCATGGAAGGAGACCAATCGCAGCATTTCTTTTCTCTTCATCTATAAAGTAGTTTATAAATAAAAGTCAGTGTTTTAGGACTTTAGATGAAGAAAGTATTTCATGTATCACATGTGTTTCATGCATCATGTAACCGTTTTTGCAATTTTTACCGGAATTCAGGTTTCTTGTTGCAATATTCAAGTATTTTGTCCATTTTTCTGTTTGTGTATCTGCGTAACAAATTATTTTCTCCGCTGTTTCTGGTGTAAAACGCAGAAAAAGATTATCCGCGACATCTGGATACAATGTTGCAAAGTCTATTTCAACCTGAATAAATTTTTGAAAAACATTTGGTTAGCCGTACAAGATGATGTGTTACGAAAGAACGTTTAAAAATTTTCTTTACCATGCCAGGGATATCAAAAAGACGAGGGTATTCTTTCATAACCTCTCGTATTGTAAGTTGTGGCGTTTTTCTAATCCATTCTGATCGATTCAAGACGGTCTTCTGCATATAACTTTTTAGGGTTGAGATAGGCTCCCGGTTGTCTTTCATCCACTGCTTCATTCCAGCATGGTCAGATTCATTTAAGACTGGCTCTTTTTAAGAAAAAAAAGCAAATTTTTTACAAGCACCATCAAATAAACTACTAATATCTTTTTAATTGACGAATTTAACCTGGTAGAGATCTTGCCAAGTGTTTTAGAGAAGTTGAAGTTGAGCCAAATTCTTGTTCAGTCTGACGGTGTTTTATGCTCTTTCTCCTAACATTTCTAAGCCGTTCTTCCAACCACCCTGTAGCAGAATGAATTCCCTTTCCTGGCGTATACCAAGCTTCCTAAAAATTGAAAAAGCGATCACGTACAAGAAAGAAACAAACATTTGTAAAATACATCATTTGATTCCAAATAAAAAGTTAAACGTAATGAGAAACGCGTACATATCCTTGACCCTCTTCGTCTTTAAGGAAAGGAAACTGCTCTACAACTGCCTTTACCATTTGGATTTTGATGTCTGCATGAGGCCTGTATTTTTGAATTATTTAAATTTTACTATGGATGTTGAACAATTCAGAACTTTTACGGTAGAGTGCATATGACGCCATTGAAAATGTAATAAATGTCAAATTTCGGATTTTCAATCTCACATTATAATAATTTCATAGAAACATTTTGCTTATTTCCTCTAAAAAATTTACCTTTTTCTAAAAAGTATAAACATTTACATGTTTCTCGAACACGACGCTTCATTGCTAAAATCTCATTTTACTATTGTGTTAATTTGTACAACTCTTTGATTTTCTATTTTTAACGATTTTTTACTGTTACGATGACATCATAGGTAGACTTGCATTTTGCAGTAAAAGTGGTGAATTTAGTCTTTCATATTTTCACAAACCTTTCTCCAAACTGATTAATTATGTAAGCCACTAGTATCTGAACCATCTTGATTCTGCTTTTTCTGCTTAATTTATCCGTATCCAGTTCGCAAATCACTTGAGCACCAACTTCGGACTCTTCCAAAATCGATTTGATATTCTTTAAAAAAAGAAAATGATAAAAAAGTGTGTTTGATGTTTAATTTCTCTACACGTGTTAATTCTTACAAAATCATTCCTGGGTTTCTTTCTCGGTTGAAAAGTTTGAGCCCCACAGCTCTCAAATATAGACTGATTTGCTGCTACTGAACGCTTTGCCTTGTTTTCGTTTGGCTGACAAGTAAACTCGGGACTTGAAGATGCCTAATTAGATAAAATAAATAGCATCAATAGAAAGTTTATATTGTTCAATTTAATTTAGTGTTTAATGTGAATAAGTGTAATTGTATTAAAAGCAACATGATGGCATTTGTAATAAAGAAAGATTTTTACAAAATGCAATCTGCAATCGTTTGAAATTCAAGAATTGCAAAAAATGCAAAGACGATAACAAAACAGCATACAGTTACGAGAAGATAGAGAGTAACCAAGCGAGAAAGAGTTTAACGGTACTATCAAGATATAACTCAAAGTATATTATTTTTGAGTTAAAGTATAATTTCTTATGCTATTATGGCTAAATTGGACTTGAGCTACTCTAAAAAACTCACTTGGGCACGATCATCCCTAATTGCACTCAAAACTTTTCTATTACCTATAGAATTACTCGCAGGGATGACGTAGTTTATGTAATGAAAAAAATGCATGGCCTCTTATAAATTATAGCTCTTGACCAATGAAATTGTTTAAATTTTTCATGTTATTTTAGAAACGAACATTTAACCAAAAAAAGACATTACAGATAATAAACCTCTAATCTTAAACATCATTAATAAAAAGCATATAGTCAATGGAATAAAGAAATCATTACTCTCTTAAGTCCTTCAAAACTATTTCCTTTTAAGTATCATGTTAGCATATTAAACTTCTTTATTAATATTTTGAGCGGCATCTAAGAATGCGGTGACAAAGTACGACATGAGAATGCAAGTCTTCTTCATCATATGATTCTGAGGCTTGGTATGGGAAATAATTGTACAAATCGTTCAAAGAAATGATCGAGCACTTTGGATCATTTGGCAGTTCAATTGCATACGAATGAGTATGTCGATGGTATTCGGTTGTTTTCCATTTCCGCGTATGAAAGTGCGCACTATTATTTTCACTAACAATAACATAAACAATTTGTTGAAAAACAGGAAGCATATCATCACTTTTTCTAATTAAAAGTAAAAGATTTTTGGTATATTTAATACCGTGAAGTTTACACCAATTTGCAAGATATACGATGTCAGACACGAGAATACCTAGTCTTCGTGCAATCAAATCTGCTGCATCCAAATATTCAACTACCACTTGTGATCCAGGTCCGACTTCAAAGTGTACTTCAGATAGGTCTTTCTTGCTCATAATATTATAACAGAGAAACATTTGTTGTCTGAAAGCCAGGGTTTTCAAAATGTTCCTAAAATTACATACAATATGGGCTAAACGTTTGAAGAATCGGTGTTTCGCTTCAAATCGGATTGTCCAGAAATGAAGTAAGGGTCCCAAAAGTCTTATTTGATGAGGGTAGTGAGTCATGAAATGATGCTTTGGTTTAAGTGTGCGATCTGTAAAAAGTTCAAGAAATAGCTCATGGTGTTATTTTATAAGATGTTTCAAAAAGTATGTCTCTTCTGTTGCTATCTCATGACAAAATATGAAATCCATACAATCTAAAAGCATAAGTAAAAGCTCAAAGAATGGATGTCCTTCCGGAACCTTGTCACCAATGAGAAGAGGAAGGCTCCGAAACAGAGACCACATCTGTGAAGCAGTTTGCCCCGATGCACCGTCAGGTTGTTGCAGTGTACTGTTTGAAATTGGGCTTGGCTTGTTCTTTAAGTCGGTTGTTGGATAATCAAAGTTAGTGATGCGGCTATTTAACAAATCAAGATCAAACAGGTCTTCCAGAATTAATTGTGCTAGTACGAGATGCACTTCAAATCCACAAACACCTTCTAGAAGATCGTGCATAACGTCTGGTGCATAGTTAGAGGTGACGTGAAAGTTTTCTACCTCTTTCAAAACACAAGGTGATTTAATGCCTGTTGCTGCGTAACTGTTCAGTTGCAAGTCCCCTTCATAATTAATGAATGTACGAAATTGCTCCTGGCAAGCGGTTGAACTTCTTTGCATTTTATTCCTATGCATGTTGCAATGTCTACAAAAATGATTACTAACAAAACTCTCTACAAATCCTAAAATACCGTTCATTCCAAGGTTATCGCCGGTAATTTGTGCGATTCCTGCATAAACAGTTCCTTCAAAATGATCGGTGGTGATGAAGACTCCTTCCTCTTCAAGAAACTTTATATCATCAACATGTGGTTGCAAAAAAGGGGTATATGTTAGTTTAACGAAATATTCGCAAAAGTTTATTAAATAAGAAAACAAGAAGAACGTATATATAACGTACAACTGAGCCAGCGATTGTATAGAGCTGCGCCCGCAATGTCATATTAAAGTAATACTTGAAGTAACAAAATATCATAATGCTGAGTGTACATTTAATAAATTCAACACTCCCACTCACTCAGCATCATACTACATTAAAGTAAGTCCTAGCTTAGAGCGAAGTTTCTCAAATTTTCCTTGTGGCAATGGTTTTGTAAAGATGTCAGCGATCATTTCATTTGTTGGACATTAGTTTACTTGAATAGTTTCATCTTCAACTTTCTCACGAACAAAATGAAATTTAATATCGATATGTTTTGTTCTTTTATGCAAAACAGGGTTTTTTGACATGGCAATGGCTCCTTGGTTGTCTTCGTTTATTGTCGTCGGATTAGGATCATTAATTTTCAAGTCTTTTCGAAGTTGCCGCAACCAAACACACTCTTGCGTTGCCAAGCAAAGAGCGATATACTCAGCTTCGGAGGTTGATAAAGCCACGGTCGGTTGTTTTCTGCTTGTCCAACTAATCGCACCATTGGACATTAAAAACGCATTGCCAGACGTAGATCGTCGGTCTTCTGAGTCTGCAGCCCAATCAGCATCCGAGTATCCTTCCATTTCTTCACCATTTGATTGATACCGCAAGTGCAATTTTATTGATCCTTTTAAATACCGAAATACTCGCTTAACGGCAGTTAAATGCCCTTCAGTTGGAGACGAGTTGAACTTTGACAGGGTATTTACGGCGTGAGCTATGTCTGGTCGAGTTGCTCTAGCTGCATAGATCAGACTTCCTACCACTGATTGATATTGTGTTGGGTCAACCGATTTGCTACGTCCGTCGTTTTTCACTAACTTCACATTGCTGTCCATTGGAGTGGATACGGGTTTACAGTCTTGTAGTTTGTATTTGTACAGGATCTTGTTGATATACTGTTCTTGGCTTAGTATTAGCGAGCCATTCTCTTGTTTGATGTTCACTCCCAAGCAGTAATGGAGCTTTCCCATATCTTTCATCTTGAATCTTGCAGACAGACTTGCTTTCAGATTTATCATCTCATGTTCACTCTCCGTCAATAATATGAGATCATCCACATGCACAGCAACGATTGTAAGATGACGATTGATTTTGCGAACAAACACACACGGATCAGCAGCGCTTTGTTCAAATCCCTGAGAAACATGAATTCTTTTAGAGACAAATTCCAACATCTTGGGCTCTGTTTCAATCCATACAGAGACTTTTTAAGGTGACAAACAAGGTTTTCTTTTCCACGGACAACAAAGCCTTCTGGTTGCTCCATATATATATCCTCATCTAGTTTCCCATTTAAAAACGCAGTGACAACGTCCATTTGATGAATAAACATGTTTCTTGAAACAGCAAATGCCAAGAGAGCTCGAATAGACGTGAATCTGACAACAGGTGAAAATGTTTCTTCGAAGTCAATTCCATACCTCTGTAGGAAGCCTTTTGCAACCAAACGCCCTTTGAATCTATTAATTTTGCCGTTTTCGTCATGTTTCACTTTGAACACCCATTTACACGAAATCGTTTTTCTACCTGGTGGTAAAGGTACCAATCCCCAGGTATCGTTTGCCATTAGTGATTCATACTCTGAGTCAGCAGCTTCCTTCCACTTTTCAGCATGTTCGCTTTCAAGAGCTATTTTCAAGGATGTAGGCTCTTCAACCTGTGTTACATAGAGTGCTGTGTGGGTTGTTGTCGACACATTGGCGTATTCATCATGATAATAAATTGGCGGTTTCTTCTCTCTTGCTGAACGTCTCAGCATAGTAGACTTCTCTGTTTCCTCTTTCTTCAGGTACAACTCGTTCTCTTGGTCCAACTCTAACTGCACTTCATTGGAATGAAATTTTGTCAGTACTTCTGATTTATATTTGATAGGGTAAACACTTACACATCTTGAGTAGTCGTCGATAAATGTCACAAAGTATTTTGCACCACCAAAACTTTCTGTATTCATGGGTTCTGCGACATCGCTGTGTACAAGCTCTAGCCTTTTTGTTGACTTAACTTCTCCCACTGCTTTGAAGGGTGCTCGATGTAACTTTCCCTTTACACAGGCTTCACAAAAGTCTAGCTTGTTTGTCCCAGAAATGTCAATACCTGTCACAATAGCTTTTGAAACCATTGTCTTCATCTGAGGTAAATTCATGTGACCCATTCTTTGATGCCATAGATTTATTTTTTGATTTGATATTTCCGCCACCGATGCTTGCTTTCTTCCTTCCTCAACTTTGCAGTCTAGACAATACACATTACCAGCAAGACGACCTTTAGCAATAAGTTTTCCTTTAGCATTCTTTATCCAGCAAAGTGTGTGTCCAAATTGTACTACATTTCCTTTTGCAGTGACAGCTCGGGCACTAAAGAGATTAGCAGTTAGTTTGGGGACATATAGGTCTTTTGCCATTGTTGACTTTCGTTGATACTTTTCTTTTGGTCCAAGGATCATCATGATTTGTATTTCTCCACTTCCACAAGCATCAACAGATCGACCATCTCCAAGAACGACGGGTTCTGGCACTGGGAATTCTTTATAGTTCTGTAGCAGTTGACGGTTTGATGTCATATGTTGGGAGGCTCCTGAGTCGAAGATCCAGTTGTCAGCACCTTTTACTGTGTTCAGACCAACGGCAAATAGATTTTCACCAGAATCAGTATCTCTTCCACAATTATCCTGCACAGCCGCTGCATTATGTCTTGAAGACATGCCATTAGTTTTACAATCTTGATTTCTTTGATTCTTACGTCTCTTGTTACGTGGGCAGTTTCGAAGGATATGGTTCTCTTCTCCGCATCCATAGCATTTGATATGCTTTCGAGGAGGCTTGTTGTGCTGTAGTGCAGACTCGCCTTCACCAAATTCTTCACCAGTCAATTTACTGTTGTTTTGTTTACGTTTCTCTTCCTCATTGATCAATGCTTGATGCAATTGAGTCAAATTTAGATCATCTCCTCTTGCAGTCAAAGCAGTCACGACGGTATTATATGAGCGTGGTAGACTAAGCAGCAAAGCGACCATACGTTCTTCCTCGGGGATGGGGGCTTGAATAGGTGCCAACTGATCAGTAATTACTTTCATTCGACGGAAGTGCTCATCCAATTTATCAGACTCTTTCATCTTTAAAGAGAAAAATCGTTGTTTTAGAAATAGCTTGTTCGCCATAGTATCACGCTCAAATCGTCCTCTCAGTGTGTCCCATATTTCTTTTGGAGTTTCACACCCAGTTGTCAAGTATATAATATCGGAGTTGATCGATGTAACTAACAGAGCTTTCGTCTTTTTCTGTGCTTTGTCAAAGGCTGTTTGCCTCCCAGAGCTACCTTCTGATGTGTCAGGACGTGTCAGAGATCCATCGACATGGCCAAATAATTCCTTAGCTTCCAATATGGCTTTCATTTGGTATTTCCATATTTGCCCGTTTTTTGCGCCTTCGAGTTTATCAATTGGCAGTTTGTCTTCCTGAGCCATTACAACACAATAAATCGCACACGATTAAATTTTACTTACAGTTGCCTAGCGTTAGCAATGTCTGGGCCCATAACCTGTTAGTTTAACGAAATATTTGCAAAAGTTTATTAAATAAGAAAACAACAAGAACGTATATATAACGTACAACTGAGCCAGCGATTGTATAGAGCTGCGCCCGTAATGTCATATTAAAGTAATACTTGAAGTAACAAAATATCATAATGCTGAGTGTACATTTAATAAATTCAACAGTATAAACATATGTTTTAACATCACCAGCATTGAATAATGATAGTAGAAAGCAGTTGTTTAGAGAGGAACGACGTTTTGGCGGTAAATTCAATATAATGAAATAGACCATTGTTATTTTGTGCAAACCAGCCTTCGATTCCAATGGGTTTGCCACTTCACAATCGTCAACAAACAGAAGTAACTTGATGGTATTTTCTTTAGAAAAAAATTTGTGTTGCTTGCAGAAAGTATCATCATGAAAGTCTCTCATCACACCATCTTTACTTGTGCGATGATCAGTTATTGCTTTCATGAATCCCTTACTTTCGAGAATGCATTTTAAAAGATCACGCAATGGAAGGTATTGAAATGTAATTTGCTTCGCAACTTGATCTACATGACCTGTCTCCTGATTGTACTGTGGATAGTAGCAACACCTACTGGAATTTTACGAGGCCTTACAAAATGACCACTGTTTTCAAAATATTTTTGCTGTTTGTATGCAGTGTCTACATCTGTAAACAGATTTGCAGACTTTCCAAAAATAGTCATGAGGTTTTTTCTTTCAGGATCATCAGGAGTGATATGTTGACTGTTCAGATATTGCTCTGTCTTAAACTTTAAACCTCCAATAATGTCAGAAAAAAGTTCTTGGCTGTTGCTCACAACATGTTCGATCGTTGATTGCACGACGCCACTGGAAGCTTTCATCTTCGCCAAAAATAATCTAACAGAGTTTGTGATTTTTATTGAAAAATCTTCCTCAGTCATTTCTTCTTCTGCATCCAGTATAGGGTGCTGGTCGTCACCACCTTCTTCGATGCTCTCAGAACATATTGCATCATCAATAAATTCGTCATTGCTTACAATGGCATGATCAGATTCAATGTGTCTTACCCATGCTTTAGGATATCGGAAAGTGCGCATGCAACCATCTTGACCACATTTTACAGGCTTTGTAAACATCCATCCATTTCTCAGCAAATGCTCGTTTTTTAGGTGCCACATCAGACCTTTGGTTGTTTGGGATACAAACTGGTTGCACTGGGAGCAAATGTATCCTTCCATTTCACTACATTATGAGATATTTGAAGAAGAGTCCATATTTATTTAAAGTGCAAATGAAACGAAAAGTTTTTTGTCGAAATATTATTTTCATCAAAATGAAAATTTAAAATTATAGAAAATCAGTGAGATAGTTTTTTCAAGTAAATTTTTACATCTATTTGCTAAGAGAGGATTTGGATTACATATTTGTAGACGTAGATCGTTCAGGTTAGTAGAGTCCTGTGAAGGATTGTCGGTGTTGATGTTGAGTGACGTTTCGACACCCTTAGCAGTAGTCATCTTCAGAGTCAAAACGTCAGTCAACATCAACAACAACAGTACTTTATTAACCTGGACGATCTACATCTACACACATGTAACGATACTCACGGGTTTAAACAATTTGGTTATGAGAATTTGAATGCCAGGATTAACATTGAATAACATTTTAGGCAGAGTGGCGTTTCATGTAAAGTGTTATAGGCATAATGATTTTGCAAAAAACCTGCCGGCAACTGAAATATATTTGAAAACCTAGGGTGAGTCATCCTGGGAGCACTTAAAATCAGTAAAAGATTTTGCTAATTCCATGTGCATCTTATTACAGACAACTTTTCGCAAGAGTCCATTTTTTTACATACCTTCCGTAATTCGACCTTGAAAACCTTAATATAAACGGTGTATAGGATAAAGAAGAAACAAACAAAAAAGCACTTCATCTCCCAAGAATTTGACATTGCTTGTAACATAAAGTACTTTCATACTTTTAGCAACCAGATAAAACAAAAACTTTGACTTTTTGAAATGTGTCCTAATATGTTTATACAGGCAAAAGAGCTTAATAAATCACTCCCATTATGACATTATGAACACTCACGACTTTCCACGAGATTTAAAACTTACAAACTGCATGGACTGCTTTATTTCATGTACTAATTATATATAATGGACTTGGGAAAACTAAATAATGAACTCTTCTCAAATTGATTCATATTGTGTTCTATGTGCAAGGATTTAAATATTTGAATGGCCTTGCTTTTACAGAATTTAAACTGAGAGATTGAGGGTAACATAGGAAAAGGTCGTTTCGTTTCTCTTTATAACAGCAGCTAAAAAAATGTGTTAGCACTGACATAAGTCACACATATTTATAGAAGATGACAGTGATGGACTTTTTTATTATTAGAAAACATTTCTTTGAGTCATCATAGTTAGTAGCCATGTAATCAGTAACTCTCTTTTCTCTGCTTGTTACATGTTATATTCACAGCTATACGCAAAATACTTATTTGTTCTTAATGCTGCCTGTACAAAAACTGAGTTATAAAAACTATTGGGTATATTTGTTAATGAACTTTAGCTATGAAACTTTTATTTATGTTGTTGTGATTATTAGCCTATTTTTGTCTAAAGCTTGCGAGTTTTATTCATTTTTATGTCCCTGGTGCTTTTTTTTGTTTATTGATATTAAATTTGTTGGTTGTCATCAGTCATATATACCTTCACTGATGTCATTTCGGGAATTTTGGCGTACGATTGTTCAAAGTTTTCTTCGTAATGTTATCGGGCAAAGAAAAAAATATTCAGTTGGCTTGAATTTAAACCATGTTTGTTAACTCTTCAAATTATGTTACTCAAAGCAATTTGTAGTTTTGAATCTCGTAAAAGGTGGTAAAAACACCTAAAGCCAATAATATCTCATGTTTGTTTGTACGTACAAACTTATCAACACTTTGAAAATCGGCATTGAAAAAGCAATATGTGAATGAAACTATAAAGAACTGCTTTTAGATGTTTGTACTCTGTTTGAAATTACGGTTGCTATGGCGTTGCTAGGTAGGCTTTTCGTGTCCCGATCATTGAGTTCTAAAGTAAATGGTTTGAGATCTATAAGACCTGGAGGGGAAAAGGGGCCTGGACCCCGTGGTCAAAAACATGGCGGTAATGGCGGATTTTGGTGGTCAAAACTTCCACTTTAAAATTTTTTTTCATATTCACTCCCTCCTGATTTCCAAAACTGTTTATATGAACTATAACAAGTGAAAAAAAAACTATTACTATACCGACAGCATATCATGTGAAAATAACGCTTTAGCATTGCGTGAAAACACAGTACACACACATCAAAATAATAAAAATCGACGGTAGAGAAACGCATATTTTGGCTGTAACATTTAAGTTATTTTATGACATTTTAACCTTTTAAAAGTGAAAATCAAACGGCATTAGTAGACCTGTCAATCTCCTCAAACTTATACATTATTTCATGCTTCTGTGTGTTTCACTGTTTGTGAACAGTTTGGTGCAACTATTTTTCTTGCTCAAATGGATAAATCTGTTTAAAAATGCTCCTAAGGAAGGGATAAAATTTTTGCTTCAGTCCTACGACATAAGTCAACTGAAAATTTACCATGGATAAGTATCGTAAGTGTATTGTCATTACCTGATAAATCTACTGAAAACTCATAAAGAAAGTATGTTTAACTAGAAGAGCTACAAAAAGAAAAAAATTCAAAACGCCATGATACTGTTGCTTGTTAATTTTTATTTTGTAAACAGCTTGGAAGAATCTTGGATCTACTACTGAACAGAACTACATTAATTTTCCATTGAAATTACAAACTTGGAAACTAAGGTGCATTGGTTTCTCTGACAAAAACACTGTCTATTGCTGCATGAAGGCAAAATAGTTATTTGACAGTGTAGGTGAAGAAATTTATCAAGTTCTATAGATATTATTGTGCATTACTTACAGTTTTTTGGAATTGTGTGATATATGTCAAGAACAAGATATAATTTTTCAAAAATGCTAACCCCTTCGAGCACTACTACTCTTCTGTTTTTCTTAAACAACTTACAGCTACCAATACCAATTATTTATATGTACAAACTAACATTTGGGAATTAAATGATAAACAACTTTTAAATCTTATATTTTACATCTAGCCTTTGAATTAGTTCCTTTTATCTCTTGGTAAAAAAAAACATTAATGAAAGACTTACAAATCAAGTTTCTCAAAAAATAGTATTTTGTACAAAGAAACTAAATAATTGGAAAGGTCACATGTTGAAGACAGACTTTACTTCTTGGACTAGGTTGCTTGACCATGAGTAAATTTAAATTTGTTTACAATTTGTTTAAAGAATTCTTTTTATTGATTTCTACTAAAACTTCATAAGACACAAAGAATTTTTTGCCATCTATTTTTGCTTCTTCTACATTCAACTTCATTGTAACCAATGCATCCGATGTGAATTTGTGGATCACCTGGAATCATACCAAGTATGGATTTGATGAGATGAGACAATAATATGTTTAATTTTCATGCATATTAATGATATAATCATAAGCTACTGTTGAACAAAAATTTCTAGGTAGAAACAAATCTTAGCACATTTTTCAACACACTACTTTTATCTTGGTTTTGAAGTAGTAACCTGTTTACTATAACAATAAATACTTCATTTACAGAAATACTAAGTAGTACTTTAAAACTGTTTGCATAAATCCAACTTTCCAATCCCATTATAATTGTCTACACTATACAGTCAGTCAAATTGAACAGGCAAGCAGTTTAGTAGTTATTTTTATTATACAACATATACCATAGTTCTCATTAATTTTGCATGGCACTGCATTCAATTTCAACACACAACTCTGTTGTAAACTTTACCTTCATCTTTTCAAAAAAAAACATGAACAAATTATGCCCCATTTTTGGGAGGTAAACTCAATTCAAATCAGGAGAGTTTAGCTTGATGCCTTGATCATGATACAAGATGGATGCAAAACTCGATAAAAGTTGACAGCTTCGCCACGTCTGGCGAGCGATTAAGTGAAGAACAAACAAGACTGGACCAAAATAACTTTAAATTAAAACTTAGTAGTAGAAACACTCTTCAAGTATCGCGTTAAAAACAAAATAGTAAAACTGATACTGTGCTACTTACCGGAGTCAAGAAATGTTCCCTTTTCTGTCGCTATTTCAGCATCCGCAAACCACAGAAGTTGGCAGTTTAATAAATAAAATTTTAAAAAAGTGTTTATGTTAGGAAAATAAATAGTTTTGATATTTTCTATACTAGCAATTGTGGTGGTCAAATCAGGGTGGGCGACAAAAATTTTAATTCATGAGCCCGCGTCTCATGACGTCTTTTGACCACCAAAATCCGCCATGTTCTTGACCACGCGGCCGCGCGCTAATAATTTATAGGAATTTTGTTGACGTTTCCTCTCCAGGTCTTATAGAACTCAATGGTACCGATTCAACTGTCCAAAGTCAGAATTAAGATAGCATTGGTATACCTGAAATTTGATTTTTTTCAATAGTTTGATTCGTGGTCCAATAGGAATCTTCATCCCCTTCAAGGTTTCTTCGTTTAAAATGAGAAAGGCCTCCTCGTCAATCATATTTTCTAAAAAAATGCAATTCGAAAAAACATGCGTTTCAAGAACAAAAAGCTAAAAAACAAAAGAATATAGCTAAAGCTAAGTACTAAATAATATAAACACTGCATTTATTTACCTTCAAAAACATCTTTGAAGCAGGAAAGATTCACTCTTCAAGTTTTTCTTTAATCCAATTGTCCATAAACTTTTTTTGATGCGCCTGAAACTTCGTAGTTGTACTTGTTTGTACAGTTCACACGAGAAAGAGTAAAAAAGGAGGGAAAACTGCAAGCCGCAAGTGACAATCGTTACCTATCGTCAAATACCGAAGGGTGCTCGCTCGTGTCATGTGACTACTGTTCATTGAGCACAGTGTTGCCAGATGGGCGGTTTTCCCGCCCACTTGGGCTGGTTTATAAGCCTGTTTGGGGGAAATTTTGGGAGGTTGCGGGTTGCGGGTTTTTGGGCTGGGAATAACTTTTTGCGCGATTTTTTGGGCTGGAAAAAATTTTGATGATCTAGTTTCCACGTGTGTTTTTGTTTTTGTCGTGGTAAAAAGCAATTGTGCTAATATTGTAGTGACGTACATAACGTGCGTATATTATTCATCTAGATTCATGTATTAGCAATAGAGGAAATAGCCAATCCTACACTTACTCAAACGCGCTACTTAAACTTACGCACTTTACTTTATAATTACGTAAAACTACTCAAATTTCAGGTACATTATCCGCCTTGCAATAACTGCACGTTGTTTAGCCAAATATATAAAAAGCCTGTAAATAAATTGTAAAAGATAGAATACTCACGACTGTTGTAAATAACTTCTTCGCTAGTGAATAAAATAATCACAAAATTTAATAGCGTTCTAGTACATTGAACTCACGTTCGGAGCTCATACGAAAGACTTATATATAACGCTAAATTATAACATGGGAAAGTGGGCAAAATACCATAAAAAGTATTGTAAAGACTGGGAAAAGAAAGAAATCTTGAAAGAATGGATTTTGAGTGTACCAGGAGACGACCAAAAAGCATATTGTATGTATTGCAAAACTCAAATTCGAGCACATCATGGGGATCTAGTTTCTCATGCAAAAACTGAGAAACATAAGCGCAACAAGCAACCTTTTTCCAGTTCAAGAACCTTATTTGAGTTAGGTTGTCAAAGTAAAAATGTAGACAATTCTCTAAAAGTTACAGAGATAAAGATCGCTGCCCACATCGCGTGTTATTCTAGCTTAAACACCGTGGATCATCTTGGCGAGTTATTTAAAGATGTCTCAAGGAAAGATGTTAAACTCCACAGAACAAAGTGTACTGCATTGATTAAATGTGTGTTAGGACCAGCGATGTTAGAACAGCTACTTCAAGAATTGGCCGATATCCCTTATTTACTAATTATAGATGAAAGCACTGACATTGGCAATGAAAAACAACTGTGCATTATGGTTAAGTATTACAGCGCAGCCAAACAACAGATTCTCACAAGCTTCCTTGGACTTTTGTCTATTGAATCAGGAACGGCAGAGGCCATTTTTCAAGCAATAATTGAATTTTTGAGAGCAAAGGAACTTGATATCAAGCAGTGTATAGGCTTGGCCACTGATGGGTGCAACACAATGTGTGGAAGGAACAATTCTGTAATCACAAAATTTCGTGAACTATGCCCTAACATAATACATATAAGATGCATTTGTCATTCTATCCAACTTTGTTCCTCACATGTTCTTAAAGTAATGCCACGGAATGTGGAGTTCATGGTGTCAGAAACGTACAACTGGTTTTCTCATAGCACTTCTAGGCAACGAAAGTATCGCCAGATCTATTCAGCTATCAACGTGGGGGAAGCACCTTTGAAGATTTTAAAGCTCTCCGACACACGTTGGCTATCTATTTCTGCATGTGTTGACCGAATACTCCAACAGTTTGACGAACTGAAACTACACTTTCAGCTTGCCAAAGATGAAGATCGCAACTACACTGCAGAATTACTTTTTCAAATGTATGGTGACAAGGAGAATAAATTATATCTAATTTTTCTGCAGCCTATCCTTAAAGAATTAAACCGAGTAAATAAGCTGTTTCAGTAAGATTCTGCTAACCCGTTGCAACTCCTCACTGATGTTATGAGTTTGTATAAAGCGTTTCTTTTCCGTACTATGAAGCCTGTGACATTTACAACATGGTGCTCCACTCTCACGTACGACATAGAGGATGAGAGAAATCATTTGCCTCTTTCTGCGGTCGACTTTGGTATTTTATTTCAAGTGGCATTGGCGGAATCAAATTTAACTTCTGAAAAGGTTGATGTAATCAAATCTAGATGTCAACAAACTTGGGCTAGTTTTTACTTGTTTTGATGCAAATTTGGGCTATTTCTTGCAAAATATAATTGGGCTATTTTTGGGCTACTTTTAAAGGTAGCTCGGGCGGGTTTGCAGGCTACCCATCTAGCAACACTGATTGAGCATTATCGTCGATTATCGTTCGGTTGATTATTGTCGTTCGTGGTATTACTATGTGTGACTTTGTATTTACCTGCTTGTAATTCGAAGCTTCTGGCTTTTCATATTCTTCCAGAGAAGATTTTGGTATTACAGTTATATTCAAGTCTACAATGCTGTGAAATGGTTGGTGATAATCGATGATGTAAACAATGTCATAATTTGATTTGTGGCGACAGTCAGGCGATAATTTTCTCGTCAACTGAATTTCGTGGACCAAATGGCATTCTTTGAATAAGCTATGCTGCTTTTTGTCAGTACAAACAGTTTGAAGATAATAATGGACGGTGTTATAATCAGTTATAATCATGGAAATTTTTTATTATATGAGTTGAAAGTATATTTCATTCAGAAGGTTGTTTTCCTAAATTTCAATGTTTGTTGTTAACTGTTCTACTAGCTTCACTGATCTTTATAATGATCAGGTTCTAATGCCCGGTGAAGCTAGTTTCAGGCCAAGTACCTCACAGGTCTCGAATACAAGGGTGGCAGAGGATTGATAATAACTAGTAAGATGGAACAAATATTTATAAATACCTGTTTTACTCTGTTAGTTTCGATTGAAATCAATTGCCATTAGACATTACATAACAAAATTATATGAATTTTGGCATCCCAGTTATCAATCCTCCATTGCCCTTACTGGAACACAGTTTATACTTTATCAAGCATGTAGTGTGACTCTATCATTCAGCTCTTTCTGTGTGACTTGTCTACAAAGAAAGTAAATTATTAAAGTTGTTGTGCATTTCAAAACTCATATAAATTGTCATGAATATTTATAGCTCTGAGAGAAAGTGTTGTGCTTTTGGAGATTGTACCTAGTATTACGACAAAGACTACTTACCATGAAGACAGTGTATTTTAGAATTGAGATGAAATTATATTTTGTGAAACTATATTTAATATAATATTGTGTTTTATAGTCAAGTGTCTGTCTATTTAACTGTTCTTCTCTTAGCTTCTCAGACCTCTATCAAGACTAGGCTCTTATGGGTAATGTTAGTTTGAGGACAATTCTCTTAGGTCTGCCATCACAGTTTATAAAGGCTGAAGCATAGACTCGAAACGATTATTTAGCTCTTGCTGCATGACAAGTCTCCCAAAATTGTCAATTTTTCAGAGGGTAAATCATTCCAAAATTATTGATTAGATTTCCATGAGTAAATTTATAACTGTAAGGTACAAAATGGAGTGGTTGAGGAGATTGCAACTGCTATTTGGTGCAATAACTTAAAGTGGTACTATGACGAAAATTTTGCCTCTCGTTTTTTTTCATAGATTAATAGTGCATGTAAAAAATCTCTTCTGGCGAAATTTTAGCGCAATGTATTTCATGCTGCTCGAGTTACGTAGCGATAAAACTTGAACTTTAAGAGCCGCCATTAAAATGCGCCATATTTGAATTTTCAAGAAGGAAGGTGCTTGTGACGTCATAGTCTTAACTCGCGGCTGTTTACAATATAACACTATATACAAATAGAGATATAAAACGTTGTATAACTCAATTTTTTTAACATGCCTTCAACACGCTGTGTCGTGCAAGATTGCAGTAATAGGTCTGATAGAAGTACAGGCATTTCATTACATAAAAGCCCAAACGACGAGTCTGAGAAGAATTTGGGTTAAATTTGTTCAGACGAAGCGCGCAAACTTTAATCCGAGTTCGCGCGAATTTCGATTTATGATTTGTTCGAATCACTTCTCGGATGATTGTTTTGAGCGTTTATTCCATTTTGGTGGTATGACTAGACGGCACAAACCTGGTGCCGTACCTACTATTTGGAAGAAATCACAAACACCAACAACGTCAAAAGAGCGGCGTCAGGTTAGCACGAGTTGCAACTATTATATACTTACACATATTGCAGATGATAAATTTTCACAATTTGAGAGAACCAATAATAACTCCAGGCAAACTTTCAATATATAATATACATTTATACTAAGGTTTTAAAGGAAATACAAAATGAAGTGTCTGTATCATGCGATGACCTTTGGTCTTTAAACCTAACGAAGCTGCTTGAAGAGCAAATTCGTTCAGGCAAACTTCGTTAAAGCCAGGGTGATCCAAAATGCATTTCCTTTCATCGATTTCGAACTGATACATTTTACCACGGATTGCTCTATTTCCATGCAGCATCGGCACTCTTGAGGGTTGACAACAAGATCCAACGAACAATGGCCACATTCACACCTTTAATATTGGCCAAATTGTATGTTTCCATAAAGTTATCATAGCTAACGGCAGACGATTCAGATCAAAGTAACACAATAAGAATGACATCTTACCATGAAGTAACATCAAAACGATCTTGCTGCATGTCTTCAACCCGCCGTTCTTCTGCGACTGCAGCTTCGTACTCAGCAATTTCATCGGGCGAAGCAAGCGCTTCAATATTATCGGCAAATGGCAAAATTTCCTAATTAGATTCGTCCGAATTTGCCGTTATAAATTCCGATGAAGAAACCGATGCGTTGGTCTCGATCGAAGACTCAGAGAGTGAGCTAGATCTCGATGAATTTGACATTTTTTTTCTCTACTTATGTATTACTTTGTATACTTTCCAATGTGCGCTTCTAGCCGTGTTAAGACTATGACGTCACATACCTTTACTGAGTGCAAATATTCAAAATGGCCGATTTTAATGGCGGACATGAAAATTAGACATTTCAAATGTTCATAACTTCCTCGTTATATTATTATTTTTGCTTACATTTTACGAAAGCAATAATTGATATGTGTTTAAACTATTGAATGCTAAAATCAATGATTTTTTGACGTTAGGTTTTCGTCATAGAACCACTTTAAAACACTTAGAACAATCATAATTGTTCAGAAATACACTGATTAGAATTACACTGATTATTTTTAAATATTGTAGCTAACAAATGGTTGTTTGCTAACTTTTAAGTTTCAACACCAACAAAGCTGTATCGTTGATGAATGTAGCTACTAATGTTATTAATTCTGATGGAAAAATACTTGTACTTTAGAATTCTCATCACTAGTTTTGATCTAAATCTTTATTACATTAAAATATGACTTTTTCACTAAAACTTTATTGCCTAAGTTCAAAGTGTCGAGCGGTTCTCGTACTTCTCGATCAGCCATTTTTCTTTCCCCATTTCATGAAAGCTTAACCAAGCAGTTGCTCTCAGTCTCAGATGACAGGGTTTTCTTCATTATTTATCTCAGGTGGCCGTCTAACCCCGGAATTCGCACAGGGTTGTTTCGTTTGCTATGATCAAACAATCAAAAGAAGCGTACGTATTCTCAACTAATTATTTAAGATCAATGGTGTTTGTCCAGACTAGTGCTTCGTTTTTATCATTCGGAGGTTGTCATGAGCTGCATGCAATATACTAGTTCTTTTCCCCACTCCTTAAACTAATGACAGCATTTAAATAGCGTTTTCCAACGATTGGCATCTTCTCAAATTTTGTAAATATGTATATCGACACCCGAAAAAGTTTTTTTTATTTTTTTGTTTCTGCAAAAGCATTAATGGCGCAAATTATAAACAAATTTTGACTATTTCGTCCCGAAAATTAGTGAGCCGCCATTTTGATTTTTTCTTTACCTGCATCCTGGTAGTACAGTGAACTGCACTACAGTGTTGAACTAAAAATTAACCCGGATTTTAACCAAAATCTGAGTTAACTTAACATATTTGGCGTTGAAATTCATTCAACCAGGACTTTTTAACCATGATGTTTTTAGAGTGTATAATATTCATACAGAAACTATGAGGCAAAAGGTATTTCCAGTAAAGTTGGAGCAAATGGCTTATAATACTAATTCATTTCTGTGCTGTTTTTAACTCCCCTCACTGCTCACCCACCAATACACTCTTGGATCTGCAGAAAAACTTTTTCTATTTCTCCTTTTAAATTAATATCATCCCATTCTCTTACAAAAGGAAAGCTGTGAATAACAAACCGTCACTTTCCAACAAAACACGAGAAGAATGAGTAGGAACTAAAGTTTGAGTTGGTTCCGGAACCAACACCAGGGCTTTGTGTACTGCTTTGGGTTTCAAGGTTGATTTAGAGGTCGTCGATGTGCGCTTTCGTTTTTTCTTGTTGCCAGAAAGATGCAACTTTGAAGCCCGACTCATTGGCATTTGGGTTGGGTTGATGTTGCCTTATGGCTGAGTGACTTGCTAAGTTTGGAAAACAACTTCGCAGTTTTCCGTTGAAGTCGAGCCGGTCGAGCCGCTGTTTCTGCGGGAGTTGTTTGTCGAACCAAGCATAAATTAGCATAAATTTTTCTAGTTTGGTAAATGTTTTTTAATTTTGGCATATATTTTTTAAGTTTATCAGATATATTTTGAGTTCAGAAGCGATTAATTGGATTCAGAAAATGCAAATTTGAAGTTCAGCACTTTTTCCTGAAAGACAAATTTGTCCGGTTTAGTGCTTCAAAATTGAACACCCTTATTGGTCTGCCCATCAGTCGAGATTATTCCAGATGATCCACTGATCTGGCTATTGACCAATGGAATGGCTGAAAATAGCGTTCTAGAACTCCGTTATTGGTCGAACCAGTCCAGCCACCCAGCTTATCAGTCAGTCAGTTAATTATAATACCAGATACGTTAAAATCTACTGATCCGTATACAAAGGTGGTATTTATATAAGTTTTCAGGTATAAAACAGAATTTTGCCGATGAAATCCAAGCGATTACAGAACGGGAAGTTAATGATCACAAAAAATGGTAAACATTAAATTTGATAAGTAATTTTAGAACTAAAAACATCAGTCGCGTGACTGATTTGACATACTCTAGATTCGCCCCTGACTCTTAAGCCCGCCGCACACTGGTAAACTTGCCGCGCGTACTTGTTATTCGTGACAAGTGTGATCGACAAAATTTCCTAATGTGCGCGGAAGTTTTGAACAACATTTGTCATTCGTGACAGATGAGTCAAATATCAAACGCGTTTGAATTTTGTCGATCACACTTGTCACGAATAACAAGTACGCGCGGCAAGTTTACCAGTGTGCGGCGGGCTTTTGAACTGAGTAATTTTATTTCCGCTTGGTATTTTCGACCACGCTGAATTCTATTCCGAAGAGTTCTAAAATCGTAGTTACAGTTGTTTTGTAATTCGCAGTTTTAATCATCACTCATCAATAATTGATAGCTGCCATCTTTAATTTATTCTATGGATAAACCTCAATCCCTAGAAATTATGACCGTGTAATAATGCATGGCATGTAATATTGACGAGCATACCTAATATACTAAACACAATACTCCCTAATATAAGCTGGAGGAGGACTCATCCAATTAATACTGACCTTTCCATTCTCTTTAATTCTCCAACCATGCTCGGTGAAATTAGAAAGATTAAGAATGGGTTGAATAGCATTTCCCCAAATATAACATAGGTATGCGGTGTGTTTGATATGTTGCAAAAGGGAATCTTCATTTGGTGGCAACATCTCTTCATCATATTTGCCATCGGTAAACAAAATATCCCACAACGTTGACGTCAGAATTGTTTTTATTGCCATAAAGGTAGCATATGGACTGAGATAAATGATGTATTACCTCATCAGATGGTGATATGGTGGTACCAAGGTTTGCAAAGCAGTTTAAACAAATTTCATTGCTACTTTCAGTGAGATAGTCTTTCCCTTGCAGTAAAAAGGAGCTTGTGCAATCGCAACCTTCAATAAAGATTAACACTATAATCAAAATTATACATTTGAAGTTGTTTTGTGAATTATACTCGGAAAAAAGGGTGTGTATAAAAAGCGGGCGCGGATGTAAGACGAACGTCTGTAGGGACGTCTGTTTGTTGTGGGCGGGAATTGCAAATGACTTATCGTAGGAGTTTGACAGTAATTTAAACGAGCTTTATCTTTCAGGATATAATTTTTGACCTCATTATTTAAAGCAATTAAACGTGCATATTTCAATTTTCAGTCAGTCATATAGAGTGTAACGCAATGAAACCTCATTGTATTTTTTTCGTGTTTTGTCAATGGCATTTCACTCATGTTGGCCTTACGTGGGTGGGCCTGTTCATATTTACTGCACTGATAATGATTTCCGTCAACTCATTTGGCAAAGCAGTACACGTATATTGCAGTTTTCAACTTGAACTTCCTTTTGAAAGCTGAGGTTAAAAGCAGTTGCAAGTTAGCCAGTGCATCAGTTACAGCTTGAAAGTATATTTTAATCACATCGATTGTACATCATGTCCAAACGTTTGTACTCGGACATTGTAAAAATTGGTTATGATTCCACTTATTCCAGCGAAGATGAAAATGGATGTCGTGCAAAGGTACCTAAATTTAATATAGGAGTACTGATATTTAGTAAGAAAATACATTAAAAGATTTTTATTTGTGTTTTTTTCATTTTAAAGAACAAACCTTGCAAAAGCAATGTGTCAGACAAACAAAGTCCATCTATGATGCAAGATTTGAGCATTTCCAGCCAAAGCGATGTATGTTCAGTGAGAGCATTTAATAGACTAATTCATTTACTTTTGAAAAAAATATATTTCGAAATTTTATTAGGCAGAGTAATAAAAAGAATTATTAATAATAACACATTATACTAGGACAGCAACAATGCTACCACCGATGAAGACAGAAAGCAGCTAAAGTCAAGCAATCTTTCTTGCAGCCGTAGAAAAAGTCTTCGCTGCCTTAAAAAGGTCCTTCAAGCGATTTCGTTTAACTTCATATGAGCGTTACTTCTGTCATAATACTATACAATCTGTTGTGTAGCATATAATAACTGTTATAGAGCATATAAAGTCAAATAGACGCATATTGACTTTTTAACATGTCATCATAGTGTACGTCTCCTCCTTTGAGGACTCTCGAACAGAGAACTTGAGGGAGAAACGCCGCAGGAGGAAGAACCGGGAAGCTTCAGCAGCCGTACCTGACGTGATCTTTGACTGTAGCCGCTGCGGCCGAACCTGTTTGTCTCGCATCGGACTTGTCAGCCACGAGCGTGCCTGTAGTCGACGTGGACAGCACCCTTCATAAAATCTTCGTTCGCGAAGCCAAGCCAAGAGAGATAGTGTACGTCACCAACATTTGAATCTTGGAATGAAGAAGAATACTGTGTTGGGCTCCTGTTCCTCCACATGGTTTTGGTGTATTTATGTCAATTGATTCCGAAGTATTTAAGAACTGTGCGTTTCACAAACCTGTTCTGAAATTTCAGTCTGTGTATATATTGTGACATATTTATAGAGTAAAATGAAATATAAAGAATTAGCTGAAAGGAATCATCCAAAGGAACAAATTGTGATTTTGAGTGATGATAGTGACGACAGTCTCTTTCAGGTGGATCAAAATGTGAAAGATCATTGTCTTATCTTCTCCGACTATTTCTTTTCGTTTTTAATACAGACTTCGGTTAACATGAGCCGAATACAAGAACATATTGACAAACGGCAGAAATCTGACGCAGGTTCTAGCCGACATGTGAAAACTGAGGTAAGAAGCACAACAACTGGAAAATGACGAAAAGCATGTTTTTCAAATATTGTAGTTTGAGTATTTTCCAAGTGCAGACGACGTGTTTTTCATGTTTGCTGTAGCTATATGACAACGTTTGATGAATATTAGCCAAACGCATTCAAAAAGCCTTTATGATATTTTCTGTCGTAATATCCGTATGACTTTGAGTCAAATTTAAAATTCTGTTTCACTGCATTCTTTTAGTCATAGCAATAGAAATAATGTCGCTAGGTTAGTTTTCTGTTAATATTTATAAAGAGCTATATACAAGTTCTTTGTTTATTTGCTTGAATCTTTCTTTTTGCTATGCGTGAGAAACTATAACGCTATAAAATCATCTATAAAAAGAAGGATTGACTCATGTTTTGCAATATGACTACCGTTCGTATCAAAGAATGCAAGTAACTATTTCTAGCACATACAATTACCTCAGTGAATTAAAGTTAAAACGAATTGTGTCAAAGAAATGTGAACCAGCAGAGAAGTGGGACCTCAACAAATATTCTTATCTTATCTGTAAAAAGGAAATTACCTGTAGGACATTCTTTGCATAAGTTCATGCAAAGCTTTTACTTACTTATGGTTTCAATTAATATATACTTTCTTTATCGTATGATTTGAGTAATATAAGATTATGAAACAGAGACTTTGTCGTGGTGACAAACTTAAAGATGGATTTCAAAATAGCAAATACCATGGTGAATGGTGATAATAACAATGTAATAGTTCTTAAAAGAACTGTTTTAACCAGAACACTAACCCAACAATTCAAAGGAACAGTTATTTACAGCTAGAAAGAGACACTATGCATTTCGGCAGACTACTCGTCAGGTGTCAACGTCTGCTAAATGAGAACCTCCAAACCATGCTATATTTATAACGTTACAAAAGGTCAATGTCCTCCCTATTTTTAGAGATGACACTTAAAACAGAGGCAGATTAAACACGTAATCCTTTTGTCGGCAAAGGACAGGATTAGTCAATTTAATTAATACCGACTCCATGACGCGTAGCTGGAATAACGAGCGACATTTTTAAATAATTCTAAAGTTTTCATCAGAATAAGCATTGGCACAGCGAGTGTTGCTCAAAAGATGTTTTCCAATCGCTGAATCACATAGAATCGGATTTTCACTTTTACACCCACGTTTTGGTAGTTGTCGTAAAGGAACAGTTTTATTCCTGACAGAAGCTGGTACATGTTGTTTTATTCTTTCACCCAACCTTTGAGAAGTCCTACCTACATAGCGAGCATCACACTCACATTTAAACTCGTAGACTACATTGCTTGATATTTGAGCAGGGAGAGACTCTTTGGGAGTGGGTGGAAGAATAGTTCTTTTTGAGAATATAAAGACCACATTGCATGCAAAAAACAAACTCTCGTTGATATTTTTAGTTTCCCTCTCGATGTCATTAGAGGCCTTACCCATCCAGGGAAGTTTAAGGAAAACAGGGCACTTGGCCGGTCCGAAAAGTTTATTCCGTTCATTGTTAGTGGATAAGAAAAGTTTGACTAGCAACTTTTCCGGATATCCATTTAACACAAAAATATTCTTCAGTGAGATAAGATCACTATCAATTAACTCTTTTGAGGACAAAGATTTCTTTAGTGAAGTGTTTGATAAAGCGAACGCATAGATTGTTGAAGTTGCTGAAGCATCTGGACCTAGAGGAACCTTTCATCGTGTGAGTGAAGAAAGTGGTAGTTACTTAGGTGCCAGTGCAGCAAGCAGTGGCGTAGCTAGCGGTCTGGCTGGTCGGGCCCAGCCCGACCAAATATTTTCCCAAAAATGAAAAATTTGTTTTCTTTAAAATTGGATTTGCGAAAATTTTAAATTCTGCGTCTCTTTTTGGAATAATCCACAGTCTATTAGTGTAATATTTGTCAAATTGCGTCGTTATTAGCAAAATTATCATATTTTTAAACGTTACTTAGCAACAATGACAAGTGCATTTCTAGTGCCAGGCATTACGCAGTTTAGTCGGGCTCTGAAAATTCAGCCCGACCAAGTAGTAAAATCTATAGTGGGATTATCTGCAATCTGATTGGTTGACAGCAACTGAGCAAACTCAAATGCGCTGTTTCGCAACATCTAGTCGGGCTCTGAAAATTCAGCCCGACCAAGTAATAAAATCTATAGTGGGAATATCTGTAATCTGATTGGTTGAGAGTAGCTGTGAACACACTCAAACCACAGAATAGATACATACAGAAGCGCCACTCGATGTCGGAACCTTTGATGTTCGTGTCCCCAGCATCCGGGCAACTTTACACGGCGGCCATGTTTCCAGCCAGATAAATGCAGCCAGATCGCAATGTAATTTATAGTGCCAAGGACAAGTTTTTAACCAAAAACTAAAATAGTTCGGCACATTGGCAGTTTTTTGCGCTTTTCGAGTAGAGACAGTAAATCGCAGCAAGTCTTTTATGTCTTATCAGTCAATTCGATATCGTAGTTGAAAAATAATTGTTTGTAGAAACATTCAAAGTAGAACTTGAATACGGACGACATGTCGTCTGTCCTGGCTGTTCACCAAAGTTCTAGAGGTAAAGGTCAGTTTATTTGTCTATGTTTTCTCTTGGACTGTGAATAAACCTGCTCTGCATTAAATTCTTCAATTTTGTTTAGTTTAAAGATGTTTGACTTTAATATATTTCCGACATTTCCTTTTGGTGGTGGTAAAGTCACGATTTGCAAATTTGATCGCGTAATAGATACGCATTCGGACAAAAAGCTTTAACAAATAATCATGTGGGAACTCTGTACATACATCAACTGGTGGAATTGCCTGGAAGACTTTTAATATATTTGCCCCAACGTTGGAATTTTTCGTTGTAGCAGAAAAGCAATTGACGTAAGTAACATCCAGTGTCTTTATGTATTCCAGGTATCTTCTAGCCGGGACATTCAACCCACCAAAATTCTTACTATCACATGCTTTGAAATAGCAGAAAAGCTGTTGATCACTGTCAAAATCATTTGATGTCAAAATTCTCTTGCATTCATCACAGCTGTGCCTCTTGAATGATTTTTTCAGCAAGTAGCCAGCAACATAAGCTACAGCGTTATCTTGAATGATGTTAGAAGTCACATTCTGTTCTCTATAATCTGCTGGTCCAATTGAAAGAATGCTTGGATGGGATTGTGGCATGTTGTCTACATGTTTTGGCTTTGATATATTTGCTGTTGTGCATTGAACCAAGTGGACATCCATATCTTTAGCACAGTTGCCTTTTGATGATGTAAGAAGCGCACTAAAAAACAATTTTCGAAATGCTCTTGTGAACTGTATTGGTGTGGGGTTGTCGCAATTCCCCCCTTGTTGTCGTATGCTTCCGAAAAAAATTTTCAAGTGGGTCTGTGTTCAGCCTTCTGGTAAGTAGGTAAGTAAAGTTGTGGGCGGTTTGCAATGTACTCCAGATGTTTATAATTGCACTAATTGTAACCAACCAACCTTTTAGAGATTTTATCCTGCCTGTCACATCCTCATTGCCATTGAAAACTTTAATTTTTTTAATAAATTGTAAGGATTCTTTCAAAAATGTGATGTGTGAACTCTTTGTTGTGATTGGTCTTCTCAACTCTTTCATTGCTTTTAGCTTGGAGCTATTTACAAAATCAAAGAGGGAATCAAACTTCAAGAGAAACTCTGCATTTCCACTGGCACAAGATGATAATCCTCCCAAGCTGACGTATGTGCAAATAGCTGCTGCAACGGTATGACTAAAAATCTGTGTAGCATATTTGACTTTCATTTTTTGGAAGTTAGTTGGATGGATGTGAATCAAACATAATTCTAATCATTTTTCACATACAATTGTTGGTCACAACTCACAAGTGAAGTTTAACCAAAGAGCTAAGCTGTAGGAGCTTGACAATATGCTTGACATAATGGCAAAGTTGTTAATTTAATTGTAACAATTTATCAATAACTTCATTCTTTAAAAAACTGTAATTTCATATATTGTTTATTAAAAATAAGACAACAAGAAATATCTTTATTTTTAAGTTAATACAAATTTGACAGACATGATAGCCACAGGAACTCAATATTCAATTACAAATAAAAACTTTCAATTACAATTATGCAGACAAGCTACATTGCAAATAAAAAGCCCCGATTCAAGAATCAAATATAAATTAGTTTAGTCCAAATTTTATACTAATAACGTCTTCACCTGAAGAACGTTCTTTACGCACAGTAGGTCGTTTTATCGCTTCTATCAAATCCGTTGACCATTCTAATAGGAAACTCTTTACTAGAAAATACAGAAATGGAATCATACTAAATATATTTATTACTTTTGTCCTAAATTATAAATTTTTAGGGCAACTGCCGTTCAATATAAGAGACGTTCTAAACATGGATCTCGCTTACAATTCAAGGCAAGAAACTATAAAACCCGTAAAATTATATTTGACGAACGTATTTTACAACAAAACTGTTTCTCACCTCATATGCTTGGTATCCTATCCGATGGCATTAAAAATTTTGTCCATAAGTGAATTTAAATTCGTCAAATTTTCGAAAAACAACTCTTCATAATATTAATCTATGTACATTCTGGCCAGTTTATCTGGCTGGAGTAATGGCGGACGCAAAAGATGCGCACTTAAGAACTGGGTACAAGTAGGGGACAGATTTTTCGCTGAGTGGCTCTTCTGTATATATCTATTCTGTGCTCAAACGTTTAACAACATCTAGTCGGGCTCATTTTCAAAAGCGTGACTGGAATTTTGAGCTTTCGAAATATACGTTCGGAAATCGTGATAACTTACATTACAATGGCTTCGGCTAATGAAATCGATATAATAAGTGAACTACAAAAGAAACGCTTTTCTGTTCGACAATCAGGCGAGCAAAATATACTGGTAAAGCAGCGGCCAATTCCAAATTTACAAGCGACTACAGGCAATAGAAGCTTTCAGGAAAGTTGGTACTCGAAGAAAGATTGGCTTTGTTGTAGCTCAGAAAAGAATGCATTGTTCTGTTGGCCTTGTCTTTTATTTTGCCCTGGATCGTCATCTTCATGGACGCAGACGGGATTCAAAAACATGAAGAATTTCCTATCCGATTGTAAGAAGCATGAGAAGGCAAAATCGCACATGGGTGCCTACAAGACCTGGAAGACCTACGGTTTTCAGCCTCGTATCGACTGTCTCATGTCACAAACTAGACGTGAAGAGATTCAGCGTCATAACGAGGAGGTAAGGCAAAACAGGGAAATGTTGAAAACCATAACAGAAGCTGTTTTATACTTGTCTAGGCAAGATGATGAATCTAGTAGCAGCATGAATAGAGGAAATTATAGAGAGCTACTTGAAAGTTTTGCCAAGATGGGTTCTGTTTGTGAAAGGCGATTACATGGAAGGCTTGCTGAAACCCACCTTGCTGGGGGAGGGCGGTTTACTGGAGTCTCTCCAGATATTCAGAATGATTTGATTGATTGTCTTGATAAGATAATAGAGGATGAGATTTTAAAGGAAATATATTGCTGCACTTTCTTAAGTATACAGGTTGATGAGGCAACTGATGTTTCTACCCAAGAACAATTGAGTGTAATTGTTCGAATGGACAAAGGGGAAAGTGTCATTGAAAGACAGCTTGGGTTTGTTGATGTTAGTTGTGATAGGACTGCAACTGCTATATCATCAGTGGTTAAGGGTAAGTTGAGTCAATATAATAATGTGAAAGAGAAATTTATTGGACAAACTTATGATGGTGCATCTGTTATGTCTGGTCATCTCAATGGTGTTCAAGCTCAAGTTCAGCAGGATTATCCTTATGCTCAATTTGTTCACTGTGCTGCACATAGACTAAATCTAGTATTATGTCAAGCTGCATCCTCCATCTCACCTGTTAAGATTTTCTTTGTTAATATTAGTGCTTTCTGCACCTTTACTAGGAATTCACCCCAAAAGAAAAGCTTTACTATCATCCCATAGGCTTGAGTTTCCTAGTCCTGGTGACACAAGATGGTATTATAGGGCTCATGTCATCAATGTCTTGCATTCTAACTATGAGAAACTGATAGACATATTTGAAAATCTTACTGATAATCCAATAGGTTGGGATGATGAAACGTTAAGTAAGGTTACTGGTTTACTTGGCTACCTTAATGGCTTCTTGTTTTGTTTCTTGGTACATGTTTGTCAGAGAATTCTTGAGCAGTCATCCATACTTTATTCTATCTTGCAAGACAAGGACACTGACTTTCATTATGGAATGAGTAGGTTTGAGAGATTCAAGGCCTTTGTTGCTTCTCTGAGAAATGATACAGAATATTGTCAGGTGTACGACCTGGCTGTTGAGAAAGTGGGACCACCAGTAACCAGGTATGACCAACGGCATAATTAGAAACAAATGTATTTTGAAATTCTTGACACAATTGTGACTATGCTGACCGAGCGATTTCAGGATATGGAGCGTTTTAGATTTTTGACCTTGTTTAAGATGTGGAAAGGTAAAGTGCCCTCAGAAAAAATAAATCTTCTAAAGGAGGTTTATGGTGATATGTTTGACATACCAATGCTAGTTAGCCAACTTTGTTTTATTTACAGAGATAAAGACTTTCACTGTGATTCATGCGATGAATTATTGAAATATATTTTTCAGTTCCATTATCAATCTAGTATTCCAGAAGTTAAAGATAAATGGGGTTTTGTCAATTACAAGTGCTTCAGTTCAGAGGTCATTTTCATGTTTGAAGAGGGTAAAAAATTATCTTAGAAATACTTTGAGCCAAGGACGTTTTAGTTCTCTTTGCAGGATTTCCATTCACAAAGACATACTGTCAGAGAAAGAAGACGCCAACACATTGCATGATGAGGTAGTAAAGAAGTTCATTGAAAAACCACGAAGACTTGCTTTTTTATACAAATAGGTATTCATATATGGCTGATAACAAGCTGATGATGTCTTACGTCCATGGCATGTGAGAATTTTTCCGGGAACTTTTTAATGCAGTCAATTATGATTGTCATTTCAGCACGACAATTTCATCACAACTTTTGATAGTTGTTGATGACAAATCTGAGCCTTTTTCGGTTCTTTTGTCAAAGTTTCTTTACAAGATGTACATAGGTATCTATTTATGTATGTTGTGTTGAGAAAATAAATCACATATCTGCAACTATTTTTGAACTGTTTTTCTGCTTTACTATAAGATCCTTCGGCAATTTAAATTAACCAAAATGGTTCTATTTCCTGCATAAATATCACGCATTTGCTTTCTAAGATTGCCGTTTCCGACGTTCTAGGGAGTCTAAATTCGGAAAATTTTCTCGCTCGGCGCCAACCATGGTGGCGCCTGGTGAGCCCGACCAAATGTTTTTCGCTAGCTACGCCACTGGCAGCAAGTGACCTTCCCAGAAACAGAACGTAAGCCAAAAATTGCCGAGCCAAAACAAAGCAAATCACGAGTATTAAAAAAGTTGACTCTCTTGCTGTTCTTTTCCAACAATTAAGCCAAGGGGAAGATCCTTTTATTCGTGACGTATCAGCTGCTCCTGAACTCAGATGTGTTCTGTGTTACGATTGGCAGCTTAATGAGATCGAGCAATTCTGCACTGATCCTCAAAACTTTGTAATATTTTCTGCAGATCCCGCATTCAATCTAGGAAACTTCAATTTAACCGTTACGACGTATCGCAATTTGAAAGTTATAACAAGAAGAGAAGGTCATCATCCTTTAATAATAGGACCTCTTCTAATTAGCCAAACCAAAACAACCGAATCGTATGATTACTTCTTTGGGAAATTGACTTCCCTAATAAAAACATAAAAAACGTTCTTGCCATTGGGACAGATGGGGAAGAGGCTTTGAGCAGCGCCATGAAGAACAGTATGTGCTATGCAATTCATTTACGATGCTTTGGGCACTTCCGCGAAAACTGTAAATTACAACTGAGAAAATCAAATGTGTCGGACCCAGCACAAAATACTTTTCTCGATGAAGTATTTGGAAAAAGATCAAGGGAAATTTATGAGAAGGGTATGCTTGCAAAAACCTATTAGTAAACTGCCATTTGTTATAACATTGCGCATTTTACGTTATCTTTTAGGCTTACTAGACTCCATCGATGAAAGTGAATTTCTATCCAATCTCGATGCGCTGAAAGAGATATGGGATGAAAGAGAACGTTCTTTTTTGGGTGCAAATCAAGAGCCATCTTTCTTCAAATTTATATATATGAAAAGGTAGCTGTATCCTAAAAAATATAATTTTGTACAACATATTCCATAAGTTTCCTTTTCAAGAAACCTTTCTGTCTATAGTGATTGAACAGTTTATTCTTGTTAAATTTACGTTTGAACTAAATGCGTCTAAACAAATTTTCTAATAGACGCAAATGATCGAGTGTACCGGTCCAAACCGTGGAAAGAGTTTTCAGAAAAGCTCAGAAACTGCTAATGCAGGATGGAGCTATAGTTTCAGCCCGAGGAGGAAGCAGTAAATCTTTTGTCGTTTTAAGCGAAACATCGCGAAGACCTCACTATGTATTCATTGAAAATAGTGAGAAAGTTACGTGCGAAAACTGCCCTAGATGGGCCTCTGCACACTTTTGCAAACATGCTGTGTCGATAGCAGAAAAAACAAACAGCCTAAAAGAATATGTTTCATGGCTAGAACGTACAAAAAGTCCCACTAACCTTACTACTCTTGTCACCTTCGACTCCTCTCATATCGCCACCCTCCCAACAGATTAACCCTTTCCATTATCTGAAGATATCTGCATTTCTCCTTGATATCCTAACCCAATTTATGGGTCGTATCTACTGTTATTACTGCAGTCACCTCAAGTCCACCTCAAATCAAAACATGCTATGGATGCAGGCAGCAACTTAAAACAGGTGGTTTCATAAGAAATCATCCTTATATTTTAGTAATTGTATCGAACACATTGAGAGGATATTATGATAACGAAGGAACGCTAAAGCAACGTCCAGGAAACGTCTATTACCATGTTAGCACAGGCTGCATAAGAAGTAAACAATCGGGGAAACACTTGTGCATGTGCCTTATCATATTAAATATAGATTGAAAAATGAGCATAAGATATTCTTTTGGGAATTCAACATAATTTTGTAGACAAGAGAATCTATTTTGGTGTTGTCATATAGTTTAGGTATTATAAAAAATTATTTATTATTCTGCTGATCTCGTTTGACTTAAATGCAGTGCGAACGAAAAGTTCACCTCAAAATTAAATTTCAAGTAAATTATGTCAAAAAAGACGAACGTATTAACATTAAATATACGATTTGAAACTCTTCACATAATTGGGTTCATTGCCTATTCATTTCTGCATAATTAAGTCTTTCAAAATTTAGCTGTAAATATCATCGTACAATCATTAAAAACAGAGCTGCACCAAACTGCTTCCACTGTTTGCCTATACCTATGTCTCTTAAAAACATCATTTAGTTTCGTTTTTATAGGGACACACTTATAATTATAAACTGTGGACACAGTCATATGTTGCTGTTAATATTTTAAATTAGCTGAAGGGACAAAGCAAAACCAAGATGATTATAAAGATTAAACGATGCACCCAGCTTTTGCACTCTTAAAGGGCCTGCAAATTCATACCTGGCTGGCTACATTACCTTGATGTTTCAAATGCAGTTTACTAAAGTGTCCTAATGCGTGTAGAACACATTTGTTAGATTTTAATGTCAATGAAAATCATTCTTCTTTAAATAATTAAGCGCAAAGTGCGACTATACGATTTGAGAAAAACAACTACTGAAATGGAAACTAAAGATAAAGTGCGAAAGAAACTAAATAAAATTGTCTTGTTTAAGCATCAGTAGTACTTTGTTCATGAAAAAATGAAGTTATAGCAAAAATAAAATGTCAACAATCTCTCAACATAAAGAAAAAATAATAAAAATAGTAACTCAGCTCATTTCTAAAGAATTGAAACGCATACTAGATCATAACTGCCTCAGAAATTGGAAAGCGAGCAGTGAACTATCTTGCATTGGCAACGATGGGACAAAATATATTCTCGCATGTACAACTTTTAAATCAATACTAAAGTCGATATTTTACAGCTATCGGAATCATTTTGATGTGAAATCAATTTGCATAACCTGTTTCATCCATGACTAATACTTGAAGTCAGTAAGGAGTCGCGAAAGGTCTTAAATATTCGAAAATCCATAATTGTAGACGTTATCCGCTATACATTTCTATAAAGTAAATGTCAAACAACAACAAAACAGTCCTTGTCAGGACTATACCAACCTGGACGATCTACATTTACAAACATACAACGGCCCCCCTTGCCTTTTCTGCAAGTGGGCAGGGGGGGCAAAAGTGCCCTACAGGTTGAAAATTTATTGTTTTTAATCCAAGATAAAGACTACTTAACCGTTGCGGTATATTGCATTCTTTTTAGCTTAGCAATAAAATTGTCGTAACTATGTTAGTTTTCCTTTAACATTTCTTTGTTTTAAGTACGTTTTGTAAGTTCTTTGTTTGTTTAGTTCTTCTTTTTTGTTGCAGCGCGTGAGAACTTGAAACGCAATGAAAGAGTGAGTACTGCTAATGACGTAAAGGAAAGCTCGACTTATATGTAATTACCGATAGTATAAATAACATGTAAATAATTAACTCTAATAGATAGCGTAAACATCTGCTGGCATAAATGGCTCAGTCACCTAAACACTGATGATTTTGAAAGGGATATTTATTGCATCTTATCGCTTTTTCTGCAATGCCAAAAGCAGAAAGATGTAAAAAAGATTCAGCAAAAGCATTAGCGAAAGCAGCGGCTAAACCTGGTCAATCTAAATTAACATCGCTGTTTGCAAAAGGAAACACAGGCCATGATTTTGATTCTGCTTCAACAAGCGGAATTGACACTGTAATAACTGTCAATACTGAAAAAGCCTCAGACTGTGAAACACAAAAATGGTCCAAACCGAAAAGTCTGATTGGTGAAACAGAAAAGATATGCATGAAAACGACATGGGTAAAACATGAGAAAGACTTTACAAGTGAAGACAAGGAAAGTAGTGTGAAGCATGGTCGATATTTCAAAGGTTAGTGGTTACGAAATTATGAGTGGCTAGTGTACAATCGAGAAAAAAATAAGGCTTTTTGCGAAATTTGTTCTACTCACTCTGAGATAAAGGCAATGTTTGGCAGTTATGAAGTTGGATTTGATAACTGGAAAAAAGGCTGTGAGAAATTCAACGAGCATGAAAACAGTTACGCTCTCAGATGTGGCATGGAAGGTCACAAATTGGCAGCTATGGGCTTTGATGGGGCTTCAGCAATGAAATCCCTCGCAAGAAAGCTCAAGGAAGATATTGCACCAAACGCAATTTATGTTCATTGTTTCAGTCACTGCAATGAACTTATTATACAGGATGCAGCTAAGCAATCTAATTTATTGTCTACATCACTGGATTTATGCCAATGCCTGTATGCAATCGTAGGTGCCCATCCAAACCGTATTTTATTGTTCGAAGAAATACAGGCAGATTTTAGAAACGAAAAAGGAACAAACGATTACAAAGTTCTTCGACTCCAAAGTCTTTCTACAACGAGATGGACAACTAGAGTAAAGGCTGCTGACGTCATCTTCGATAAATCGGCTGAACTACATGCAACCCTTGAAAAATTGCAGGAAGATCCTAGCATTTCGGCAGACACAAAAGCAAAGATTAGAGGAATATTAAGGCGACAACTGTCTTCCTTAATCGTCATCTTTAATTTAGACGCGACAAGAAAGCTATTGACTTTATTCGAGAAGCTTTCTAAAGAGCTCCAAGCGGTTGATATTTCAGCTGTGTACGCTCTATTTTCAATAAGACATGTCCTGCAACGTCTTCATGAGATGAGAAGCGAAGAAGAGTTTGAGCGTACACTTGATGACGCTAAGAAAGTTTTTCGTGTTATGATGTCGTTTCCACTGGAATTTAGTGAAAATTTTGGCACTGGCACTAGATTAAGAAAAGTTCTAAGATAGATGAATAATGAAGAAATGTTAATAACAGAAAGCCTTCACGTCACAGATGCCTCAGTTTACATCAGTGCAAATATAACACCAATGCAAAGCTCGTACTGCCAAGCCATTGATGCAATCATCTCAGGTCTAGGATCGCGATTTGAATAAGACGATCTTTTCCAGATCAAATGCATCGAGGAACTGTTACTTAACTCAATGAAAGAAAGAGGAGTATCTTTAGATGGATTAAGCAATTCTTTGATTGATAAAGATGTTCTAAGAATGCAGCTTGATGATCTTCCTACCATTCTTGGGTTTACAACGCGGATCAGAAGAAAAAAATAACAGAAGTCACGCGTATTTCAACAATAGCAGAGATACTCAATGCCATGCCGTCAGCAAAGAAAAGGTGCTAACAGATCCACAAACTAATTATACTATACTACACAGTGCCACTCTCATCTGCCTCGTGCGAACGCACATTCAGCGTAATGCGTCGTCTCAAAACATGGCTGCGGTCAAACAGTGAAGGAAATCATCTGAATGATATTATGTTCTCCAACATTCAGAAGCAACACATGGATATGGTGGAAATAGACGTAATTGCCAAAGAGTTTTCACAGAGAAATGAAAGAAGAATTAAATATTTTGGAAAATACAATACATGGCAAATTGTAAATTAGTGACGTTACATCGTTTGATAGTTAAATTATCGTTAATATTCATCGACCAACACTGCGGACATGTTTTTCTGTACAGTGTATTGCATGTAGCACATCTCTTTGCTGTTTATCACTATTAGATTATTTTTAGTATATTTCACTAATGTGCCCTTCCACAAAGGCTTGCCCCTCCTGCCCTTTTGCCGTTCCGGCGTCCCTGTTTGTATCTCGCCGTGGTACCCGGAAGTGAATTTTGTAATTTAATAATGTCTGATGATGTCTTGAGAATCAAGACAAAACGTTACGCTTCTAAATAAACATTTCTTTTCATACGTTATTTTTGTATTGAATGGCTCTTTTAAAAGCACTTTGCTGGGCTTTAATATTAATATTAAGAATTCGCTACTCGCCCGGTATATCCCTGGTCACGATTCTGAGCAAACTAAAATTCTAAGCAAAGTATTAAATTACAACCTCAAAGACGCGAACAAACTGGACTACGTTGCTAACCAGCAGTTATAATAAACAGCAAAGAACTAAGAGCAATCAAAACCTACTAAACGACGACCAAATAATCTTATCACGAGCTGACAAAGGACGCAAAACAGTTATCATGGACAAATCAGAATACATCGACAAAGCCAAAACCCTCCTACAAGACACCACCACCTATGAACTTCTCCACGCAGACCCCAGCAAAACGACAACCAACCGCATTAACCAGAAACTGAAACAACTCAAAGACAAAAAGAAACTGACCGAAAACGATCACAGAAGAATCCGACCCAATGACGCATCCACCGCCAAATTCTACGAACTACCAAATATCCACAAAGAAAACAACCCGCTTCGACCTATCGTATAGCTTCCAGGATCACCTACGTATGATCTTTCAAAACATCTCTCTAACATTCTCTATCCACTAGTCAAAAATTCACCTCACACCATCAAAAACACCACCTTCTTCTTCGCCAACATGACAACATTAAACTACGACGAGACGAAACCATAATATCCTACGACGTGACATCGCTCTTCACATCCATACCACTAGACATAGCCAACCCTAGACTGACTTAACCTTTGCCTCTCCAATGAATTCTCTTGCAAAACTCATACTACAGGCAAATTTTAGGCACACCAATAGGGTCACCACTATCTACCTTCCTCGCAGAAGCCTTCATGCAACACGTCGAAACACAATCAGTCACAAACAACACAGAGATCAGACTATGGAAAAGATACGTCGACGACATCTTTGCCATAGTCAAGAAGGACAAAACTGAACAAATCCTATACACCATAAACAATACCACAAAGAACATAACTTTCACTAAAGAAGAAAGAACACGACAAACAACTTACTTTCCTTGACATCCTACTGATCAGAACAGAAGACGGTACACTAAACACACAAGTATACCGCAAAACTACCCGCACAGACCAAATACTTGATTTTAACAGCAATCACCCAACACAACGCAAAATAAGCTGCATTCGAACACTTTTTAACAGGATCAACACTCATTGTAACAACGAAAAAGCTAAGAAAAGAGAACGCAACTACTTATAAAGTAAATGGTTTGAACCCGGGAGTATCGTTACATGTTTGTAAATGTAGATCGTCCAGATTGGTAAAGTCCTGAGAAGGACTGTTTTTGTTGTTGTTGACTAAGGTTTCGACAATCTTAGCGGTAGTCATCTTCAAAGTCAAATGAGGAGTAAACGTCAGGTTAGCCGTATTTGTTATCTGGTTCTTACGTCATTGTATTGTGTGTACAGGAAATGTGTATTGTCATTGTGGATTAGTGTGAAGTGAAATATTTTATTTTTAGTTGTGATGTTTGATTTAGGTGTGATGTTTTAAGTTGCAATGTTTATTGTCATTGTGTATTGTCATTGTGAATTAGTGTGAAGTGTAATGTTTTTAGTTGATCGTTTGTTTGTATTGTGAATAAGTCGTTTGTAAGGTGCCGGTAATTGCTGTGATCTCTTCAGGGGTGTTTGTTCCAAGTTGGTATACCAACTTTCTAATGTAAGCCGTTGTCTATAGTCAGTACTGTAAGTAATGCATTTTGCCGAGTCCCAGTCAATGTTGTGCTTTGTGATTCGGTGATGTTCGGCAATGTGATTAGTTTTGTCTTGTTTCTTAGTAGCTCGTTTGTGTTCAGTAAGTCTTGTGTTTAAGTTCCTGCCAGTTTCCCCGATATAGGAGGCGTGGCAGTCGGAGCAGTTTATTTTGTAAACTGCACCTTGTCGTTCGTTGGGTTGTTCTTTGTCCTTTATGTTCGTTAGTACTTGTCGTAACGTTGTGATTGCTTTATGTGCGACACGTATGTTGTATGCTCGTAGGATACGCGAGATAGTCTCAGACGTACCTTTGATGTAAGGTATCGTTGCTGTTGTCACTGGGTTGTTCGTTTCGTTGGGTTTGTAAGTGTTGCGTTTGATAAAGTCAGAGTTATAGTTGTTTTTGTCAAAAACACGTTTGAAATAGTTGTTTTCGTTGTGTAGAGCGTCCGGTGAATCACAAATGATTTGTGCACGTCTTGTTAATGTTCTGATTGTGGTGGCTTCGTGTGATGTAGGGTTGTAAAATGATTGGTCTAGTAGTTGGTCAGTATGTGTTGGCTTGCGAACAACAGTTTATCCTGTTTATACGTGTCGCACATAAACCAATCACAACGTTACAAGTACTAACGAACATAAAGGACAAAGAGCAACCCAACGAACGACAAGGTGCAGTTTACAAAATAAACTGCTCCGACTGCCACGCCTCCTATATCGGGAAACTGGCAGGAACTTAAACACAAGACTTACTGAACACAAACGAGCTACTAAGAAACAAGACAAAACTAATCACATTGTGTTTCCTGTACACACAATACAATGACGTAAGAACCAGATAACAAATACGGCTATCCTGACGTTTACTCCTCATTTGACTCTGAAAATGACTACCGCTCAGGTTGTCGAAACGTCAGTCAACAACAACAAAAACAATCCTTCTCAGGACTATACCAACCTGAACGATCTACATTTACAAACATGCAACTACTTATACTCCACATTTATTAAAAACAATTACCGTAGAAACTTCATAAACAAAATTATAAACAAAATACAAAACAAAACACAAACCGACAAAAGCAACAAGAAACCGGACGAAACAGTAAAAATCATCATATTACCACACATAAGCGGAACATCAGAAATGACTTCCAGACTTCTTCGACCATTTAATATTAACGTCGCCCACAAACCTACACAAAAACTCAAATCATGTTTTACCAAACATAAAGACAAAACAACAATTCATGATACAACCGACGCGATCTACATGATACCATGTGAAGACTGCTCAAAACAATACATAGGACAAACGTCAAAGAAAATCGAAACAAGACTCACAGAACACAAAAACGCCATAATATGACGAGATCCGAATCCACTACCAGCAGAACATACACACGGAAACAACCACACATTCGACTTGACAGAAACTAAACTACTCGGACGCGCACAGACTAAACACGCACGCGCTTTTAAAGGAGCTTGGTACAGTAAAGATAACGACACAATAAACAGACATATCGACATACCAATCATATACTCACAGCTAAAGAAAAAGGACAAAAAACTAAAAGAAACACTAAAAACTACAACATTACACTCTATAATATTAATACCAATCATATTCACAATACACCAATACTCATGAGAACGCATTCCATACCATCCAATCACATTAATCCACCCGCTAATCTAATTAGACGCTCTAAGTGTCCACAAATAAAAAACAACTGTATATAACTTACTATATCTTTCTGATGAAGGCTCGAAGCACCGAGTCGAAAGCTCAATAAAATAATTTTACAACAATCCTGAGAAACTTTCATTTTTTTTATATGTTGCAATTCGTAGAAAACACTTTAAAAGAGACCTAAAATACTGCAGAGCATACACACATGATCACCCCCAATAAAGAGGTATCTATGCCACTAAAGCGTTGAATAGACTTATGTGTATTTTAGAAATTATTGACATTTTTTTAGCCAGGAGTCACAAAATTTAACGATTATACCGATGTAAGCGTTGTATTATTTATATCATCTTCCAAATATGTGAAACTCGAGTGTTTAGATGTACAATCCCAGCGAGTATATAACATTATCACGACCAAAAATAAATGTCTATGGCTCTAATTAAAACTTTATGTTGGGCACTAATTTTTATTACACGAATTTGATTTCCGCTCGGCAAGTCTCTCGCTACTATTTTAAATTATCACGACGTTATGTTTTGGTCGTCTTCTGGACCTAACCCGCTCATACGACGTTTACCAACGTTTCGTCTAGCTTGTGGTTTGGGATGCCCGTTTAAAACTTTTAAAGCCCGTTTCAAATCTTTGTGTTTTACATGCGCCGAATGTAAAATGACTGACAGACAGACTGACTGACTGACTGACTGACTGACTGACTGACTGACTGACTGACTGACTGACTGACTGACTGACTGACTGACTGACTGACTGACTGACTGACTGACTGACTGACTGACTGACTGACTGACTGACTGACTGACTGACTGACTGACTGACTGACTGACTCGTGTGAATTTTGGCTCTACAATGTGCGCCGCATCTAAAAGATTTCAAGAGCGCCGCGGCACTAAAACGTGTAAATACGGTATGTTATACTGTCATGTCACATCTTCCAGACGTTACAGAGATATTGCTAATAACTCACAACATGTAACAATAAATTGACAGCGTTGAAGTTTAGAAATTCAATTTACAACCACCCAAAGTGGATCCAGTGCCATAAGATAAATTGTTTGAATGGTTAAAATCATTTTTTTTATCTTCTTCGGTCTCATTAATGCTCGGAGGAAGATGTAACTTCTAGATGAAGAATAGAAGAAAAGAGAAAACACATTTTTAAACTCACTTGAAAATGAGAAAAGCCTGTCAGAATGAATCCAAACTAGCCAGTACTAAAGAACAATAAGCATTCTCCAGAATAAAACCACTATGGTTTGTCATTATCCTGAGTGCATATGGCATAAACTACATTTCAAATCTCACAATAAGTGGCATTTTGCAAAGCAAATCTCTCTTAAAGTGCTAATATTACGAATTTTAGACCGCCTTTTTTACTGCATAATTTGAAAACTTGACATGTCGCTGGAATTAAATAGACACATATAAGTTCCTTAATTTTGCCTCCAAATTTGGGTATTATTTGCGAACTTTGCACGACACCATAATGACACTTGTGACGTAAGTAGTTGAACACGTCTGCTTCCGGTCATATAATATATAGTAAGAAAAACTATAGTTAAAGTATTGCTTCCAATCAATTGTCACCTTAACATGATAACATGATACTTATTCTATGTCTGAATACGTTTCCTCGAGTCGAGCAAAAATCAAGTAGCTATGTCGTAATGTCGAGCGATTTTATGAATTTAGGTACAATTACGAAGCGCTCGCTAAAGATGGTGAAGGTTGTACTCCAGGCAATCCAGATAACATTTTCTTGGCAACATTGGGCCGACAAAGTCACGCTCTCATAGTTTAATATAGATGTATGGTATATACTTCATCTGTAGTTTCTGCACCACTGGTAAATGATAATTCATCGTCAAGAAAGCACGCTTCTTTCTCTCTCGGTTGATGTACAGTGTTTCAAAAATTTGTACAAGCTATATATGTAATTTATATCATGATAAATAAATTCTCGGCAGTATTTTATTAAACTGTTGATAGTTAATCATAAGCGTAATTAATCAAACTTGGACATTGTTGAAATTGCTTTCGATCGGTTATCTGCTTCTCTAACGGCTTAGTTACACCGGCCACATCAATGGTCAGATGAATTTCTCCTGAACATTCTTTTCCATTTGACTTGCACACACAAATTAAGGTCGAAATAGGAATCCCCAAAATGTACAGAGCAAGCATTCGAAGTAAATGGAAAGCCTTAAGGCCTGTCAATGTTTACCAACGTTTACCCGCCAAATTGATCAATTTCTCTTGTCCTTGCCACTTATTTTCTTTGTTAGGAAACAAATAAATTGATATTCCGTCATTTTGGAGTAATTGGCGCAACCAATTTGATCAGGTCGGCCAGTAACACAACTTTTTCCATTGCTTTTTTTATACGCCATGTTGATTACAAGTGTTCAACTCATTGAATTATAAATATACTGGAATATACAAAAGTTGGCGAAAATATTCGCTCTTTCTGAGTTATAAGACGTTCTAGACATGCCTACCTGGGTCTACTACCAAAATATTGTAGTTCCCGGTTAAATACACAAACTATTAAAGTTTCCAAATATTGAATCATTGAATAAAGAGAAAAATGTGTTTTTTAAGAAGCATTTTACATGTCACGAAAACACAAACATTGCAAGTACATATATAGCTCAGTGTGTCATAATGAAAAGTAAAGAGTCTCGCAAAAACTATTTAAAAAGTTTTTTGTGTCATGTATAAATACAGATAACAATTTCATGTAAACAATGTCCTATTTTTGTATGTTGTGTGTAAAAACCCAATAAAAGGAAAAGAAATTAAGTACATCGCATATCACGACTAAGCTTGTTGCACAACATGTTAATATAAAATCAAAAATGAAATAAACACTGGGAAACTGAAATATGTATTTTAGAACAAACTAAAACAAACATCGATCGCCAAGAAAATATGCACTATTTCAGGGGGGAGTAGGCAAATTTTACACGTATGTTGGCTTCATCTAATCACAGGGAATTCTTACTGGAGTTATCATTCCAGTATATTTATAATTCAATGGTTCAACTCAGAGTTCAACTATCTACGTCACAACTCATTAATATACCATCGAAAAATCGCAAAAACATGGCGGAAATCGCAACTTTGAACGTTCATAAAATCAGATTTGAATTATAATTGCAGAAATGGAATCTCCAAAAGCTATTTTTTAAATTAGCTACTAAAAAAGAGGGGCTAAAATTCGTCATGTAATCACTTTAAAGGGAGGAAGTAATAATATTGGTAAATATAAATGAGTGTTGTTATGTTAACTTGGAATGCAGTTGATGTATAGCAAATTCGTGGGAATATAAACGTACTTTAGTATAATTAAGAAGTGTTTCATCTCAATTTCAAAACAAATGGAAGTGAGTTTTTTGCATATTCAGGCAAAAAACTCACCGTTTGCGCTGAATGTGAGATAGTTGCTCACATGTAAGCAATTAAGAACCAATAGTGATGCGTCCTTTTATCTCGTGAACAAACAGCAAAATATAGGCTACCTCTACTGACCAATTGATGAGCGAGTACATGTTGGACAAATTTCAGTCATTGACAAACTTGTTGACGCAAGGCCAAACTACCACTAAGTGTTTGTTGTCGCCAGACTTTAAAATATAAAAGGCTAAATTACGTATGAATTAAGAAATCGCAAAGGAATTAAAGCAGACAAGTGACAAAATCTTTGTAATAAAACTACTTCCATGTTGACCGTTAAGACATACTTTATTCTCGACTTTATTCCCATAACATCATGAATTTTTAAAAATATGTAGCGAGTTGAGGGGGTAAAAGCATGAATGCGGTAATCGTTCATCACTTCGTTTGTAATCGATATTTTGCTGTTTGTTCACGAGATAAAAGGACCCTTCACTATTGGTTCTTTAATTGGTTATATGTGAGCAACTAGCTCGTGTTCAGCACGGTGAGTTCTTTGCCTCACGTGACCAAAAACATCAAACATGCTTGATTTGCATGAGACGTAAAACTAAGTAAAATTCATCCGCACACAGCGAGCTATTGCCTTAGCTAACGGGTACGAATAACTTTTAGCAGTTTGCTACAGGCTTAAAGGAAAAACAATTTAATCAACCAGAGTCAAAATATGGACTGTATTGCATTAGCTATGAAAATTTCAAGCAATTTGGTACACGGTCAGGAAAATGCAACATCTTTAAAACGTGATTTCATATCAAGTGGTATAGAGTTTTTGTATGTGACGCCAAAGCAGTCAAGTTCGGGAAGCACTTCAATGTGTAATGCTCAACAAAGCATGATATTAACATAAATCATTTTAGCTATACGGTATTTCCCCCAACATGGAAACCGATGAAAACACTCGATAACAACATTTGTAACTATGGTATGAGGCGCCGTTTGTGACAAAATGAGAACAAAAATAATTGCATTAAAAACATAGATTAAGGATCAAGGATTATAAATTGATGTTAAAAAAATCAAATATGTTGATATTAAAGTTTTTTTATAAATATGATAGAAAGAGGTCAGCAGTCTATATCCTATAAGAGTTTAAATACTTAAAATACATAAGATTTGATGTGTAATTTAATCGTTATTTCATATACTTATACAGGCAATTCCCAAGATTCTACGCCTTCCTAGTTCATTCATAATTTCGTCAAGCTGGAACTGTAAGAAACATCAGTACTTCTAAAAATTCAGTAACGTTTATTTGCACGTTTTCTGGTGGTTATGTTTCATCTAATATCATCATCGTGTTCATTGTTATGTCTGCTGTTTCCACTACAGTCAATTGACTGATATGAAAATCGTCTATTGTAAAGAGAAACATTAGCATTTATATTTTGCGGTTGACGGGAAGATAAATGCACATGAAAAGATTGCCCATAACTCTCATCCACTGAAGTTTCATGTGGACATGTCAATGCATTGGCCGTTACACTGCCATTTGAATTCGAATGACAAGTTGTGACGGTCGATGACGCAGCTAAAATTTGAGAGGTTATAATGCACGTTAAAGTTTGATAAAAGAAGGGAAATCTTGTGAATTACCTGTATCAGACGTGCTGTATTAATTATTTCAAATATCAATTGCACATCAAATCTTAGTTAAAATGAAGTATTTCAAATTCTATAGGTTAGAGACTGCTGACCTCATTGTAACATATATTTATAAAAAACTTTAATATGAATAGATTTGATTTTTTTGACATCAATATATAATCCTCCTTCGTTTATCTAAGACTTATAAAAATTCCCATTGATGGTATAATTCCCATTTCGTCCCAAACGCATACTTATAAAAAAAACTTTAACATCAATATATTTGATTTTTTTGACATCTATATACAATTCTTGATCGTGAAATTCTGAGTCAAAAAGTACGACTCAAGGACTTAGTCCTTTTGAGAACTCTTTCCTGGGTCTTCAGTAGACTTACAGCTCAGATAGTCGCGGCGAATTTACGCTAGACGATTATTATCAACAAAACGAAAAAGGGAGTGCTGGTGGATTTACCTGTTGTGTACCTGGTTGCTTTTCAAACAACAAAAGAAACCCTGAGCTTTCTTATTACAATTTCTCTGGGGATAAAAGTAAGGAGTCTCGAGATCTTCGAAAGAAATGGATCAATGTTATATCTTGCAAGGATTTTATTCTAACGATCGGTCACCAGTGTGTTCTCTACACTTCCAAGGTGGACGTAGGATGCATTTAAATCGATAGCCAACAATTGTTCCGAAAGCCACAAAACCTTCTCAAACTAAACATCGGCGAACTGAAAAAGCAAGAAACACGACACCGTTTGAAACCAAACAGAATGTCCTCTCAAACTGAAACAGACAATGATACCATCGAACCTCCTCAACAAGCTGATGAGTCCAATGTTGATGCCGCCGAAAGGACCGAAGAGCTCGCTACTTTGAAAGATAAAATGACTGAACTTTTATTGCTAAACAAAAAATTGAGGTAGGAAAATCAACAGCTGAAAGATGAAATGCACAAATGCACGTTGGCCGGTCTTTGGAATAAAATCCTTTCGATAAATAAGATTGATCCATTTCTTTTGAAGATCTAGAGACTCCATATATTAACCTCCAGGGAAATTGTAAAAAGAAATGTCAGTGTTTCTTTTGTTGTTTGAAAAGCAACCAGGCATACAACATGTAAATCCACAAGCACCCAATTTTCGTCTTGCCCTTAGTTAATGTATTATTTTCGAAAATAAAACAACTCATGACAGAATTTGCTCTTCATCTCCCGTATAAATTATCCTTGTTGCAAAAGATTATATCGTCTACGTAGACAAAATAGTAAAGGTTTTAACGAAAGAGTGAGCTAAAGGCAAGAAACGAAATGTATTACAAATCCGCTTCTTCAAGATTTTTATTTACGATACGTAGCGATGCTGTGCACTTCAGCTAAAACAAGTGGTAATTGCTTTAAGATTCTTTGCTTCGGGCAGTTTCGTAGAAGTTTTACAAGATAATCGAATTGTAGACAAATGTGGAACGGCGCGAGCTTTATAACTGGCATTGAATAGAACTAGGAATCACTTTTAAAAAGGCAATCTTCGATTGGTGAGAATCTACGTAATCGATACAATAAAAACAACTTTTTTGCAAGCTAGCTTTCCGTCTGTAATTGGCTGTGTTCATCGAGCAGACACTGTTAATTGACCTTAATTGGATTCGCGCGCTTTTTGACCAAGGTTAAATGTCTTAACCCAAGGTTAGTTAACTCAGCGCTTAAAACCTTAGGTTAACGAATTTAACCTAGTTTAACCCTAGATAACCAGCTTCTGAACAAGCGGCCAATGGTTATAATGGTTATTGTTTTCCCCACGATTAATTTTTGCCTGCGAGGCCTGTTTGTAACAACAGTTCTTTCCCTGATAAAAATCTTGTATTTTCAAAAATTCAGTGTCAGCTAGGCCAGGGAACTATAAAGTACTTAGAATTAGTAAAAGTTTTCGATTTTTCCACGTGCATCTTTTTTTGATACACATATAGTGTATAGGGTGGTTTGCATGTTAAATGTCAGTCGCCACATTGGTGGTCTAATACATAAGAATATTTCGTCAATGCTATTGTGGGCACCAGCCGTCTTTGGCAAACCAACTTGTTTGATAATTCCGTGGAGGTTGGTTGAAATCCAGGAATAAAACCATAAAAATCTTCTGAAGAAGGCTATAGCATGCGGCCGAAAATTTAATGAAAATCACCAACTATTTCTTAAAAATAATACGTGGAAAAAATCAGCTACATGAGCAATCAACACCAGTGTATACCTCGATGATAAATTTTCTTCGACGAAGTTTAAAACCAAAATCCATCGTCTCTGGCATAAAACGCGTGAGAGAATTCAGCCGAGATAATCGAACTATGTAGAACAAACCTTCAATAAAACAAAAATAGATTATAGTTGCATATTGCTTTCTTCAAAGTCGTATCAGAGGTGAAACTAGAACGCTAATTGGGGGGGTGGGGTGTACGTGTATATTCATAAAGTTAATTTACTTAACCAATATAACCATAATCATTTTCACGCACGACTAAAGCAACTGCCTACTGTGTTTCAGCATTTAGTCGCACGTCCAAAACTACCGCTATGCGTGGTTACTAAGCTAGCAGCAAATTCGCGTCAGCTAGTCGCTTTAAAAGTTCAACATGTTGAACTTTTGACATTGGTCGCTTATACGAGCTAGAGGAGATAGAAAAAATAAGGAAGGTAAAAAGGCTATGGTTGCTTGGGGATAATCAACCATAAAAGGGCATCTCAGGGCTATTTCCAACACTTATTTATCGAATTAAAGAACGACGAAGAGCAGCTTTATATTTACGCTCACATGTCCCATCAAATGTTCGAAAAGCTGCTCGTTGTGGTTGGTCCATCATTGCGTAAACAGGAAACGCAGATGAGACAGTCAATTTCCAGCAGAAAGGTTAGCCATTAGCTTGCGAAGATTGGCCTACAATCGATCGCTTTTGCGTACGGCCGTGGCGCAAGAACAACACCTGCGATACGTTTTGGAATGTGTTGGTGCCCCATTACATGAAGGCCCCAAACCAACCTTTCTACTGAAGGAACATATCCAAAGGGAAAAACTAACTTTCTTTTAAGTTGAGTAAGTGTAATTATAATATTTATGGTAAAAGCGGTTTGATACTACTTGGAATTTTCCCATGATGGGAAGCATATTGCTATCTATACCCTAAGAAATTCTGGGTCTTTGTATTTTAATTACAATAAATATTTTTCATTGGTGTTAATGGCAATGTGTGAAGCACAATACAAGTTCATTTTTGTGGACATTGCTAAAGCTTGAGATTGAGTGTTGGGGGAGTATTCTCATGTTCCTAATTTGGATCTGCCTTTTTAAGTGGTAAGTGCATCTTGTATAATTGTACATCATTCATAATATAAAAACCATCTCGAATGGACTTAAATAGGTGAAATGAATCTTCGTCTTGATGAAACAACCTGTCTCCTACGTCATTGTGGCAGACAAAGCCTTTCTGCTTAAACCCTGGATGATGCGCCCATTTTCATGTAAGAATAATGGACAGCCTTGTCGTACAATAAAAAAGGCATTTGGTAATTATTGGCATGTTTTCCTGATAACATGAATTTTGTGAGCAAAAAGTTCTCACTTTACTTAACCTCTACTTTAGGCATAATGGTTTCAACACGGAGAATTTTGAAAACAAGCATAATTGCAGAACCAGAAAATGCAACTAGAATTGTCAAGGCTACTTGCATTTTGCATAACTATCTTAGATCATACCATGTCTCAACATATAGTCCTGTTGGTTTTACAGATGCTGTAGACCCTGCAGAAAATATTCACTGTTATGTGCATGACTATGAGCATGTATAGCTCATTTGAAAAGAGGAGCTATTTTACTAAAATGACGATTAGGAAGTTCATATTTACGAGCTACGAAAAAGAATGATGTCAAACTTGTTGTTCATGTATTTTGTTATTGTAGGCTTAAATGATATTCAGCATGGTTTTAAAGATTGCTATTGTTGATTTGCATGATATTCAGCATGGTTTTAACTTTAAAGATTGTTATTTAGTATAAAAGGAGGCTGACAAACTCATTCAGGAGGCATTCTGGTTAGATACAAATTGGAGCAAAGGCCATTCGAATGCAGTCGTGTGAGTTTGCCAGTGTCGTCGCCTGTGTCTCAGATAAGTTGTATTGAACTCTTCTTTATCAATTTAAATATACTCTTTATTTTATTTTAATTGCTGACTAGTTTTCTGTTCGTTATATCTTGTTACGAGAAACGTAACATCACGAAGGTTGTTGAAGGCAAGATAACAATGAAGTGCTTCAGTCATTGCCTCACCAAGGGCAAAAAAATTCCGCAATAGTAACAAGAGAAACATTTGAACGGTAATTCATTTCTGAAGCTGGGCAATTTCCTTGGAAAATGGAGTATGTTGAGAGAACTTGAAATATCGTTGTAGATATGTATGTATCAATATTCCGACATCATCTTCAGCTTTTCTTTTGTGCCAAGCAGTTGTAATTTCTATTTCTTAAATCATACAAAATAGGGAAGATTTTAATAAGAGCCTCTATATAGCCCGCCATGTTTGTTTCTCTTCACGAATAGGACACGCAGTGCTTGTGAGAGTGGCCATTTAATGTCAGCAAATCAGATGCGGGCGGCTAGAGAGACCAAGGTCAAAAGTTCAACAACGAGCTTCGCATCTGAAACTACTAGCTTAGTGACCACGCAAAGTGGTAGATTTAGTCGCGCGACCAAAGCGACTGCCCAGTGTATTTTATGACTTATCGAATAAGAACAATAGAAAACTACAAACATAAACCCATTAGACTAAATGCATGGAATAAGATGTCCATGATCTACGTTCAATGGGCTACGTTCAGAGAGCGAAACTAGAATGTTAAATGGGGGTTGTTGAGTATTCATATATTCAGCTCAGCTTGACTGATTTGGTTTGTTAGCGATTGCAATTTCAAAACAAATCAGCAAGGCAGAGTTGAATATACGAATTTTCACCTCTCCCCACACACTTAACGTTCTAGTTTCGCACTTGCTATGATCAAATTGGTGTGCTTTACTGGTTTGTTCTGTTTTCTCCAAATAGTAGTTTCACATAGAGTATGTTATCATGTATTAGTAGCTGAAATAAATGCCAAAATAATCGGTTTAAGTTATATTTATGTCCGTAACAAAGAGAAATCTCCGCCAAGTTTACCAGACGCCAAGCTATTTTCGCGATGGTCGCTCACGTGTGTGTTTCTGGCGTTCAAGCAACTGACGCGCGCGCATCAACTCGCTTTATTAAGCTTCACGACCACGGCGATATAAATTGTTAAAATACACCCATTGTTAAATATTGCACGAACGCTAATATTAAAAGTCCCCGATGAGCATTGTACTACGGGTTAGTCGAAAAAGTAAAAGGGAGCCCTCAAAAGTCATCTTTATATCATCCCAATAACCATAGAATTATAAAATTATTGATATTTGCTGGTAGTTTGTTAATCTAGAAGATAAGTGCAGTTTTAAAACTTGAAATTAACTGGGGCATACCATGATAGTCTTTGAACATCGGGTTGGTCTCTTTCTCTGAGCCTGAAAAGGATTCTAACTTTATAACAACGTCACACAGCCTTTCGATGCGAGAAGCAAATGTTGTGTCCTAATTAAGAGAAATAACACAAATCACAAAAACTTACTTGATTACAAAATAAAGAGTCAAAAGAATTTGTTAAAAAATTATCGCACAAAAAAAAGTGCCGAATTTCATATGCTCATTATTTTTTTTAATTGGCTGTACATACTATTTATAAATGCTACAGTTGATATTATCACCATCAATTTGTTGAACAATGTTTTTCTTCTTATCGTATTTTGGAATGGTTTACACCACTCATATTTTACAAAACATGCTTGCGTTGCTTTTATAATTACAAGTCGTGCGTGTTGCTTGATAAAAAGAACTTTTTCGCCTTGGAGACTACAAAAACAGGTATTTTTCCTCCACACCAGAAACGGGTTAAAAACGATTAAAACATGCAAATATGTGAATTGCAAAAACAGAAAAACGAGCAACAACATAAGTTTTCATTGCTTTTATTTCAATGAAAACATACAAAGCAGAATTATAAACAGCGGATTATAAACAACATTTTATCACTAACACAACAGCTCGCTAAAAACATTTACTAACGCTTTAAATTGATAAAATTTATAGACGTTCGGGAACTTCCGACGAAATAACAAAACCCATACAACCGTATAGCAAAAAAGAATCTGAAACTCGAAAGGAGACGGCAAAAGCATATTTGTTTACTTCGTGTTTACTAAATGATACACCCGAAACCTGATTTTGCCCCCCCCCCCTCACTAATCTGCGTCCCCCAAATTTTTCATCTATGATCTGAGCCACCTCTATTACTATTTATATATAATCTTTACAGTTTCGAGTGGTAATGAAAGGAGTGCTTTTCCACTGGATGATAAACAAGTTCAACACACTTTTATAATAATGGAGTACCACTTCATATCAAAATACCTTGATTCGGTGTATAAAGACTAATGCGAATACGACTAAGCACTCATCACTTTATTTAAATTTTAAATAGAAGAGATGCCTCTGAGCCTCTGACCAGTGTAGAATCAAGCGGCTGTCAAAACATTTAAGGACCACAATATTACCAATAGGATTGGTTATAAAGCATGTTGAACTGGGAATTTGTCTGTAAATGCGAAATGCAGAAACAACAAAACTATGTTGTGTATTTTGTTTTTATTATTTTCGCTGTCTTTTCACAATAACGGAAGGTCATATTGATTTTAGGCTACTTTATCTTCCATTTATACAACTAAAAAATATTTTAGGTGATCATAGCTGCTACCCGAATAAGATAGGAGCAAGTTGTCAAATTGGCAGCTGTCGAGCTATTTGGAAAAATTTACGCAATTGAGGCGAAAATTAAGATGTTTCAAGTTTCAACGACAAAAACAAATGTTTTCCCCAAAACTTTAAAGAAAGGACAAAACATCACAATAACTATTCTACATGGTAGTAAGAAAATTAGAGATACGTAATTAGCGATAAAGATCTCTCTAACGAAATGACAAACTAATCATATTAATTACCTGATAAACATGCGAAGGGATCGTGACAAAGCATGCAGAATATGAAGATCTGACGACACCCCTTAGATAATACAGAAACATCGGCAGGGAAGTGTCATCGCCATCTCCGTAACACCACAGATCTGCATCCATCGAAGGGATTGCTACTCTTAAAATTGTTTCATCTTTAATCTAAAACAACATAAGCCATCACATTCAAAAGCATTGCTAAGACAACCAAATAGTTTACAAAATTAATCATTTCATCGAAAAAAAGGCGTGATATGCAAAGGTTTTACATAAATTTAAATACTTTCATTTAAATTTGAAAATTGCAATCTTGTCATCACACGATGCAGCTTAAAAACAAAATTTGAAACACTAATGCAATTACACTTTTGTTTTGATTTCGTTTATCATAAAGAGACCTTAATTATCGGAATAAACAAGACTGTTCGACATAAAAACTCCAATAAAGCCATGAAAAAAAATTTTATGGAGTAAAGTTTCGTGATTTTCGTCTTTAAATTAAGTAATCATTATATCATTGTATTTAGTAATCATTAAGCTGAAACTGTATATTGGTGATTATAAATAGAAGTAAACGTTCTCTCCTACAGTAGGCACTAAACTTTTGAAAAAACGTGTTTTTTACTAGTGAGAGAACTGTAGTTAAGAACGGCTTGCGCACAAAAATTAACTATCGGAAAAAAATTAACTACCCTGAGGACTGTCTAGCGCAAGCTATCAAAATTTCTAGCACGCGTATGTCAAGGGTTTATTTAAAACTTAGATCTTTTTGATCTTTTTTCACATTTCAAACCAATGAATCCGCTGGTAATGACAAATGGTAAAACAAATTAATCAAATGCTTACCTCTGTATTTGACGAACAATGGCCGTTTTCTTGAATTATGGCACACAACTTATCCAGGAGAGATTTGTAAAATGGATTTAACAATGACCTAAAATAATTTACGTTCAATGATTTTTCGCAATGATGATGAAATCACACTTGACCGACTGCACACAAACTATCAATTGGAAAACCACTTCATAAACGGACCGGTTTGAAATGCAGGTTAAAGTGCAAAAAATACACGTTTTCTTCGAACTAAAATGTCCACAATATGTACGCACACAGTTGGATTCCTTGTATTTTACAAACAAAGGCAGTGTAAAATCAAACGAAGGTCGTGCGATTCGGCAAAAGAATCAACGTGAAAGATTTAAGAAACAAATAAATATGTAATGTTTCATGTTTTTAAACTAGTCTCAGACCTAGCTACAAGACGGTCATCTGGGAAAAAACTCTTCTGAACGTGTAAAATGATAAGAAACTGTTTCGTTGATCAGCTAAGTAATCATATTTAATCACGCTTGTTATTTACACCTATAGGAGACCTTTAGAAGAACTCAACAGCAGATCAGTGTAAGCCATAGACCTAAGAGTTGCATCTGTTCGAGAGTTCTCACAAACTTCTCCAGGTTTGCTAAAACCAATGCAAACGCCAAAAAAGTCTTTTCTTTCTTTTATAAAATATTGGTAATGTGAAACCGGTACATTTCTAACATGTATTCATGATGGACTGGCAATTTCTCTTTGATTCATTTAATTCGTTGAGCTCAGATTGGTTTACTACGGTGGCCTTTATCTGTAATTCACAAAGTAGTCTGTCGATGAAAAAACAGTGCATTGAATCCAGTACATTGTTTTTAATATAAAAAATCTGTTTTGAATTCCTAACAACTTTGTGACGATGAAAATTCAGCCGAAACTTATGAGCATGTTTAAGAAAGCAATGCAAAATAAAACTTATTCCAGAGCACAAAACCAGTAGCTAATTGCAATGTACAATCAAACTTTGTTCAATGCAATATGAAAGTTTTTGTCGGTTAAATCTATAGGAGAAAATGAAAGAAAAAGAAACTGAGCGACGATCCCACTTAGAGCCCAAAATAAACAAATCTCGTTCATCAAAAAAGGTTAATGATGATGTTTTAATTAATGTCGGGCTAATGGAATATGACGGAAAGGAACCAACTCGAGTTTTTGGAAAGCCATTTCTAATAACGGAGAAGAGAAACAGCAGATGTGACTTTATTTTGTCACAATTTAGCAGTAGGTGGATCCCTAACATTTCCTGCATTTTGATTGGCTGATGCAGCTAGCGGAACTTTACTTTATTCGACCGCAGTCCGGAATTCTTTAGTAGCGATCAGAACCAAAAAAGAAATATTCAAGCGAAGGGCTCTTATGTATTAACTAAATTAGTAGCCAACTTTCTATTTTTAAAGTTTGAAATATGGAGTGCAACGTTGATTACCATGATGAAAGTTAGTTTTACTAACCGGAAGAACTGAAATTGTTGCTGACAACGTACATGAAATACACGAATGAGACGACAAAGCCCAAACTATGCGGTGGACAATATTCCAGATTTTTTCTGTCTCAACCTCCACAAACTATTATAAAAAATTCAGTATAACATATATGTGCAGAGATGCAATCTCAAGGAAGTAAAATAATTAGAGAGAAGTAGAACACATACATCCCGAAAGGATGAATGTTCTCATATGTCAATTTTTATGTCACTAAATAAAAAAGATGAAAACCATTACGAACCCATGTCCATGACCTCATTCGCTAACTCCACCGAAGTTTATACAGCGTTTCTTAGACGACAAGGTTGTATTATTTTAATACCTCTCTAAGGTAATGTCTGCAAGAAACAAGCAGTTGGTCATCGAAAACGGGAAAGGAAACCGGCCACAACATTTCATAGGGTCAAAGGAAGACGAACTCTTTCGCTTATGAGGGTTGAGATGCTTAAATCTAGAATAACTGCAAAGAATTGTATGGTGTGTTCTTTCACAAAAATTGGTTTCCGTGCCAGGACGAGAGTAAGCAATTGAAATGAGGAGACGCGAACCTTCTCACAACAAATGGCAAGAAGTTCTTGCTCTGTGAACCAGACAGAAGATTTAAACCAGGCCATGGAGATGGCCATTTCGAGTATGCAGCCAGTGGCACAGCCAGCAGCCGGCAACAAACGATGCCATAGAAAGTTTTAAAAATAATTCGGTAGACGTTGCTCTGATGCATGAAAAACACCGACTATTCCCTTCACAATCAACGACGAGTCTAATCTAAAATGCTAAAACCCCCAAAGAGAAAGAACGAAATGGGTAAATTTCTGGATAAAGCAGCAAAGAACGCCAGTATCCAAACATGTTAAAAACAACAAGCAACCCTTGATAAATGTAAAAGCCCCGATTCATAGAAAAGAGCGTCCATTATCATTCAGCGAAAAACTTAAACCATATTCTCAGCCTTTCAAATGAGTAGCTTAGTTAAGAAAAAGCAACAAATAATTGACCAGAATTTGTAATTGCCAAAGAAATGACCACAACAAAGTAGGCTTCCTCATCTGCAAAGTGTTTGTTTTCGGCTGCTAAGATTGGAAATTTTGAAAGCTGTGCATTGAATTTGAACAATACGAAAAGTAAAAAACACATTTAACGTCGATGAGTCTTCATTTCTGATAGTTTCTATTTCTGAATGAAGAGCAATGTTCTTGATTTAACAATTAACGTGCTGTTTATAGATGTAATTTTTTCTCCCTTTTTATGTCGATTGCAGAACTGTGGCCTCTGGCCGTTGGTTATCACCTCGAAAAAATATAATTCATCCGGGCTTCCCTCCCATTAAGTAACAAAAATATCTCCGAGGATATGTTGCAGTTAAGAGAAATGGTTGCAAAACCTAAGTTCAACAAGCGTAAATGACACGACTGAGTTTTGTCACAGTACAGGAGGAGATCAAGGTCTACTATACTCTTTTACGTAAGAATTGCACAAAGCGAGAGCATTTTTTCATTCCCTAAAATGGCAGCGCAAACCCAGATAACTGCAATAGATCGCAACAACATCAATCGCAAATAAGCCATCATTAAGTGAGATAAAAACAAGGAAAGCTTGAGGTGCACATCGTTCAGAGGTGGTAGCTACTAAGCGAAGAAGCAATTGCAAAGGAACATTATTGTATATCCCCATAAAATGTAACAATACATAGTAAGGACAACGGAATAGTTTAAATTCGCAAACATTTGCGAAGCAAATATTATTATAGACTCAAAACTCCATCATATAAAATACATAAAAAGATTTAAGCATAAAATAGAAGAGATTCATGGGTTTATTAGAGTTGTAACGAAAGGTTTATTGCAACCAGTGGCATACCTAGCACATATGTAAATTTCAAAGCATAAATTTAATATAATGATATCCACATGAGACACGCTGACCCCTTCCAATGACCCTTTCTAACGACCCTTCTTGTGAACGCCTTTTTAGTAAAGATTAATTCATTATTATCTTCACTGAAAACATTTTTTGCATATCGTCAACTAATTGTCTTTTTTAAAACAGTTTTCTGACGAGAATGAGAAATATCATGCGCAGCAGATAACCACAAAAAAACCAAAGAAATGCAGCCTCGTAGAAAGAAAGATATGAGCTGCACGCTAATTTAAGAGAAACATATTTGTCATAAAGCAGAAACTGAGAACATTGCATGATTTCATTCAGTTTCTAGAAAAACACTATACCTCAATTTGAAGAATCAGAAGCTCTCTTAAAGAGTGCACCACCAGCAGGGAAATATACAGGGGAAACGTATATGACCTTGCACTAACACTGCTACTACACTATCAAATACAGAGACCAGACCCACGGTTTGCATTTCCTTGATGTTGCATTTTCTTTCTGAGAAAGCATGTATGAATCATGTTTGCATGCTTTCAATAGCAGATGGAGTGTTCATCTGCAAGCAATCAATGTGGATAGTGGCTTACGTATTAATTTTTGCTGGGGGGTGTAGCTCCAAATAAGACCGACTCTTTGCTTTTACAAAAATTTATCCGTACCAAAACCAAATATAGTCTTGAGTTATGAAACTCAGAGCGTTTTGTACACTAACTCCAGTTTCATTCAAATTTCGTTGACACTGCATATATATTATTGAGAGAGGTGGCTATTTGGAATTTGAGTTTTGAAAAACTGCGTTCAGTGGATGCAGACGTTACTGGTATTGTCAGCAACAGTCTGAAACATCGCCTGGTTAATGGAAATGATCCAGTTTTTCATTTCAAAAAGTTAACGCAGAAGTTAAAGCAGAAGTTAAAGTATCGTTGACTGATCGAATTTTCCTCATAATTTTTTAACATATGACAATGGAAAGTGGCTACCAACCACTTTAGAGTTCTGTCTCCTGAGCGTCTATAACTGGTCGCATAGGAAACGGAAACATATTACAGAACTGTTCCAATTGATCATTATTTACTGTGCCATGGTATGGTAGTTGAAGCAAGGTCATAGCCGGTTCTATAAGGTAATGGCCTCCATGTTGGCCTTTAATGCACTTATTTGTACATCAAGAACAGCAATAAATTCTTTCTGTAATGATTCACTAGAATTAGTTGGGCTGCGGTTTCTGAGCAGTCGTCAATACGGCGAGGTGTCTTGCGTTGCCGGTGATGTTGGTCGTACTCAGTAGGATGAATGTGGTGTGCTTCAGCCACAATTTTTGCCACCTGTATTTGATTGTCAAGAACGTCCCTGTCATTACGAATGTGTTTAAGCGTGATAATTGTCGCCTTGAAATTCTCAAAGGTGTCGATAATATTTATGTCGATGCCTTGAACATCTGTGGTCAAGCACTTGGTCATACGCATCACGTTTTTCATAAACATCAACATTACCAAAAAGTTGAAAGACTTAATCTTCTCCTGCAATGCTCTTGCCTTTCCACGAGTTTTCATGTCATACATGGAGCCATTCAAGTTTCCTAAGACTTCTAATATGACCCCGTACGATCTCCATACTGCACGTACGGATTCTTCGCGTGCCACCCAACGTGTAGCGAAAAGATTTCGAAGCATCAGCAGTTCTTTATCAGACTGTATCATTCTATCTCGATAAACGTCGAAGCGCTTGCACTTGCCTCGCAGCTGTGCTCTATAATAGTATTTATTCTATAAGCTGTACAGGGTATGTACGGAATATTGCGTTCGACATAGTTTTTCAACATTGATTGACATCCCTTAAATACACCTCACATTGACGACGTAAAGTCATAAGATTGACATGCAATACCTTGTTTATCCAAAAGCTTTCTGTCGACTGATGCAACGATTTCTTGTGCTTGTCCGTCACGTATCTGTTTTATCATTGATATCTTTGATGTCCACCAAGCGTTCGACAGGGAGATTAAAATCAAGGTCAACATATCGAACCACCACGGCCAACTGATATATGTGTGACATCTCTGTTGTATCAGCAATTACGCTCCACATTACGCTCCACATTCGCAAATAGCAATTCTTGATATTCGCTGATAGATAACGTAAAGTGGTTTAAATTTCTATAACATGTTATCCAACATTCTGTATCTTCTTCAGATGTTGCAGTATCATCAGTCCAAGTTTCAGTATCAAAATATGAATTCACGAAGAAGGTCTCATCAGTCTGATCATGGACATTTATGTAATCAGTTGAATATTCATTGCTATAACATGCTGCCATATTACATTCAGTTACATTCTGTAGTTGTGAATGGCATTCGTGTGGACTTAACGTTTCATCTATCTGGGGTGTCTCGGGTCCTTTCTCTCCTCTACTACCTGTTGATCCTCTTCCTGATACTCTTTTTTCAATAATTCACTATCTTTAGGTGATGAAGGTGATGTTTTGTTGTGCTGTTCTTGCAGTCGATAAAAAGATTCCAGAGATTGCGGGTTGATTTGAGACCCTACATACTATGGTTGGTAATGTTTCAATGTTGTAGCTTGGGTGGGAACAGTGCTTACTAGTGTAATCCCTATTGAGTGCTGATTCACATAATTCGCACGTGACTATAAATCTTCTTCCAACAGGCATCTTAGTCACCTAATACTAAAATACAACGCGTAATTACTTAGCATAATTTTCAACCTATAATGCTAAAATGTTGGGGTTAAAGTTTCAGAAACGAAGTAAAATCGCCTTGGGTAGTATTCAGTTGTGGATTTACACAATTTCACGTCTCCACATTTTCACGTTTTAGCCAAAGCATAAATTTGAGACCAACTGTATCATTGTTGAGATCGACTGGGTTCTATCACTGGGGTGTGTGACACCCCACACATCCCCCATTAACGCCCCTGCATGTAGACTTCCGAAAAAGATTGTTAAGCAATATTTTTTCATTTTAGCAATGGGATTCATCGAACTTCAGTTAAATTGATAACAGAAGCACTGGTCTGGGTCTTCGTGGGTGCAAGAGGATATTGAATGTGCCCAGCAGGATATTTCATGGTTGAAAAGAAGTTGTTGAGTGATTTTGGTTGTAACTTTTCGAGAAGGTATTAAAGTATTTAAGGCTCATTTGCTCATCCAAACACAGGAGAGGATGTATGTTCGATTGTGATGATGGTAATAAAAATGATGATGACGATAGTCAACTCCTTCAAAAAAGGTTTCCAACGCAAGAAAACATTGCCATATTTCAGACTCATGAAAGTCGAGAGACGTTAAAGTTTTGAACGGAGGCAGATTTGGTAAAGTGGATTTACACAATACAAGCAACGATGCTAAACCTTCTTGGAATTAATCAGCCTGCCATACATAATAAAGGTTGCAATGGTAGTTACTGCTGAAAGTTGATCGAGGGAGAAAAAAGTCCCAAAATTCTTAAATATGAAGTTTTAGCCATATTGTCTAAAACAAAATTCATACATTTTGCTAATAAAGGAGGCAGTCAGCGTAAGCGTTATGTGTTCCCTATAGTTCGTTACTTATTCTATTTTATATCATACCGCTTCTCAGAAGTCTGCTCTTTATCAAAGTCAAACCATTGATCTCTTGCACAGAATCCATATTTTTTTAGTTTGTCAATTCTAGTCTCATCAAAACGTTGGATAAAATCAAAAAAGTGACCAAATTTGGTAGGAGCCGGACTCAACTATACAAAAAACGAAAAGACAAATGTTATCAAAATATGAATATTAAAGCAAAGCATATAATGCAAAAAACAGCCATAAAAATATATATATGTTTATAAAAAATTGTTAACAGCTAACGTTTCGTCTTTGTCATAAGACATTCTCAAAGCAAATGTGCGAAGTGAGTTAATATGAATAAATTAAATATAACTATTTATAAAGTATTGAATTAAAGGCAATAGTTAAAATTGGGTTAAAGAAGGAAGAGAGGGAAGGAGCTACCCTGGATGTTAAGGGAAGGTTTGTGTTTGGAAATTTAAAGGCTTTCCCGAACGAGTATAATTCGTTCCGGAAAGAACATGATGAAAGTATTTTGAAATCTTCTAAAGATGCAGTTTGACCATTATTTTTGAGGTAAGAGAAAATGTTGGATGCTACTAATTTTTCGACCTGTAAGGGCAGTGAGACTCAAGTGTCAGAGACTCTTGTGTGGCGATGACGGACCTTTTTAGCCAAAACACGATGCAGAACAGCAGCGACACTTAAAAACATAAGCCACACAAGATGAGAAGCGGATGGGGGATGGATTTAGGAATTTTGTCCTTAAAGGAGAAAAAATGAGACAGACGAAACGATTGTTAAAATGAGTGTAAGCTAAAGAACAAAGACAGGAAAATTGGGTAAGAATCTGGGATGAATGATTGCCAGTATATGGTAAGGAGAAGTAAACAAAACTTTTTTGCAACTGTGTCGGCAGTGGGTTTGGGGTTGGGATATTTTGTCGAAAAATGTTCGTATAGAGCAATCAAACAGGGGGTTGGATAGCTATTGTGGTTAAAAAACTGTCGACAGAACAGTTATGGTTCAAACTCTCAGTTGATAAATAGAACTCTTCACTACTTTATTCAATACTGTTACAAAAATAGTCGGCCAAGCTACCATTTCTCATTTGTAAATTAATATCCTGGCTTTTGCTATCGAAATCTCTCTGATTTTCGCGAGTTATCCACTAAATTTCTCTGTAGTATGTGTTTTGGAAGGCGAATTCAGTGGAGAGGCAAATGTTGAGTAAGTCTAGGATGTCATTTCTGTCTAGTTGTGTATATATATATATATGTCTAGTTGGAAGTTTATAACTGATGATTCTCCGTATAAAACAGTGCTCGATGCCCGAGAGCAGAGCGTAAAAATATGTATGTAGTGATGTTGAAAAAAAATGACAAAAACTACAAATTCATCCCGACAAGCCTGTTTCGTGATTTCTCACTCTTCAGGGGATTTAATAAATAAATACTTAAATGTTTGAAATATATATACAAGATGACGGAAGTTAGTATATTAATAAGGTGCATAGTTACAAGTTAGATGACGGAAGTTAGCGTATGAATTAAGGTGTATAGTTACAAATTACATAGGAGAGTTTTAGATCTATGGCGACAAGAGGAAACAAGTTCGTTGCGTTTATTGAGGGATGATTTGGATGGTTGGTAGAGGATGAAGAATTTTTCTTTGATGCAAAGGTTGCATCTTTTACTAGTGCTGTCGTATGGTTTGCTGAGTGTGATGATGTTCCATGAGATGTCTTGGTCAATGTTGCTGTCTTTAAGGGTCCAAATGTGCTTACTGAATTCGGTCGAGTTTCGTAGTTTTTTGTGGCGGAAAGAGGCAGTGTGATTTCTATGTCTAGTCTTAAATTCGTTTTCTGTAAGTCCAATGTACGTCTCAGTTATGTTATTGTCCTTGCGTTTCACAGTAGTTTGGTAGACGACCGATGATTGTAGGCAGTTTCCGTTAAGTGGGCAGTTTTGTTTTTGTCGGCAGTTGCATGTTTTTGTATGTGTCTTTTTGTTCGTGGTGTTCTCGTTAGTTTTGTCTAATGTTCTCAGTATATGTTTGTTATGATTGTTGATTATTTGTTCAATATTGTTCATGCAGCTGTAGCTGAGTTTGATAGTGTTACGGTTGAATATTTTCCTGAGTTTATCGTCTATGGGGAGGTGCTTGTCGATTAATGAAAGGAATTTGTGGCCAATGTTCGTGTAGACGTTTTTGCTAAATGGAGGGTTGTACCAAAGTATATTTTGTCGAAGTCTGTTTTTCCGTTTGGTAGTAGCGTCTGGGTCGAACTTTAGTGTGTATCGGTATCCGTTTTCGTCGAGTGCTTTTTGGTATGGTGCAGTTATTTGGCGAAATGATGCTTTGTCGGATGATAGGGATGATAGACGTTTGTTGATGGTGGCGGGTATGTTCTTCTTATGGTTGGTGGATGGTTGGTTTCGGTGTGGACGTATTGCAGAGAAGTGTTGGGCTTTGTGTAAGGTCGATGGGAAGAAATGTTAAGATTTAAGGTGATTTCAAGGAAGTTGATAATTTTTTTGTTTGCTTCGATAGTTATGCGTAGTCCATTGTTGTTGAAGATGCGGCATATTTCCTTTTTAATGTTCTCTGTTTCTCTTAGTGTGGTGTTTGAAATGGCAAGTCCGTCGTCTCGATAAAGTCCTATGTCTGTCGTGATGTGTTGTAGTTGAGAAAGGAGGTAGCTTCCTACGAGTTCGCATGTCTCAGCACCGTCGAAGCTGCCTATTGTGAGTATATGTCTAGTTGTATAAATATATAAATGTTTAAAGATTGGTAATCCAGGCATTGTATTATTTAAAAATAAAAGTTTCTCCGCATTTTATAAATAATTTTATTGAGCTTTCGACTCGTTGCTTCGAGCCTTCATCAGAATGAGGAACTTATCTATTTACACTTGCTTTTATCTTGTAGACGCGTAGAGCGTCTAATTGGATTAGCGGGTGGATTAATGTGATTTGATCGGGTGAAATGCGTTGCCATGGGTTTTGGTGTATTGTGAATATGATCGGTGTTAATATTATTAGAGTGTAATGTTGTAGTTTTGGTGTTTGTAGTTTTTTGTCCTTTTTCTTTAGTTGTGAGTATATGATGGGTATGTCGATATGTCTGTTTATTGTGTCGTTGTCTTTATTGTACCAAGCTTCTTAAAATTCGCGTGTGTGTTTAGTCTGTGCGCGTCCGAGTACTTTAGTTTCTGTCAAGTCGAATGTGTGGTTGTTTCGGTGGGTATGTTCTGCCGGTAGTGAGTTCGGATCTCGTCGTTTTATGGCGTTTTTGTGTTTTGTGAGTCTTGTTTCGATTTTCTTTGATGTTTGTCCTATGTATTGCTTTGAACAGTCTTTACATGGTATCATGTAGATCGCGTCGGTTGTATCATAAATTGTTGTTTTGTCTTTATGTTTGGTGAAACATGATTTGAGTTTTTGTGTAGGTTTGTGGGCGAAGTTAATATTAAATGATCGAAGAAGTCTGGAAGTCATTTCTGATGTTCCGTTTATGTATGGTAATATTTTTACTGTTTCGGCCAACCGGGCTGAAATTGCTCCATCAACTGACCATATCACCCCATTCGTTGGCTAGATTAATAACCAACTTCCTAATATTAAGTTCACCTATGAAATCGAATCTAATTCCACACTTCCTTTTTTCGACATCAGCATCATCCGTAAGAATAGTCCATTTGAAACTTCTATAAACCAAAGTTCACATGCTTATTCACCAACTTCCACAGCTTTATACCTCCTCAATATAAATGCAGCTTAATATTCTCACTCGCACATCGCTTCTACAATATCTGCTCTAAGAATGAAAACTTCCATAACCAGTCAGAATCATTGCGACAGTTTCTTAATCACAGCAGCTACCCAACCCGTCTGTTTGATCGCTGTAAAGCAACATTTTTAGACGAAATATCCCAACTGCAACCCATTGCAGACGCAGCCGCAAAAAAAAGTCTCGTACATATCTCTACTGTATACTGGCAAAAACTTATTACAGATGCGTACCAAAATTCCCGTCTTTGCTCTTCAGCTTATTCTCATCTTAACATCCGTTTCGTGTTTCGCCCCACTCAAGGACTGTCTCATTTCTTCTCCAAGTCTCATCTTGAGTGGTTTATTTTTTAGGTGTCGCTGCTGTTATGCATTTTGTTTGGGCCAAACGGTCCGTCATCTCCACACCAGAGTCTCTAAACACTGAGTTTCACTGCTCTTACAGGTCGAAAAAGTTCAAGCCCTATAGCATCCAGCATTTTCTCTTACCTCAAAAATACTGATAAAACTGCATCTTTAGAAGATTTCAAAATACTTATTACAAGATTACAAGTACAAAAAGTAATCCAACTGCAACAGGAATTCAGGAAATATCCAGGAATTTATGTACGTCATCGGCTTAAAATTGGACGAACTTTTTAGCGACGATATAAAAAAACGTACAATATCACTCTTTACGTTTACAAAACTTTAATAAACACTTACAATCCCTATCCTTAATCTAAAGATTATTGTTGTATTGCTATTGCTTTCGTCGAAAAATCGGAGATAAAACTAATTTCGAGGAAGAAAATTTATCCATCCTAATCCATGAAAAAAACTGGCTTCGCTGATACACATACCCACATCAGGCGTAGGGTGTTGCATCGAAAACCACTTTCCTTTCTTTTTATGAAACAGGGTTTAAATTGGTTTAAATCAATTAGCATGTATTGAGCTGTTTTTTAACGACTTTCAAGAAGTTCCTATTTTGTATTCATGGCTGACAGCTAAATTCGTGATAAACTTCATCGTTAAAAGCACTAGAAAAATTTTGTGTTCCAAAGCTATACTCCTTAAATTTTTAATTTTCTCTTTGATACTGTCAAAATTTTATGGGAGAAAAATTTTTTCTGCTCAAAATTTAACAATAAAGATGGTCAATGTTGACATGTGATATCGAGGCGTGTATTTTATGACAGTGGCGGACTCTTTATGAAATACTGGGGGGAGGGGGACTCGTCACTAACAATCACTAAATATTTATAAAATTTACTACACAATAACAAATATTTCAATTTCATTTCAATTCATTGACGTGCATATGCAATGAATTTTTACCCTTCATTTTTATTTAATATATTTAAAGATCTTGCCTCGTAGAGTTCATTTTTGCAATCAGAATTTTAATTCGACAAAAAGAGAAATTTTCGTGACTCTTTAAGGGGCCGATTATATGAGGCGAGTTGTCAACTCGGCAAAGCGGGTCAACTCGTCTAGCCAGGACAACTCGCCCATGTTATCGGCCCCTAAAGTTGCGATTTTCAGCAATTTTAGTGCGAACTTCAATAATGACTCAACGTATTCATCATGAAATAAGCTGTAGTCTTCAATCGATTTGAAAGCTGCGAAACCTTGTTTGTCATAATTAGGCAAATGGTAGACAAGATGGTTGAATATATCGTACAAACCGAACAGTGGATAATGGGTAAAATCGTTTGTAGCGTTCATTTTAAAAGGATCTTGCAAATAAAAATCATTAATCATAAGGCGACGGCTTATGCTCATTTGCTCTTCAGCCTCGGTAGTCTGGCACATCTATGGCAATTTCATTTCTTCGACCGCACAAGCAATTGCAATGAGGCCAGGTTTGAAATAACTACACTACCGCTCGCGTATTTGTTAACATAATTTTGCGTATGATACACGTGCCATACGCGTATCGTTCTCGTATCATACGCGTATCGTTCTCGTATCATACGAGTATCGTTCTCGTATCATACGCGTATCGTTCTCGTATCATACGCGTATCGTTCTCGTATCATACGCGTATCCTTTTCGTATCATACGCGTATCGTTCTCGTAACATACGCGTATGTTTTTCGTATGATACGCGTATCATATGCGTAGCGTATGTTAACAAATACGCGAGCGATACTGTATCAACACTAACTCCACCTTCTTGCAGATAACTCTGCGATTTCCAATAACTTAAACTTCTTCTTAAGTCTGCTTTTATCCATATTTTCGCCTAGCTATCTATAACTTAAAACGCATTTTTCTGCAACAATAATGTATATGAGTCGACGTTCATGTTTGTCCTACTTTTCCACTTAACAACCACGTGTACCCCCCTTCCCCCCACGACGTTTAGTGACAAAGATATCTACTGACGTGTTCAATATTTCAGTCCACAGGATTTAGTAACGTTTGATAAAAAGAAATTTTAGATAGTATCTACATAACTACTCTGTTTGATTCTAACTGCTTTACATTTTGTTTTTTGAATTACAGCGAGGATAACGACTTCAGTTTAAAAAATCACCAATGTTGGTTTAAGTTCATATTTACCATTCCATAAATGCACTCCAAATTAATTTTGACAAGAACATCGTCTTTGTTTTCAGGCATGCTCAAAATTCTCACGACAGCAATTTTAATTTCCGTGTTTGGATGGTCTGATCAAGACACGGCATTGACCAATCAGAGCACGAGTTTTAAGTATGTTATTTTATAAAGTTATTTCGGCATTCGTTGAAATCAGTCCCTTAACATATTAATAGCACAGTTAAGCTAGAGAGTAGGCTTCATAGCTGAATAACTTGATGTGCAACATGTACTCTGTAATTGTTTGTCAATAACGGCAGCAAAAATCATCTATCTCTTGGGTTTCTTGAAGGCCAAACCTTTTTTGATGACATTGAAAAATCAATTGCATGGTATTTTTTCAACAACAGCAAAACTAATCATACTTATAAGATACCGAAACCTTTTTACAACACCCCCTCAATTTTTGGCGGGTTTTGCTCTTGGATTTGACATAAATTTCACAAAAAAGAGAGAAAATTAAAGTTTTGTAGCAGTTGACTTTTACACAACACGGTGCCAAAAAGCGTTAGCGTGTTACATATAGCTTGAAGTAATGAGTATTGGTTAACGTGCAGTAACTTTCATTAATATCTAGGAAGTTCTTTGAATGTGTTTTATGGTACACGTAGTAGCGACCACGGCAAATAAAGAACCGAGAAGAAATTACTTACGTCGACTTTAGACATGTTTTCATACCGCCATGCTATTTTCATGCCCGCAAATTCTTCCTCTTGTGATGAATTCAGTTTTCCTTCATTATTTTTCTCATAGTTGACGTCGTTCACAGCACGAGGCAAGTTCTTAAGAAAAAGTCAGAATAGTAATAGAGTTTAGAATTTTCTAGTCAACTACATTCGTGTTAGCAAAAATTTCAATACATACATGATATTGAACGAATTCAAACTGTTAAATAGTGAAAGCAAAACACATAAGACATATTTCTTATGGGATAATAATCTGCGAATAATGATCCAAAAAATATGAGATGAGCCAAATTTTACAAAATAAGTAGTTTCCGATTTAACAAAAAAACAATTTGTGATACAAAAACAGAGGCAAAAAGGCAATAGCCACCATAAGAAATATAGATGTTATTACACGTACGAGCTAAATTCTAACGCGTTATACCTTATAAGACAATACTGAGTGAGCGCAGAGTTGTGTAGTTAAGTACAATGAAAGTTTCCAACCAAAATACAGTCATTGCCAAGAGTAAAAGACGACAAAAACCATAACAATTCGCAAATAAACTTTTCAAATATAGTATCTTAGTTTTGTCCAGAAGTTAGAATTAGTCATGGTTTTGTTAGAATCCAGATAAACGGTAAATTGGCAAAAGGTTTCGCATTGAAAATTACAGAGATAATTTCAGTACGAGAGCTTTTTTTTATCCTAAATTTCTTCCTTGTTTTTCGGCTAATAATTCTGTTTTTAGTCTGTGGATTTCTCTAATAAGTTACAAGCAGCGAGAAGGTTAAAAAAAGCGACAAAAGCAGTTAGTACCTTCCACATTTCTGTTGGATTTTCGTCAGCAGTAGCCAGAAATAGTGAGTGCTCGGATACCACACCCTCAGCAAGAAAGCACCTCATTAGTATTTTTGAGAAATACGAGCCGACGTCGTCCTCTAAAAACAAAAACTTCTGCAAAATAACAATGACGAAGGCTGTAACTTGAACAGAATTCAAGGTGGGAAAGAAGCGAGAAAAATTATAGTGTTTTAATCCAATTATACGCGCATTTTTCAACATAACGTACATGTATGAAACACATAGTATGATAGGAGAACGATACGCGTAAGCAATAAAGCAATAGGCGTATATGATACCTCGATGATACAAGTATGTGTAAAAAAGGTACATTTATTAGCTGTACAGTAAAGACATGCATATACGAACGATTAGAATACATATATGGCACTGCCACTTTTGGGACGCGTAAGATAGGAGTTTATGAATACAACACCCTTATTGGCCCTTTTTGTCAACACAAGTCAAAACCTTTTTTATAAGGCCCTTATTTCAGTCACAACCAATTAAATTTCGTTTCAATGTCAAGTTGCCAATTTATATTGGTGATTAACGTTGAATGCAATGGCTGCCTCGCATGATTTCAATTCTTTGAACGAAAATTATAAAAGTCAAGCTCTAGATAAGTTAATAAAGTATAAAGAACATTTCAACTTCTGTCATGAAAAATAAATGATTTGGAGATCTTAAAACACCGAAACTTTTTATTGTTGATCTGTTTAGTCTACTAATGATAAACGCATATCGACAAAAACGATACGCGTTTGATACGAAAACTATAAGTCTATCAGCGTATGATAGATATTTGAATGAAACGCATAGGATCGCGTTTCATACGTTTGACATCTGTAGTAACTGACTTTCGATTTCATTTGTGGGAGTGATTCTTAGATTTTAACCACCGCTGCTGGGATCATTCTAATTTTTTATTAACAATTAACCTTTAACTTCCATTCAATTAACCAGAGATGTATTGCTATCGCTAGTTGGGGCTGTTATTCATATATTCACGATATGCTGTATTAATATCTCTTGAAATGTATTATTACCTACGAATTTATAACACGCATATAGGAATAATTTCCACAGTTCTTAAAAAGTGTTCAATGACATTATTACCATCATCAAGCAAAGGGTTAACTTCTTGTTGCAAATAAGAAAGCCCCTAGAAAAACATCCTCCGAGTTGGGCAAAACTAGGTTATTTCTTGTCTCAATCAGGACAGAATCACCACCATTATCCATTTCATAAGTTTGCCTATTGATTATGGATGAATCATTGGAAGCAGTAATCACATTAGTATGCCAAACAGCTAAAAGTGATTCACGATTACTTGTTCTTAACCCATGGTGATTCCATTGTCTACGAAATTCATCAATGGATTTATTGATTCTAGGCAGGAATACATAGTGAAGTGCGTAGAGGCGAATTAGAGGCGAATAAGAGGCGAATTTCATTTAGAGAATCTAAAATGGCACTTCTCTCCAGATACTTCAACAAATCTTTGTATAAGGCTGTCATTACCCGATTAACCTCAGCCCATAAACGCTCAATCCACTGATTGTGAACACTTCTGCCTGCATTAAAGCTTCCACGATTAGTGTCTCTATTTAAGCGTATTTCAAGCGACCTTACTTCTAGTAGACTCTCCACTCCACAGTCCTATCTATGCACACTTTTAAAACGGGGTGAGAACAATGAAACCCAACATACTTTCTTACGACCTACTCACGCGCACTTTGCCTGAGCACATGGACTACCTAAAACGCACAAACAATTTGACACATTACCTAAGTTACGACCAATAATTGACACCACAAACACACCACACTACAACGTAGGCAAATTCATTGAAAACCTTTTGAATCCACTCACCCTAAATAAATTTTCATTACAAGACTCTTTCGATGCTACTGATGCTATTAAATCTATACCTAAAGATCTATTTTCCCAAGGTTATAAGTTTGTCTCTTTTGATGTTGAATCCGTTTTCACCAACGTGCCTTTGCGTAAAACTATCAACATTGTACTAGATCGCATTTACAAACAACATATTATTGATACCACACTCCGAAAATCAACACTCAAAAAACTTATTATTAATTCATGCACCAAAACTATATTTTCTTGCAACGGTATTTTTTATGAGCAACTTGACGGGGTTTTCATGGAGTCTTCTCTCGGTCCCGTCTTAGCTAATATAATTCTCACTGAGTTTGAAAACATCATTGTCACTGATTTGACCAACTCAGGTGTCCTTAAGTTTTACCGACGTTATGTTGATGATACTCTTGTTCTTATGCGACATTCTGACATTCCTCATGTTCTTGCCAAATTTAATAGTTTTGATAAAAATCTTAAATTTACTTTTGATGATTTTTCTGACTCACATGTCCACTATCTAAACCTCAACATAACCAACAATGACATTGATATATTCCGTAAAACAACTCATACTGGCCAATATACACATTTTTCAAGTTTCGAACCTTTCAACCGCAAAACTACTTGGATCAATTCCCTATTTTTTCGCGCATTTAAGATTTGTTCTAACCAAACACTATTCAAAAAACAAAATCAAACACTCCAGTCTTTTATGTCATGGAATGGTTTCCCTCTTACAGTCAGGAAATTCTTGATTCATAAACTCAAAACCAAAATCATAGCTAAAAATAACCCCCCTAAACAAAATACTGAGAATGACCTTCGCAAAATTTTCATTAGAATACCATATCTAGGCAAAAAGGGTGAACGTTTGGTTTTCAATCTTCTTCGTAAAATTCGCCATAGCTTAAAAATTCCCATCAAACCTATAGTTATATATGAAACACAAAAGACATCAATTTCCTGTCTCAAAAAGGACAAAATTCCGGAACTCTCTAAAGCCAATGTTATATATGAATATAAATGTCCGGGCTGTGGTCATACATACATAGGCAAAACTGAACGAAACCTACACACAAAACTATCCCAACATGCCACTAATTACAATAATTCTAGTGCTATCTATCAACATTTACTCATTTGTCCAGACGCCAACAACATCTCACAGCTTTTCTCACTTTCTAACGTCTAGACTCTCATTCACTCAGAAATATTTTCACTCTCATTCACCGAACCTGAAGTCACAACAATGGTGGAAATAAAGTCTTATAGTTTACTCTTGCAATGTACTGCAACAATTGTATTTTTATTCAATAATGCATGGCAAATTTGTTCAAACAAGGTCTTCAAATTCATATTTTTTATATCCAGAGTTCTTCAAGGTTTTCCGCCATTTTGTAAATTTTTGTTCTAAGGTATCCGTTACACGGAGTATTTTCAATATAAGTTACGCAACCGCTGTCCAGTACGCCAGTCAGAAATATGGACCTATGGTTGATTTTCTCAACTAGCGTATCCTTTTTTCGACTAATGCTTAGCATTTTCAGGTATCGTTTATAATTCTCAACAGCAGTTTAAAACAAATTTGGACATATGCTTGCCTTTCTCGTATGTCATTTATGACTCTCGACAAGCGGTTGAATTCTCGATACACTTTATGTTTTACGTTACGTTTGGCGTGCACATAACTGCTAGGCGAGTAAAGAAAACAACTTAACAACTACAAGAGTAGTCAGTTGTATAATATATCATATAGTAGTTCAGTCTGTGATATACCCATTCAGAACGCATCCAAGTATTGTTGGAACTTGTATAGAGCATATCGAAAAAAATATATCATATAGTGAGAATGATGTAGTAATGATTGCAATTGATAAGCCTATAGTCCTGATGTACATGATATGACAAGAAAGATATATGACGAGAAAGATATGACGAGTAATTAAATTACGACAAGTATTTAAATTAAGGTTCTCTCACAACAAATATGGCGACTACGAACACAACAAACAACTCTTGGGAAGAGCTTAGAAGTTTTTTTCAAAGTCTTAACAACTTGTTTTCTCGTTATCAGTTATTACTTTTGGTTAGAGATCCTCTAGATTTCGAGCAATGCACACAAAAGTTGGAACAGAGTTTACCCATTGTGTTAGTCATTTCGCAGCAAACAGCAGAGCGATTACTAGAGAGAATAATGAGCAACTTATGATAATGGAAACAGAAGATTAGATGAAAGACCTTGCTTTGGCTTGTTACTCGAGGAATTGATGAATGAAATCGAAAGCCATGTTAGTAATATACATGTTCAACTGCAACAACTTTCATCACGCGACAGACGCAGAGATGTAACTGCTCTATTGCCGACCACTGGCGGGCGTCCAGCTTTTCATACAACTAAAGCTAAGATACAGCAACTAAGGGATACAGGTATGACTTGGAAATCTATTGCAGAATTCTTTGGTATTTCAGAGAGCCCTCTTTCCCGTAGAAGAATTGATCATGGAATATTAACTAGCTTCTCTGAAATAAGTGACGAAGTATTAGATGGAGACATTGAAAAGTTTAGAAGATGGAGACATTGAAAAGTGCAGAAGTTTATATTATTGGCAGCCTTAGCGCTGGAGGCATAAAAGTTTGAAGGGAAAGAGTAAGGCAGAGTCTATCGAGAATTGACCCAATCGGTAGAAAAATTAGCAAAGATTTGCAGTATGTACACGAGTTTAAAACGTCCCAGGACCGAACTATTTATGGCATATTGATTCTAACCATAAGATGATAACATGGCCCCTCGTAGCACATGGCTGCATTGATGGCTTTAGCCGAACAGTTATTTACCTTACATGTTGCACAAATTATTGTGCTGAAACCGTGCTAACGCTGTTCCTGAAGGGAGTTGATGATTTTTGGGTTGCCATTGCAAGTGCGAGGTTATCGTGGAGTAGAAAACGTGGATGTAGCCAGGGAAATGATTGCTCGCCGAGGTGATCACAGAGGTAGCTTTACAGCTGGACGCTCCGTTCACAATCAAAGGATTGAGAGATTGTGGGCAGAAGTAAATAGAGTGTCTTCTGCATTACACATAGGAATTTTCAAATCTATGGAAGAAAACTGGTTGTTTCATCCTTTAGACGAACTCCACTTATTTTGTCTTAATTTTGTTCTCTTACCACGAATCGATGCATCATTGTTAAAATTTAACGGACAGTGAAATCATCATGGCTTTAGAACAGTCAAACATTAAGCTCCATTGGCAATTTAGCAAACTAATATGATACCTTTAACAGATGATTCTCTACTCGTTAATGTCGAGGAATATGGAGTTGACTATGATGGGCCAGTTCTGGATGTCATTTTAAATAACAATATCGTTGTACCCAATTCTTCAGTGAAACTTACACTTTGCACCAGTCGTGAAGATATGGTATGTTTCAAGCCAAAACTGGGTAAGAATATCTTTCATGACACAACTTCCTTCACCAGCTTCTTCTTTTCCTCTTATGTCTATCACGGTGGCAAAAATGAAGCAATCAATGATTTCTGGATCTTTGAAAAGTGTGAGCATATCGGAACAAGTTGTCGCACGATGCACCACAACTTTTAATTGGTCTGTCCTCAATTGGTTTGGGATGCCATTTACAGTCTGATGTATTTTCCTATACAGCAAAGACGTTATCACATTTCATATTAGTATTGTGCAGTTTTACAACCCTAACTAATTGAACAAGTCACTTGAAATTTTTGTAATAAGAAAAGTGAAACAACTTTAAATAATACCTAAATCAATGGCATCCTCCTAAGTATTTCGTTTTCTTTGCTAAAACATTTAAAAATCATATTAGTGTTGTATACTGATTAGTAACTTTTCATGTTTGTTGAAAAGTAGCTAATGAGTCATCTTTTTCTTTACTTCAACATTTACCTTGCACAAAACCTACTAAGTATCAAACAGATTGCAACTAAACAGGTGAATTATATATAAAATAAATCAACATTGTACTTAATAAAGAATCAATAATAAAGAGAAAAATGATTACTGTATAATATAAATGATTAACTAGGTCAGTACTTTATTTATTACTAACATAACCCAAAACAAATTGTTTTAAAATATTAACATTTTGGCATAAGCGACATTATATGGTAAAATAGTTTTATCCAGATAGTTCTTGGGCTGAAACATTCAGTAAATAATTCAGCCCTAAAACCATTTCCAAATAGACTAAACATGAACATTTACTATTGGTGCTGTGACAACGGTCGCTGTGTAAAAACATATTTCCTAGATTAGATTTCCAGTATTTCGTAATCGACGACTTGGGCGAATATATACTGTTTTTATCGAAAAATCCTGTGGGGAATAATACCATCAAGAAATTGTGAAGGTGCCAAAGTAGGTGTAACCAAACTATAATGTACTGAAATCATTAATTCTGTATCCACATTTGGAGGAATCTTTCCACCAGACGCTTCGATTATGGAAGTTTCCACTGCAGCATCGGAAAGATCTTGTGTGAAACGCACACTACATAGAATATGGCTATTCTCGGTCAACACAAGACGAGTTCCCTGCAGTGGCACTATCTCGTCCTCCGGACAGCTTAAAAGAAAAAGATCCCGAAGAAATGGCCGATTATCAGGGGTTTGCTGCTGTCTCCGATCTCTTCGAACAGTAAGAGAACATGTGCTGGGCCTTGAAGCCGGAAAATAACGCCTTGCTTGAAAAGCAGTGTTTCTACGAATAGGTGAACGATTATCGTTCGAATGATTTGGTTGCTCACTTGAAGAGACACTTGGGACAGAAGCCCTCGACGTAAATACACTTCTTACTTCAGCATTTAGCGAAGTACTTGACGGTGGAGAAATGATTTCTGAAAGCTCATTTACTCTGTTAAGTAATCTTGTACAACTGATGCATTGTTTTCCGCCATTTTCGTTATGAGTTGGCCAAAAACATGAAGCAAACCAGTAAAAAAGTAACCGCTGACTATTTGTACAGTCCAACATCTCGTCATATCTTTCGCGTCATTGGCGTCAATCCTGTGTTAATTGGGGACCGACCTTACTCATATATTATTATGACTGGCTGATTTCTTTTCAAAACAATTTCACTTTCAAAAGAAATCAGCCTGGCATAACAGAATATTTGAATATGGTCCCCAATTATCGCAGGATTGACGCCAATGTTTATCGTCATACATCTTTCTCGTCATAACTTTCTCGTCATATATCTTTCTCGTCGTATCATATACATCTGGACTATAGGCTTATCGATTGCAATCATAACTATATCATTCTCACTATATGATATATCTTATTCGAAATGCTATATACAAGTTTCAACAAAACTTAGATGCGTTCTGAATGGTTATATCCCTGACTGAACAACTATATTATACAACTGACTACACTTTAGAAGAATATGCCATTCTATACGTATGCTACGAACAAAGCCAATGACTTTCGATTTTAACCTGCTAGCAGCTGACAAACCGAACAGGCGAAAATCTCGATCACTGCGTGCATTTCTCGACCAAAGCTCGCGTTTCTCAACAGTTGTATGCGTTTCTCGATTATTGCAATCACCACTCAATACCTTCGCGCATTTCTCGAATGTGGTATTCCCAAATTTCGTGTATCGGACAGACTTTTCTCGATAACGGTGGGTAAATCTCGACTATTGCGTGCACTTCTCGACATACTTTTGTATTTCTCAATATATTTTTGTTCAGTTAGGTTTGCCATAAAAAATGTGTAGCTATTTTTTATTGGAACATGATCTGATTTATGCTCCAATTACTAGAGCATTTTCCAAATGAGAAATTCAATTCATTAGTAAGGCAAGATCAATATGCTAAACGAAATACTACAGTTATATATATATATATGTTAGTACAATGTAATATTTAAATATTCGTCATTAACTTTCACTGTGTTTCTAAATTGCTATATCTTCGATTTAAAGTTATTCAAAATACTGTGGGACTATTGATAGCATATTTTCACTAATGTGTTTTAATTACCAAACAAAACATTTCAAATTATGCTTCATCAGAGTCAAGCATCAACTAGGTTATTATAAATTATCATTTACATTCAGTTTAATGCAGTGGGTTAAGATAACCATTTGAACGAAGTCATAATGATAAGTATTAAGCATGAATGGTCAGCAAAACAACCAACAAAACATGAATGCATGGTCTAAAATTTGCAGTACCATGTTATCCATGAAAACTGCAATAGCGTTGCCCCTAAACTCAACATATCTTTATTGTTGCACTATATACATAGAAATATTTGATCAAACTGATCAAAAACACAAATGAAGATAACTGGTGGTTTAATGTCAATGCATCAATCATGACAATGACGATGGCTTATTTCATACAATTCACAATGCAAATTCTCAAACAAAAGAAGACAAGACAATAATTTACAAAATGTCGAAAATTGTTTATTTCTCTGCCACAAATAATATGTGATGCAGCTGATTCCAGCAGTTTGGAATGAAAATTTCATTCTTGCACAAGCATAGGTGGCTCAGATGAAAATCAACTGGCTGAAAGTGACATGCTAGTGTTATTCAACATAACTACATTTTTAAGAATTCTAAAATGTAAGATGAAATACTTTCACAATACATAGGTATCCAGATTTGGGAACAGAAACATTGGAAAGGAAACTAATTTTCTAAAACAAAATTATCCTAGCCACACATGAAAAATAGCAATCTTCTTACTAACTGATGTGGGGTACAAACTGAATTAAATTTAAAGTGTGCATTATAATACTTTATAATATAAACACAATGAAACGCATGCGCTGATTAATCTAGAGCTGAGTTTGTATTAGCCAGTGCAAAACATATCTGAGCTCAACCAATCAAATCAATCTAAACAATCAATCAGTCAAAGAGAATTTGCAAATCAATCATGAATACAATTGAGAAAAAATTAAAATGTTTGTCTTTTTCACATTATTGTCATCATATAAAAGAAATAAAAGATGTTTTTCGTGTTTGCACTGGCTTATGCAAGCCTCAGAGACATTTTTGAGAACTCTTGGCATGTGCAACCCTCAACCTTCGGTCTTGGGCTTGCACTGATCTGCTCTTGAGTTCTCTCAAAAGTCTCCTCGGTTTGCATAAGCATGTGCAAACACAGTAAACATCTTTTATTTTTCTTTGGAAAAATCATATGCATCCATTTTAGGTTAATCTAAATGTAAAACACAGTAATGGCAGTACCAACGAGTAAAACAGTTCCAACAGCAAGACCACCACCTAATAAGAACATAAAATAAGCAAACATTAATTGGGCCCAGCCCCTGTTAATGACATGAATTAATCCAAAAAATTCAGATGTTATTGCTTTAAAAAGCTTATAAGTCATTCATAATCAATGAAAAATTTATGTGAATAGGTATAAATACAGGAAGAATATATTTAATATAACAAATAACAAGTTAACTCAACATAACACACATTCATTTTATCTTTAAAAAATGTAAATATGAAGTCAGAGAACAAGGATATTTTACAGACTTTTTGGACTTATTAATATCAACTAATAAAAAATATAATAGTTGAAAAAAACATTTCTAACTGCCTTTGCAGATATCTTCACTGCATATATGGAATAAATAGATAATATTATACACAGTGATATATGGTTTCCAATACATAAATCACAATGTGTCAGAATTTATCAAACAAATGGATAAAAGAGCTTAGCAAATACCTACAAGAATTATAAACAAATTAACTATTAAACTGCAGAATACCCTGCAACATATTTTACTACCTGTTTACTACTTAAAGCCTGATCCGTACCATTACCTTAATTATAACCTAGCCTAATTGTTGACATTTGTTGTTTGGTCTTTGTGGCAGGGTATCCAATAATTGTGCCTTAAATTAAAGGAAAAATTATAGAGGCAGATGTGCTTTAAATGCCTTTTACGTATATGTTAAATTCAACATTGAATAGGGGCAATTCTATGCTTGCACTGTTCACACAATGTTCCACATCCATTTGATGTCTGTAGTTGTCATGGTATAAAATTTCAGGCAATCCCGCTAAACGTATGGCCTGCGTTATATAATAAGATGATCAGTCACTGATAACCTTACCTAATAAAGAATCAAGCGAGGGAACTCCAGTTGAAATCAATAATTGATTATTGTGCAGCGAAATTTTCGTTCCACGGACATTGCTGATTCGACCACGGTTACTTTTCTTTTTAAAGCTAGAAGCCATTTCCACAAAAAAAATAAACAATTTGATGCTCAATGGTTATCAAAACATGAAATTGCAAACAATTAATAAATGATAATCAGAGCTCGTCAAATATCGGTGAGGCCCGTTCGTACATTCAAATTCAAACTTTAATTTAGGCCTTGTTCAAAACACCCGATTAAATAAATAATTTTGCGCGACAAAAAACGGACAAATTGCACGCGAATTATGCACGTACTAAAATCATTGAGTTCTATCGATTGAGTTCTATAATAACTGGAGCGGCTATCTCAAGCGGGCTTTAATTAGCGGCTGATAGGGGCGGATTGAAACAACGTCACATTCAGCACGCGACGTAGTTAAATTCTTCACAACAGCGGAAAAAATTAAACAAATTTTAAATGCCCCTAGTTTAAATTAAAAACAATTTGCAGCGTGTGGAACGAAGTTCGTCTTGTCGAAAGGACCATCCAGGGGCGGATCCAGCTTCTGGGCTGACCGTGGCTAGGCTCTTGCCGATTGTGCTAGCATAATTTTTGGCATAATCTGAGGAATTGAGCATAATTTTTGCCCTTTTTCAAAAAGTAGCACTGCTAGCATAATCCGTATATTTTCTTGTCTTAATAGCACAATTCAAGAAAACGAAGATCTCAGCTGCTAAAAACGATAGATTACTATTAACAGTTGCTTCCACTCCTATTTTTCGATTTTTTTTACTTGTGTTGAGATACCGCGGGAGTTCGATGAAACGGAACCGGAAGTCTGTGTCTCGGTCCCAGACTCCTTAGTCTTTCTCCCAGTGCTCGTTTCAAAATGGCGGCCGCCACGCCAAACCAGTCAAGTGCAGTGAACTTACATCCAGATAGTTTACAAGGTTGCGAGAACAGAGAGGATAGACCAAAGCCTGCACAACTTGCCCGGGATAGACGCCTCGAATCCACCACGGGAAAATACAAGAGGAGGGGGACGAGTAATGTCACTAATGCGAAAAATGTCCCTTTGCAAGATCGTATTAATCAGTTCCCTGATCAGCACCTGAGTGTCAGAGGCACAACGATCTTTTGCAATGCGTGCAGTGAAATGGTATCATCCAAAAACAGCATTTTAGCATCACATTGTAGTTCAAGAAAACATGCCAAAGGGAAAGATACGCTGAAGAGATCAAGGTTAAGAGAACAAACGATAGCCGAGGCACTCAGCAGAGAGAAGACTCGTAAAGACAACACGCTGCCGTTGGCTGAGCAAGCATACTGACAGGAAGTAGTGGAGGAATTTTTGAAAGCAGGGATTCCAATCGGGAAGGTAGACAGGCTACGTCCTTTGCTAGAGAAAAATGGGTATCGCCTCACTCATAGTGCGCATCTCGGACAGTATGTTTCTCTTATTTTCAAGCAAGAGGTTGAGAGAATAAAGAAGGAACTGTCTTTGCCAGGAGAAGATATGACAAGGGACGTTTCAGTAATATTTGACCGGGAGCACCAGGCAAGGTGAGACTATTGCGATAATCCTTCGTTTTATTAATGATGAGTGGATGATAACACAGCGTCTTATAAGAATTGACATTTGCTCAAAGTCGGTGAATTCAGAAGAACTAGCAAGAGTTCTCAACGAAGCCCTTTGCGTTGAATTTGGGATCAAGGCGAACTCTTTGCTTGCAGCGATGAGGGATGGAGCAAGTGTCAATCAAGCAGCATTGGATCGGATAGCATTCATCTTCCCAAAGATGTTGAACATTGTCTGCTTTTCCCACACGCTCGATAATGTTGGCAAACATCTGGAAATTCCTACTCTTTTGGAGTTTGGAAACCTGTGGGTACGCTTATTCAGTCACAGCCATAAAGCAAAGTTGGCATGGCAGGATCTAACCGATCGAAAGCCGAAATCGTATAGCGAAACACGCTGGTGGTCAAAATGGGAAGTTTACAGGCAGCTACTGGAGCAGTTTGGAGACGTTGCTGTATTCCTGAATGATGCGGAAGTAGAGAACATTGCTCCAAAGATTGTGGCACAGCTTCGAGCTATATTCTCAGATCCTCAGCGCCTTGTCGATCTTAAGCTTGAGTTGGTTGTGACCATTGATGTAGGAGAGCATTTTGTCAAAGCTACATACTACTTGGAAGGTGACGGCCCCCTTGTGTTTTCATGCTACGAGAAGTTAAAGGCTGTCACCGAGGCATGCCAAGCTCCGCACTTTTCTAATGTACGCGCAGTTGCTGCCGCAATTGCCAACGAAGATGCTACTCAGAGAGCCGCGGTCTAGAACGGAAGGCAAAAGTTTGTGTACAGCCGGCTATACTTTGGTTCTTGCAGAAGTTTAACGTGAAGCTCTATGACACCGTCACGGCCTTCAAAGCTGCAAGAATCATGTGTCCAGTTGCCGTTCAATGGATGAGGCCTACACCCGCCACAATAGAAGCCCTAAGGATTTTCCCTTTCCTCGACAATGATGCAACTATCAATGGCCTAATTAGAGAGCTTCCACAGTACGTCGCTGCTGCTCAGGATGTGGTCATTGAACAAGAGGAAAAGAAGGTGGAGTGGTGGCAGGCCCACGCAGACCGTCTCCCAAATTGGTCCATGGCAGTGAAGAAAATACTGTTGGTCCAACCATCGTCTGCTGCCGCAGAGAGAGTATTCAGCATCCCTGCAGCTTCATTCAAGGATCAACAAGATCGTGCACTTGCAGATTACTTGCAAGCAAGTGTGATGCTTCAATATAACAAGCGCTAATTAACTGTTGGAGAACGAATTAGAGAAGTCAAGCCGGACTGCGTGGTTCAGAAACTAGCGAGATTATTCAATGTTAAATTTGTTATCCAGGGCTTTGTCAGAAACTGCATGGTTAAGTTTTCACTGTATTTGTTTTTATTTGTTTTGAAACCCAGCGCGCACAGTTCGTTGTTGCTAGCGCGCGCACCGTTCGTTGTTTACTCGAAATTTGCATACTTTACCATGGTAACTGGAGGCCATTTGAGTGCAAAACTGTGTCGTGCTCTGCTACACGCGATGGTTAGCAACTAGCAAGCTATCCGCGGATAGTTATCCACCACACTATCCAGGCTTTGTGCAACCTACTTTTGTTCGCTGGATAACTATCCGCTGGATAGCAGATTTATTCGCTGTATAGGCCCAACCACCGGATAAAGTTACCCAGGTTTTGAACAACCGAGCCCAGAACGTCTGGCCAGGGTTAATAAAATACATTTTCAAACTTGTCTTGTGAGTTGTGAAGTTTGTGCACAGAATAATTTTTTAAAAAAGTAGCATAATTTTGAAAAGCGAGCATAATTTGAGCATAATTTGGGCAAAAAACGAGCACTGCCACTAGCATAATATGCCACTTTTACTAGCACAATCGGCAAATGCCTAACCGTGGCCCTGAGCCGTAGCGAGCGCCTTCGGCGCGAGCCAACGCTGGGGGGTCTGGGGGCATGCTCCCCCAGAAAATTTTGAAATCTAGACTCTCGGAAAAGCGAATTCCGGCATTTTTAATGTAGAATAAAACAATATTTTAGTTATAATCTCATCTAAGAAAATTTCTAATATCGCCATTTTTTTAATTCTGTTCGGATAGGAGAAGAAAAATTTTACTTACCTTGTGGTGTCTAATATAAAATCAACGTAGTTTCCGTACCTTTCTGTAATCACAGGATTGTTGCCGCAGGAGTGAGAGAAAGATGAAGCATGTTATTTTTGCAGTGAATAACCAAAAGACAGTTCACTACAAAAAAATAATTTCCCCTCTTTGTTGCCCCATCAAATGGTGTTTTTCGAAAAGCAGCAAGGATGCCTTTTGTAACAGCCATAAAGATGGCAAGACTAATAAAAGCAATGTTCAAAGGTGGTCTTCTTCCAACAGCGACAAAGATGTTTATCCAACAACAGTAAAGATGGCAAGATTAATAAAAGCAATGTTCAAAGGTGATCTTTTTCCAACAGCAGCAAAGATGTTTATCCAACAATGGTAAAGATGGCAAGATTAATAAAAGCAATGTTCAAAGGTGGTCCTCTAAAACAAAGTAACAAAATGATTTTTGGTGGATGGGATTTTTTGATCTACCAAATAAGAAGGTGGCATCGCAGCACAACGAAAGATATGGACATAGTCAATTGCACTCCCATCAACAAAATCTCTTGGATATATTGTACAATTGAACATTTTATCCAACGAATCCCAATTTCCTTTCACTTCAGCATCATTAGTAATTGGGTAGTATGACTGAATAGCACACTGGATTACTGTGGACAAAGCAAACATACACATCAAGGGTGAAAAGGTGTAATTATTCGCTGTTTCCACTGCTTCTTGTAAAACTGCTGCAACTTCATTCGCATTTTCTAAAGAGGTTAGAGCTGCATCAGATATACACATGGCAAAGGCATTTTTAAGTGAAGTGAATGCACTATTTTTATGCTGGGACTCGATGAGAGGATGGGTAGAATAGTATTTTGCATTCTCAAACATTTCAACACAAGTTAGGAATCTCAAGTAAATAGAGAGTCTCATTCCCAACTAATGCAATAGAACATGCATTGAACAGACAATTCCCATTGGCTAAAGTACTAAAAGAAAAATTAGTATTTAAGTATCAATGGCTGCTTTGTTATACCAAGTTATACCTGGAAACAAATCTGCTAGACTGACTCTTACATTAGAATAAATAAGGGTAACCAATACTGTTAAAGATAGACTAATAATGTTGAAATTGAGAAAGTTATTTTGTCTTTGTGTTAATTTGGTAACATCATGATAAAGTCAAAGTCACAGGCTGGTAGTCTAAGATTTGGAACTGGTCTAGGCATGTCGAACAGGATTCAGACGACTTATTGATTCCATCTACTATTGCATCAATATTCTATATAAATCGCGAAAGAAAGTAACAGTTATTCAAAATGATATGTTAGTTTCTTTAACCAGGGGATAACATAAAATGCCAGGAATACAAGGATAATACATTATTGATTGGGTTGAATTTTAAAAAGAACTAGCTTTGACTAATATTGAAGTAAAACACTTTTTTTAACAGACAGTAACAATTAAAATTATTTAGGCCGTACATTAGACAGACTGAGTATGCAAAATAATGACAGCTTTAGACATATATTTTACATGATACGCTAAATATGAATAGCTGAAAATTAACGGATTGATCATATATTTCAGGCCAAGATGTCAAACGTAAATAAAAATATAAATTAATACCCCAATACATGTAAATTCTTACCTAACAGGGACATTGGGGCCTGATTTTTCAATTTGGCTTTCAGGGAACTGCATTTTTGAAAATAAACAAGTTCGTAGCATAATATCGCCAGTAGAATTTATACGACGAAGCCTTTCCTCGTTGATTATTTTAACACAGTGTTGTCTCAAGTTAGACAATTCACCAGAAATAATTTCGCAAGCGTTCTCTTTCTGAAAGGTTTGGACGAGCTTTTCAAGAACATCGATCTTTTTAGAAGTTTCCATTGATCCTAATCGCTGAGTAGAACTAGAAGTAGCGTTTTTTCAAGTCGACAAGAATCGAGCTATTGCATATGACTTTTATTTATTGCGCAATCAAAATACATTCATCGTGGCTCACCGTGGCGCACATGACCAAAACGTTCCCTGTGATTGGCTTGCAACGCTGCACCGTGGCTGAAAGTTACTATATTTAGCAACTATTGCGAAATTTTTTGAACGCTGACCGTGGCTTTTCATTTTGAGATTGCAGGCTTGAATTTACGAACATATTCCGAGCATATTCATGGCGTATTCGGCAAGATTCGAGACGCTTTCGGTGATTTTACAGTTCAGAGTTTAACTGGATGATAATACTATTTTAACAAGACGTTTAATTTGAAGTTTTTGTTCTGTTAACACAAATTTTTGACAAAAAATTACAAAATTCATTCAATTTTTGCTTTTGATCGAATTTTGCTGTATTTGAGCAAAATTTTTAATCATGAAAAGTCAACCCTGGAAAAACTTAAGTGGCAAAATTCTGACCGTGGCTCAAGCCACTTTCGCCATGGCCTAGATCCGCCCCTGCCAACAGCATTTTTCTATGCGTCTTTTGCAGGTTCGAATCTCGTCTCGGTATGGTGTAGTTTGTAGAGCATAATGTGATAATCGTTGAGTAATAAGGGGCCTGGACCCAACTGTTATTGTTGTTTGTCATAGATAAGACTTAGTCTATTTCACGAAATGAGGATCTTGTAAAATATATATTGAGAGACAAAATACAAAGGTCATTCGTTTACGAATGACAAACAACAATAACAGTTGGGTCCAGGCCCCTTATTACTCAACGATTATAACACTCAATGCTCGCGAGGAGGCTTTACGAAAACGGCACATGAGAGCGGCGGAACGTTGGTCAGAACACACAAGAAGATTACCACCTCTGTCCATTGGACATCACGTAAGAATACAGAACCAAACAGGACCGCACCCTACGAAATGGAACAAGACTGGAACAGTCATCGAAGTCCTTCAACACGATCAATACCGTGTCAAAGTCGACGGGTCCAACAGAATTACACTAAGAAACAGAAAATTTCTCAGGCAATTCACACCTGTACAAGAGCAGTTACCCAAATATACTATTGATACGGACCTGCTGCTGATACCAAAAGTCTCAACGGAGAACCTTACTCCAAACAAAATGACAGCCAGCAGAAAACAAACACCGTCATTACCATGTCTGAGACCGGCGACACAGACTGACACCCCGGAGCCGGCACCATTACCGAGCACAGATACCGTAAAATGGAACTTCACCAAACGCAACCAAAATACCTGAAAATGCCAGTGAACCTACACCAGCGACCACAAAGCCAAGCAAGAAAGCACCACTAGCTCTACGCAGATTACTCGATTTCAACAAGAAAGGGCTGTTAGAAAATTGAGAGGATGAACAAATATCATAGAACAACTTTATATTACGCTTTCCTTTACTAGTAAAGACTTAGGGGATAGAGCATAATGGGATAATCGTTGAGTAATAAGGGGCCTGGACCCAACTGTTATTGTTGTTTGTCATTCGTAAACGAATGACCTTTGTATTTTGTCTCTCAATATATATTTTACAAGATCCTCATTTCGTGAAATAGACTAAGTCTTATCTAGTTTGTTTCGTTGTGTGGTTAATGATCACGAATTCTTTATCCTAAAGTCAAATAAATTTTTTGTGTCCTCACAACGAAAGCATTAGAAAAATAAATTATTGTCAGGGTTAGGGATAGTATTATGAGAAATTTGTGCAACAACGTGCATTCACTGAGCAATGTTATTGTTTCCAAGACCTGGATTAAGCATGGGATTAAGGGATCAAGTGGCTAAAAATATTTATAATTCACTTGCGGGAGAAATACCCATAGCTAACCCGCACAGAGTCAGCACGCCTAAAATTGTGCTGAATTTGGAGACTAAATTCTGTCTCTTGATTGGTTTATTGCCGTTGTGCTGATTAACGAGCCGCCGTTTTTGCTCAAATGTTGAAGCGGTGTTGTGCGAAATTCAGCACAGATTGAGATTGTTGATAGCCGGAGGTTTTATCTTTGAGCTTCAAAACCAACAATATTAATGAGAAGCATGGCATCTTTTACTGATCGACTCGAAGATGCTTTTACGAGGAAAGATGAGACTTTCATGGCTCAACTCTACGGAGAGATGTTGGATTGCCTGAAAGTCAACAGCATTGTTACCAACGATAAATTGTTGGATCTTCTCGGTGTTGATATTTTCCGAAATATCAATGCCGAGAATTTTACATACCGCAGAGTGCCAAGACAAAGAACACAAATTTGGTTTCCTTAAGGTTAGAAAACTTATGACATGTTATGCATGCATGCTTACACAAGAATATATAAGCAAATATAAATTGACTTGATGTGATGCCCGATGGATTTGTCATTTGTGTTTTTGGATTGTTGACAAACTGCACGGATTATAATTATTTAGCACTAGAGGTTAATTTATGCATGATTTAATTGACGCGTAATTTGAAGCGTAATATTCATTGGGACACAAAGGATTTTAGTATATAAGTGCAGCTTACACTTACCGCATGCTAACCTGAGCGAAAGCTTAATCATTGATTGCTTTGATTATATCTGCTAACCTAAAGTAAAATTAATGTAGATCGTGAGGACCCGGCAAAGAAGTGAGTTTATGTATTTACGTTTGGTACACTGTTAAACAGAGCACATATGTTATTCATACTCTATTATTATTTACTAGATCGAATAAAAGTTATTTACTTATAATCTATACAATTCCGACTCACGTATCTATCGGACTGCTAACCTGAGAATCCAGTTTTATTTATGTGATTCAAAACAAAACAAATTTTCAAATTTCGATCATATTTAAAACGTTTCTATTGATTATTTCTTGATGTGTTCAATTGTATACTTAAGATAATTCGTGTGATAAAAATTAATGCCCAACATAAAGTTCTGATTAGAGCCATAGAAATAGACCAAAAAAAAACGAATTGTAAAGTTAAATTTATTGTGACGTTTCGTCTTTACTCAAGACATCTTCAGACGAATAATAAATAGGATGTTAAGACAAGATATTATATTTATTATATTTAGGAGATTATTTTAAAGTCGTCTAAGTTGGGGGTGTGTCCAGTTGCGTTAACCCCCAACTTAGACGACTTTAAAATAATCTCCTCTTCCAACGATACTTATGAACTCTCCATTCATGAAAGCCTTCTAATCAATAAATACAAGCCTTCACTTAATGTGCAAGGAAACTCCATTCCACTTAAAGCCCGCCGCACACTAGCGTACTTGCCGCGCGTACTTGTTATTCGTGACAAGTTGGATCGACAAAAATTCCTAGTGTGCGCGGAAGTTTCGAACAACATTTGTCATTCGTGACAGATATTCCAAATATCAAACATGTTTGATATTTTTTGTCACGAGTAACAAAAATCCCAAGTGTGCGGCCGACGAAAAGCAAGTCCTCCTACAATGATGACACTACGCATGCGCATATTAAATTAATGTAAACACAATATGGCGGATAGCATTGACACGTTAAATCAGAACGAATGTAGTGAAATTGTTACGGAAGCTATCTTAGTGAACCAGTTGGTTGATATCTGGCCTGATTATCGGTGTTTATACGATGTGCGATCGTCCGACTTCAAGAACCGTGATGCACGCGAGAAAGCTTATCAAAATATTGCAGAAAAGTTAGGACAAACTGGTAAGTTATGAATCTTTGCCATGTGCTGTATTGCCCCTTATATTATATCATCTGTATATTGCAGTTGAATGTGTAAAAGCTAAGCTGAAGTCCCTCAGGAACAGTTATACAAGGGCTAAAAAGATTGCTCCAAGTGGAAGTGCACGGAAAAATCCGACAAAGAGAGGAACCTGGTTGTTGGAAAAGCTGCAGTTTCTGGCACCTTACATTGCAACAAGAGTCCCTATATCCAATATGGATTCTGTAAGTAGCATCCGTGCAAACATTAAATTAGACACATCAAATTGTTTGGTTACATGTTGCCAAATTTTCTCATTGATACTATATGGCATATATTTTTGTGCTAGAAAATCTGTAAAAAGGAAAGTAGAAAAATTTATGGATCATCAACATGTAAATCAGATACATGAATTTATGTATTAGTGCATATTGTTCCTGTTTATGTGCATTTAGATGTTGATGAGAAACAGGGAGAGGTGAAAAGTTTTATTTTAATATCATGAAATATTTCGTACAAGACTATTGCTCCCTTTTCAATTTTCATGAGGCAAGATAGCAGTTAATTGTTTTAAAATATAATTTAGTCTTAGTTATCTTCTAAATTGAAATGCATTGTTTAGCAGTTCAGTTAATCAGTAAGGTAATTTAACAATAACCAATATTAACCTGGGATGCATTAAAAAGTCTGCATCTAAACTGTTCATTTGATCATAAGATCCTGCCATGGGACTGAGCCATTGCCATTAAAGAATGTGGTCAGATACATACATTGTGTTTTAGCATTTCTTGATGGGTTCCTATCTGAATTAAATTTGTTTAAACTAGCTAAGCATGGATCACCTCTCCATGGCCCATTTGAAATGCTATGGTCTCTGTTTTCAACATCTGCAGCTGCTGTGTATGTTGATTTTTGTTTTTCCACTAAGTAGTTGTGCAAACAGCAGGATGCTAAAATCAACTGTGTAACCTTCTTTGGACTTAATCGTAATGTTGTAAGAAACACACGCCACCTATGAGCAAAAATTCCAAAAGCATTTTCCCCCACTCGCCTTGCTCTCGAAAGATGGTAGTTAAAAACTCGTTTCTCTCTGTCTAAATGTCTATGAGGATAGGGCTTCATTAATGCTTTGCTCATGGAAAAAGCATCATCTGCAACAATATGATAATGTACTTTACATACTGAATTTGGTTGAAGAGGAGCAGGTAGTGGCAGATCTAGAGTGTTCTGATCCAATGCTTTTTTCAGAGTTGATTCATTGTACACACCACTATCTCCAGCCCGCCCTGAGGCACCAACACTCACATATAAAAACTTATAGTTAGCATCAACAAGAGCCACTAGCAATACACTAAAGAAATGTTTGTAGTTAAAAAATTCTGAACCACTTGAAACAGGCTGTTGTATGGCAATATGCTTCCCATCAAGCGCCCCAATACAAAACGGATAGTTCCACTTCCTTTCAAAATCTTTCGATATTTCTAACCATTCATTAGCAGAAGTTGGAGTCTAAAAATAACATTTAAATTATATTTTTCATAAAACATTTTAGGAGCACTGTGACTCTCCATCAGATACTAGCATAATTGATCAACCTGATGAAGAAAGTGTTGCTGATGATAACATGTCTTATCAAGCTAATATAGAAATACCAAGTCCAACTCCTTTGGAGGGAGATTTGACATTCCCTTAACAAGATCAACTAAAGAGCCATTTCAGTTAAAAATAGTAGAAAGAAGCAAGCAGAAGAAGAATACCATCTCATCAAAGGACTGGCTAAGTCAATGTTAGAAAAACAAAATAAGAAACTAAAAACTGACAATAAACGAAAGAACCAAACGGATACTTTTGGTCGATATGTATCCTACACATTAGCAGAACTAGAACCCAAAGTACGTTTTGTGGCTCAACATCACATCAATAACATTTTGTTCCAAGCACAAAGTGGAGAGCTTTTGACTAGGCAGACTTTTGGAATGGTAACACCTACTTCTTCACAAGATCAAACTTTTTGGCCATTAAACCACCCAAAAAATAGATCCAAAGTTGATGATATAGTTTCAAGATTTCAATCTCAACTGAATAATCAACATTACAGTCTCCCATTCCAAAGACAGCACACTGGATTCCATCCAACTCTACAAGTTGCAGACAACACTAGGCAGTTTCAGTTTTCTTCTCCTTCTATTCAGTCTCCATCCAATGTACATGAACATTGAACAACACAACACTTGACAACCATTTGTAAACATATTTGTATCATGAAATTTTGTATTATCTAAACATAACTTGTCTAAAGTTTATTTCAAAGTGACATGTTCAATATATTGCCTATTAAAACTTTTATTACCTTCAAATATTGTTGTTTTAGAGACATATACAGAGCTTGGCATGTCTCTTCCACAATTTCAGAAATTGTTCGTTCACCGATACGAAACTGGAATGACAAACTCCTGAATGTTTCTCCTAAGTTAAAATAACATAAATAATAAGTTGCTCATGTACAGGAATGAATTGAACAAAAAGATAATATATTTCCTCAGTTCGAACCTGTGGCGAGGAAACGCAAAGTTACGGATAGACGCTCGCAAGGTTTCACTGCTGGTCTCAAGTGTGTATCCATCTTAGTAATGTAAGGCAGAACCAATTGTAAGATATTATCAAAGCAATCCCGATCAAGTCTATGGAATTGTCGAAATTTCTCTGGATCCTCTGCATTTAATTCTCGAACGAGATTGTTAAATACTCCTTGCGATTGTCTTCTTTGGATCCATCGCTTTGTCCACAACTTACGATGTACAGCTCTCAAACGTCTCCGTCGCTTTCTCAACAACAAAATCAATAGCAAAACTTTTTCGTCTTCTGAGGAACTATCATTATTGCTATATGTGTTGGTGTCACTGATATTAGTGTCACTGCTATTAGTGTCACTGGCATCACTGGATATATGTATCGCATCCATTTTCTGGCATATACAACCACAAATACAACCATCAAAATGAGGGTCTCCACTGACCTAACGACAACTGGACTAATCAGTAGAAAAGACTCCTTGCTAGATATTGCGCATTGGCGACACATGACAAAAGTGGCGTTTTGTGTACTTACTATAATAATATATAACCATGCTCGTAAAAAAGTTTTATTAGAGAGACATTAATAGTTTAAGTTTAAACGAGTGATAAGAAGGCTAAAAGTGTTAAAGTGCTTAGAAAAATGTGGTAGAAATATAAAGTATGCCAGTTTTCGGCATATATAACCATGGTCGTAAAAACGTTTTATTACAGAGATCTTGTTAGTTTGAGTTAAAACGAGTGATGAGAAGGCTAACAGTGTTAAAGTGTTTAGAAAAATGTGGTAGAAATATTAAGTATGCCAGTTTTCGGCATATATAACCATGGTCGTAAAACGTTTTATTACAGAGATCTTGTTAGTTTGAGTTTAAACGAATGATGAGAAGGCTAACAGTGTTAAAGTGTTTAGAAAAATGTGGTAGAAATAAAAGTATGCCAGTTTTCGGCATATATAACCATGGTCGTAAAAACGTTTAATTACAGAGATCTTGTTAGCTTGAGTTTAAACGAGTGATGAGAAGGCCAACAGTGTTAAAGTGTTTAGAAGAATGTGGTAGAAATATAAAGTATGCCAGTTTTCGGCATATACAACCATGGTCGTAAAAATGTTTTATTACAGAGATCTTGTTAGTTTGAGTTTAAACGAGTGATGAGAAGGCTAACAGTGTTAAAGTGTTTAGAAAAATGTTGTAGAAATATAAAGTATGCCAGTTTTCGGCATATATAACCATGGTCGTAAAAACGTTTTATTAGAGAGACAATGTTATTTTAAGTTTAAACGAGTGATAAGAATGCTAACAGTGTTAAAGTGTTTAAAAGAATGTGGTAGAAATATAAAGTATGCCAGTTTTCGGCATATATAACCATGGTCGTAAAAACGTTTTATTACATAGATCTTGTTAGTTTGAGTTTAAACGAGTGATGAGAAGCCTAAGAATGTTAAAGTGTTTAGAAGAATGTGGTAGAAATATAAAGTATGCCAGTTTTCGGCATGTATAACCATGGTGGTAAAAATGTTTTATTACAGAGATCTTGTTAGTTTGAGTTCAAACGAGTGATGAGAAGTCTAAGAGTGTTAAAGTGTTTAGAAAAATGTGGTAGAAATATTAAGTATGCCAGTTTTCGGCATATATAACCATGGTCGTAAAAACGTTTTATTACAGAGATCTTGTTAGTTTGAGTTTAAACGAATGATGAGAAGGCTAACAGTGTTAAAGTGTTTAAAAATGTGGTAGAAATATAAAGTATGCCAGTTTTCGGCATATATAACCATGGTCGTAAAAACGTTTTATTACAGAGATCTTGTTAGTTTGAGTTTAAACGAGTGATGAGAAGGCTAACAGTGTTAAAGTGTTTAGAAGAATGTGGTAGAAATATAAAGTATGCCAGTTTTCGGCATATATAACCATGGTCGTAAAACGTTTTATTACAGAGATCTTGTTAGTTTGAGTTTAAACGAGTGATGAGAAGGCTAACAGTGTTAAAGTGTTTAGAAGAATGTGGTAGAAATATAAAGTATGCCAGTTTTCGGCATATATAACCATGGTCGTAAAAACGTTTTATTACAGAGATCTTGTTAGTTTGAGTTTAAACGAGTGATGAGAAGCTAACAGTGTTAAAGTGTTTAGAAGAATGTGGTAGAAATATAAAGTATGCCAGTTTTCGGCATATATAACCATGGTCGTAAAACGTTTTATTACAGAGATCTTGTTAGTTTGAGTTTAAACGAGTGATGAGAAGGCTAACAATGTTAAAGTGTTTAGAAGAATGTGGTAGAAATATTAAGTATGCCAGTTTTCGGCATATATAACCATGGTCGTAAAAGTTTTATTAGAGAGACAATGTTAGTTTGAGTTTAAACGAATGATGAGAAGGCTAACAGTGTTAAAGTGTTTAGAAGAATGTGGTAGAAATATAAAGTATGCCAGTTTTCGGCATATATAACCATGGTCGTAAAAACGTTTTATTACAGAGATCTTGTTAGTTTGAGTTTAAACGAGTGATGAGAAGGCTAACAGTGTTAAAGTGTTTAGAAAAATGTGGTAGAAATATAAAGTATGCCAGTTTTCGGCATATATAACCATGGTCGTAAAACGTTTTATTACAGAGATCTTGTTAGTTTGAGTTTAAACGAGTGATGAGAAGGCTAACAGTGTTAAAGTGTTTAGAAAATGTGGTAGAAATAAAAGTATGCCAGTTTCGGCATATATAACCATGGTCGTAAAACGTTTTATTACAGAGATCTTGTTAGTTTGAGTTTAAACGAGTGATGAGAAGGCTAACAGTGTTAAAGTGTTTAGAAGAATGTGGTAGAAATATAAAGTATGCCAGTTTTCGGCATATATAACCATGGTCGTAAAATGTTTTATTACAGAGATCTTGTTAGTTTGAGTTTAAACGAGTGATGAGAAGGCTAACAGTGTTAAAGTGTTTAAAAGAATGTGGTAGAAATATAAAGTATGCCAGTTTTCGGCATATATAACCATGGTCGTAAAATGTTTTATTACAGAGATCTTGTTAGTTTGAGTTTAAACGAGTGATGAGAAGGCTAACAGTGTTAAAGTGTTTAGAAAAATGTGGTAGAAATATAAAGTATGCCAGTTTTCGGCATATATAACCATGGTCGTAAAAAGTTTTATTACAGAGATCTTGTTAGTTTGAGTTTAAACGAGTGATGAGAAGGCTAACAGTGTTAAAGTGTTTAAAAGAATGTGGTAGAAATATAAAGTATGCCAGTTTTCGGCATATATAACCATGGTCGTAAAACGTTTTATTACAGAGATCTTGTTAGTTTGAGTTTAAACGAGTGATGAGAAGGCTAACAGTGTTAAAGTGTTTAGAAGAATGTGGTAGAAATATAAAGTATGCCAGTTTTCGGCATATATAACCATGGTCGTAAAACGTTTTATTACAGAGATCTTGTTAGTTTGAGTTTAAACGAGTGATGAGAAGGCTAACAGTGTTAAAGTGTTTAGAAGAATGTGGTAGAAATATAAAGTATGCCAGTTTTCGGCATATATAACCATGGTCGTAAAAACGTTTTATTACAGAGATCTTGTTAGTTTGAGTTTAAACGAGTGATGAGAAGCCTAAGAGTGTTAAAGTGTTTAGAAGAATGTGGTAGAAATATAAATATGCCAGTTTTCGGCATATATAACCATGGTCGTAAAAAAGTTTTATTAGAGAGACAATGTTAGTTTGAGTTTAAACGAGTGATGAGAAGGCTAACAGTGTTAAAGTGTTTAGAAGAATGTGGTAGAAATATAAAGTATGCCAGTTTTCGGCATATATAACCATGGTCGTAAAACGTTTTATTACAGAGATCTTGTTAGTTTGAGTTTAAACGAGTGATGAGAAGGCTAACAGTGTTAAAGTGTTTAGAAGAATGTGGTAGAAATATAAAGTATGCCAGTTTTCGGCATATATAACCATGGTCGTAAAATGTTTTATTACAGAGATCTTGTTAGTTTGAGTTTAAACGAGTGATGAGAAGGCTAACAGTGTTAAAGTGTTTAGAAGAATGTGGTAGAAATATAAAGTATGCCAGTTTTCGGCATATATAACCATGGTCGTAAAAACGTTTTATTACAGAGATCTTGTTAGTTTGAGTTTAAACGAGTGATGAGAAGGCTAACAGTGTTAAAGTGTTTAGAAGAATGTGGTAGAAATATAAAGTATGCCAGTTTTCGGCATATATAACCATGGTCGTAAAAAAGTTTTATTAGAGAGACAATGTTAGTTTAAAACGAGTGATGAGAATGCTAACAGTGTTAAAGTGTTTAGAAAAATGTGGTAGAAATATAAAGTATGCCAGTTTTCGGCATATATAACCATGGTCGTAAAAAAATTTTATTAGAGAGACAATGTTAGTTTAAGTTTAAACGAGTGATATGAAGGCTAACAGTGTTTAAGTATTTAAGTAAATAACAGTGTTACAACAGTGTTTAAGGAAATAGTATGTGCGTAGTTTAGTTTATCAATGTATCCTTTCCCACACGGCTAAGAGCCAAGAAACAGTTATTGACGTTAATTAAATTTCCTTATGTACATTTCGTTAATTATATATAGCTTAAACAGAGGAACTACTCCGACCAATAATAATATTTGTTATTTGTAATAAAGACTATAAATACTGCTCTGTAAAATAATAAAAATCAGTTCGATCATTAAGTTCACTCGTGGTTGTTACCGAAGGTATATATATACTAAGAAAGAGATATGGCGAGTAACTCGAACTCAACAATTAGGAATACTTCTATAACTTTGAAAAATACAATGAAGACAAATTCGCGGGGAGAGACACGTGTGAAAAAGAGTCAGAGACCGGTATATAATATAATCTCTTTCCTGTTATATTGATAAATATTTCAATAATAATGATTCGTTATTTATGGCATAAAGTTTATGTCACATAATAATTCGTTTAGAGGAAAGAGTTAATCAGCAAAAATGAAAGTTTGAATGCATACAAAATGAGAAAGCGTCTAGTAAAGCGCGTAAGTTTGCTTTTGTATTTTTTATTTTGTATTTTGATAATATTTTATGTAATTTCATGATTTTAGATTGATCAAGTGTCCCAGTCTAATCGAATCGGTCCTCTTGTTTTATTATATTTGGATGGGAACGGAAATGTTCGAACAGCAGGTTATTGATTTTTGAGTTCACTACTTGAACACGCATATGTTTAACTGTATTGAAATAAACCCATTCTGTGTTGTAGGAAGTCCTGGATTGCGCGAAGATGTGTTGGACGTTGCCAGCCATATAGTATGCAAATATATTGAAAACGATTTGAGGTCTTCAACAACGTCATCTGGTGAATACTGTTACTGCTTTTTTAATTCTCTGATATTAAAATAAGCATCACTGTTATATATATATGATCATTTGACATATACAATTGTGAAGTTTAAAATATCTATATAGCAAACAATGAAAACGTATTGAAGTCGAAAAGAGTTCGACCTGATTTAATCGACCCTGAAGCTTTTGATGAAATAAGAAGAGGAAATGGTCGTGTGAAGAACTCAGAAACCTCGTGCTTAATATGGTTCTTCCTTCATTAGCATTTTCAGGCACAAACATGTTTCATTTTTAATAAGTTTAATGTTTGTAAAACATAAGCAGAGACAAATATTTCTATACTGCTGCAGGGTCTAAGGAGGAAACAAATGGCCTGTAGCCCGAATTAAAAATTTTTGGTCCAAAGCAGAACAACCATCTTTTTGGCCGTTACACATACCGTTTTGTTCACCATCAGCAAGAAAAGAGATTCCACTAGGTTTAATTAATGATTTATTTATGTCTTTTATTTTATGTCTATTTATTTATGTTTTCTAAACCATGTTTAAAATTGATTGCAATTCTTCCAGATGGCAACAACGATAAGAAAATTTTCAGGAAAGTTCTCAACAAGGCAGAACTAACCGAAATCGTCCTTTCCTATTGGAATTACATTACAGACGTAAGATAATACTTTGAATAATCAAATGTAAAAAATGTAAAAAAAGAAAATAAATTGTCCTAAAAAGAATACGTCAATTGTATTTTTACAATACGTTCTCCACACTTTATGTGATTATTACACATCCTAATAATAAATTGATGTGTACAGTTTAATGAAGAAAACATCGAAGAAGAGTACCAAGACATGGAAAAAGAAACTGATATAGAGGAAATAAACGAGGAGAAAGCGGACGAGTTCAAACAAGAAAAGAAGCATGAAGATATCGACGAAGAAGAAATTCAAGATGAAGATATGGACTACGAGCACAACAAAGAGAAATATCTTAAAGAAGAAGGAAACGAAGAAGACGAAATGGGACCAGAGGAACATTTCATGATGCAGCAAAAGGAATGAGATTAATATTTAGATATCTTTTTCTTCACCATCAAATCTTATGTGCAATTTCTGAATTTAGACGGAAAGCGCAGACCTAAATATCAAAGATATGTATGAAAAGGTAAATTTGACTTTTCACATGACGAAAGTTAAGATCTATATGTATCAAGATAAACAATACGCAATTAATATAGTAATTCTTACTTCTCTGGAAGACTTTTGCAAAGTGTTTTTATACGACAGTGGATCATTTTAGGGGGAAATATGTGGTATAGTTTCTGGATTCAGGATGGCAAATATGAGCTACAATTGTGAAATTTGTCAGGAATTGTTGCAATCCGCCAAAAGTCATCATCAACCTGTAACTCATGCATTAAGGTTCACATTTAAAGTTTATACTTAATTATTTTTAAAACATTTTACTTGTGATTACGTATTTATTTTATAGATCGAGTAAGATGGAAGCGATGGGTTTGCCTCAAGGCTATGATGCCAGTGAGCCAGGAAATATCTTTGAGGCGCTTAGTACGGATCCTGACAGGTTGAAACTTGATGCTTTCCTGTACGGAATTTCCCATCAACATCATTTAGCACTAGAGGTGACTTTTGCTCTACCTAAAAAATTTACTTAATAATACATTATTTCACATATAGATTTATCCTTAATATTTCAAATGAACTGAGATTTGATTTTTATTATAGCGCACCAGGCAAACGAATACGGAAACTGCAGGCAAGAAAATTGTGTCTGAAATTCATAATTTCCTGGAAGAAGGTATTATCGAATAACCTAATTAATCGTTGTACACACCATTTAATTCTACGGTTTTAAATTGAATAAAGTGATCATAAGCTTAATTTTCATATAACATGCCTTTCTGATAAAAGCTCAATTAACTTTTTCATAGATGTTGACTTGAAAGATACGCACTTCATGTGTATTGCTGGGGCACTTAGTGCATCGTTGGAGGTGTGGTGTCCTAAGTACGAGGTTTTCAAATATATCTACCGTGTGTTTGCCAAGCTATGCAAGGAGTAGGCAGTGTGGCTTTTACTCTTTGTAAAATAAAGAAGGACCTGTTTGCATTCTTGGAGCCAAAATGGGAAAAACGACAAACTCGACACCCAACGCAGCATAAAAGTTTAAATTACAGGTTTTTTTCCCAACATTTCTTGCCAAATAAAAATCTGAGTGATTCTAAACTTTTGTGCCATACGTATATTAAGATGTTTGTATTTTTTTATTTTTTCTCTAGGAGAACTTGGAATGGAGAAAATGAGAGGTTTTTTGTAGTAAAACATATTTTAGACACGTATAAAGAAAATAAGAATGACTCCTTTTATTCTTGACACGTTTTCATTTTGATTCCAGAGTTGCTTGTTTCGATGGTATAAGCATTTACGAAAGAGATTTGAATACACTAAATGATAACAGTTGGGTATGCGACACCATCGTAGACGTCCTGTTAAGGTACTACCCAAAATCTAGGTGTAGCTGAAATAAAGGACGAAAGTCACTCTAAATGCATGGCTAATGTGTCAAAACATTTACATTTTTATTTATAGGTACTACTGTAAATTAGCAGAAAAAAGAAATGCAAAATATTTCGCATTTAGCAATTTTTTTCAACAGAAACTGTTAATAGATGGACCTTTGTACGTATTTTAAGTAGCAAATTTTGGTAAAATATTCACAACTTTCACATTATCAAACTACTCATAAATCGTGTAAATAAACATCGCTGTATTTCCTACTTTTTAGAGGAGAAAGACCGCTGAGATTATCAGGATGTTTCATTTCAAGAGTGGGGATGTACACACCTGAAGAAATGAATAAATATGAATGTGTGCTAGTGCCAATATGTGACATGTAAGGGTGGAAGCACTAAATTTTACTGTTTCATGATGCAAAGGCCAACATGAGCCAACTCCATGTTCATTTAAAAAATATAGGCTGCATTGGTGGCTCATTGCATACAATATTAGAGCAGGCAAACTCTATGTGTTATGCAGTATGGGGTGGCAAAAAAGTGAAGTTGCATCCAGTATACGAAGGTATATGACGTACATAACAATTTACTTGAAGAATGAAGTGTATCATGTATCTAACATGTTGACAAAGTGAATGTTTCTAGCACGTCTACACAAATCATTTTCTTGTGAAAAGATATTTTCAGCATGTGAGGCAAGAGCAAAGATGGCCAGAAGACATTGCTCAAATTTCCCAACCTATATATGCCGACGTAAGTACTTATCATTTACAATGGCAACAGATCACGCTTAAATTGTCACAAAGGGATAACTTAACTATTGACGACAGGTGATGCAACAAGCAAATGGTTATGATTGTGGCATATTCGTGACAGAATTTGCGAGAAGAATAACAGAGGGGGTAAAGTTGAGAAAAGATATCATGATTCTTAATCACTTTGTTTACTCTGTTCATATAAAGATAGTGTTGTTTTTGATAGGGAGAAGTTGGTCCTGGATTACTTGTCGATATCCATGTAAATCGTAAAAGACCATACCTTAAAAAACTGATTCGAAGCTTTGCCATTTAGCAAAGCAATTTGTAATGAAGCAGAATTTAAGTTTAAAGCTAGTGCATATGAATAACATTCTTATATTTATAACAAGTGATGTAAATTATTTTTTTACAATTAACGACGTTACATATAATTGTTACTTTTGCAGAAACTATATGGGTAACTATGAAGTAATATTTTGTACAGATAAAACTATTCATAAAAACAAGTTTAAATTTTTCGAAAAACGAAACTATAACGCGTTACTAATGAATAACGCGACTAAGAGTGAGAAAATAGTCTTTGTAGGCTATTTCTCTCTCAGGATTGTACTTAACAATGCGTAACATGTTCCTGTGCCAAATATGGAGTTTTGTGAAAAGAAAAAAGTTATCGTATTCCATGTAAGAAACCATGGAGGCAAGAGGCTTAATACACGAATTGCACTGTTCAGCAGCTTGGCTATTGTACATATTGAGCATGGGGTACAATTTCATGTTATATCCTTCGCAGCATCCTACACATAAAGGGCAGTTATAAATCAACAAATTTTGTGAAAACATAAAAACGGCCATTTTTGGATCAATAAGTTCGCTTCAAGTAAAATAGGAAGAGTATGGCAGTTTACCTGAATGATTTTTCCAATGAAACTTATCAACAACAAATTTTGTTTTCTTAAAAAATGCTGGATCTCGGTTCAAACAATACTCGTGCAATCTGCAGGCATTATCGTAAATGACCAACTCTGGCGCTAAAGAAATAAAAATACACATAAGCATATCATCAGGCACATTCGGTTATGTTACTGCACATTCGGTTATGTTACAACTCTGTCAGGCGACTAAACCGTCACGCAATCTGTCCGATTCACTGATAATACTCTGTTTGTAGCACCATAAAAGGTACACACATACGTAACTTACCATCAGGAAAACGTGTTCGTAAAATGGTAAATGGGATATTTGGTGATTCGTGATCCCTCATTATTTCGAATCCATAACATATACCTGGAAACAAAACGAAGGCGCAATGTCACTGCAATAGTAAAACAAATTTTCGTTGGAGCTGTTCATCATGTAAATACCGTGGGGACAAAGAATACAAAATATTCCAGGGATCAAAGTGCCATGCTTCTTCTTGGGTCTAGTGACTTTGGCACAATCTCCCTGCTGTGTCTTCCTATTGTCAAGAACATAATTCCCTCGTTGAACCAGTTCTGGCAGAGAAGGTAGATATCCATGGGACGAATTTTGAGACACCGCAGGTAAGTTGTGTGGCAAACGCCACTGACCGTCCTTGACCTCGAACGGACTTATCGCCTTTTGTACCAATTCCTTTAGCAGCGGTTGAATAGTAATTGGAATTTCTTCGCTAGTCTCAATGACGTTAAACAGTAAGGGCACTTCTTCATGAAGAAGTTTTAAATCAGTCGAAGGATTGTCTTTTGGATTGGCTCCATCAGACATCCTTATCAAGAGGATTATTTAATTTAAAATGTGTACAGACTTTTAATAAGTGTTGAAATAATGCATGCCTTCTTTAAATTACTTCAAAATTTTTTAGCTTTTTCTAGTGAAAGCAGTCCTACATATAACCATTTCCAATGACTTTTCATGAGAAACAATATCAATATGTACATTAAAAACCTGTGTTTTGGTGGTTAACTCTTGGTGCTTGTCATAATTTTCAGCAATATCTTCACTTTGTTCATTCTACATATAAATGAAAAAAACCCATGAACATAGCGTATTTTTATATCTACATAGTTTTACAATATATGTAAACTTACTAAATCCCCAAATTCATTTTCTTGTTCAAAAAATTGAGATTCATATGACACACTGCTATTCTATTAACATATATGAAATTGTGATTAAAGGATATAGAGAATCCAGACTTGAAATTGGAAAATGTGCTCAGAATAATCGTTTTTCCTTACACAACATTGTGGGCATAAATAAATTTGTACACATACTTTTGTTAATATAACTGTCGTAATAAATATAAATTAATATGAACTTGTGCAACCAGAAACAATAAAAAGAACACTTTAAAAATTCCTACCGCATCATCTTTTTGTGTGTTTCCTTTCCTCTCCACGTTATTGTAAAAGAAGTCATTTGAGCGTCTGAATTTCTTCCTGAATTGATACATTTTGCAAGTGTACCCAAAAAATAATACCCCGATTTATAAAAACCAGTACTGCACGTGTTCTTGGATTGACAAAGTTAGCCTAGAATTAGTCTAAGTACCATTCTCCCAGCCAGACTTCTCCGATAGATATTTAAAAAAGTACTAAGCATAGTACTGAGTGACTGAGCCCTGTTGATCGATTGCCTTGCTTCGAGCTTTGATGTTGCAAACTCCTAAAAAATATGAATACACGAAGAAATATTGTTCTCATACATGAACTTCGAAACATGTAGTAAATGGAAGCCCTGAAATTTCTTTTTTAAGCTGCACCAGTCGGATGGTTGTATTTGTGGTTGTATATGCCATTTTCCGGCAGCGAAACATACCACATCACTGCTATCCGCCATATTGTGTTTACATTAATTTAATGTGCGCATGCGTAGTGTCATCATTGTAGGAGGACTTGCTTTTCGTCGGCCGCACACTTGAGATTTTTGTTACTCGTGACAAAAAATATCAAACATGTTTGATATTTGGAATATCTGTCACGAATGACAAATGTTGTTCGAAACTTCCGCGCACACTAGGAATTTTTGTCGATCCAACTTGTCACGAATAACAAGTACGCGCGGCAAGTACGCTAGTGTGCGGCGGGCTTAAGATAAGATATACAAAAATGAACTGAAGCATGATATTTGAATTTTACATAACATTATTTCAGATCTGCTACAAATGGCAACTGCCTCTATAGTTCATTGTCAATTCTGCTTGTTGGTGACAACTCTGTGGTGACTATTTTGAGGCTGATGACCTCTATAGAATTATTTTTATATGCTGATTATTATGCGAAACATAATATTGGAATAATTGGGACATAATTGGGAATATTGAAACATAATAATTGGGAGGGACTTAGAAGTGGGTTGTTTTTTTATGATAGTGAAATAGTTATGTACCATTACGATTATTCTTTAGTATCTGTACTGTGATTAGAACGTTCGCGCACGGTGACTGGATTCAAAACGGCAACTTGGGGTTGCATAAGTACAATATATTTAGTTGAATAAACGTATGTCTGTGAGTTGTCGAGGACTGCGATCTAAAAGCGGAGGTAAATTCTCGACATAGTGGCACCTCCGACGGGATACTAAAGAACTCAAGAAATAATAACGAGAAAAATGGCTTCAGAGAAACGGAGACAGGGGAATCAACGTTGGAGAACACGAACTTGACGAGAATAGAAAAGGAGCTTGAGGCCAAACTCATACAGTTAAGTCTAACTTTGAAACGAACGGAAAAGGTCTTGGCCTCAGGTAAGCGCTAAACCATTAAACGTCATGTTGAAGCGCTGCAGTCAGTGAACAGTTCTACAAACCAATGTATGCAATTAGTTGAAGAACAAAAAATCGCTAGTAAAGTTAATATTGACTTAATTTCGGACTGGAACGATGACCTTGAATCAAGGTTTGAGGATGCTAACGCCCAGATTTCTCTGCTTGATAAATGGCTTGCCGAAAACGAAAGGCAATCTAGAGTAGAAACCGAAGCAGAGATGTTTCGAACAGAATAAAAACTGCATGAAGAAAAATTGCGACTGGAAAATGAAATGTCCGCTTTGAAGTCGGAAACGCGAGAATTTTCCCAGCTGAATGCCAAATTACCAAAGTTAGTTATATCGAAGTTTGAGGGTTCCTTTATGGATTGGCCCAGGTTTTGGGGACAGTTTTCTGAGGCCATTGACAAAAGTTCCATTGCCGCAATAACTAAGTTTGCGTATTTGTTAGAATTGTTGAGTCCAAAGTTTAAAATATGTGTTGAGTCACTCCCTTTTTCAGCCGAAGGCTAAAACCGAGCTAAATCCATCCATCAGGATAAATACGGCAGAGTCTGAAATTGTAAAATGCTATGCCAAGGAAATCCTCGAACTGCCGCACATTTCAGGCAACAATCCACGTAAAATTGCAGATTTTAGCGGAAAACTTACATATTGCATGCGAGCTTAAGAACCTTAAAGAAGCTTGATGAGATAAACGTAAACGTGTTCATGACCTTAGAAAAATTATCAGGGATAAGGGGAGATTTAGTCCGTACCGACCCAGATTGGGAGTCTTGGAGTTTTGGTCAGCTTTCTGAAGCTTTGCGACAGTCGGTAAAACGAAATCCAGTAGTCAATAACGACTCGCGTTACCAAGGAAATAGAACGCACAAAGTATTTCATGCCAGACAAAACGAAGAGAAATTATCCGGCTGCGTTTATTGCGGTGATCTGGATCATAAAGCTACAAAATGCCACAAAATAGTTAAGCCGAATGAACGCAAACGAATTTTAGCTAAGTTTCAATTGTGCCACGGGATTGCACAGGGCATCCGAGTGTAAAAGTAAGATTGCGTGCGGGCACTGTAACAAACGTCATCATACGTCAATCTGTGAACAGCCACGCAATATTGGAAAACAAGACGATAAACACGCAAGTGACAGTAAAGCATTAATGAGCGATGGCGTGCATGCCGAGGGTATATTTCCTGTTGTTGTAGTTCAAGTGAACAATGTTAAGTGTAGGGCGTTGATTGATTTCGGTGCTGGAAGCTCATGCGCCTCTGCAAAGCTAATTGATGCACTTCAAACAAAACCTAGCGATATTAAACACCAGCGTATTGACATGCTCATGACATCACAAACTAAACGTATCGAAATTTATCTCGCGACGATTAGTGCACTAGCCGGTTCTCACGTGATGAGGGTAAAGTTGAACAAAGTAGATCGCCCAGAACTATTAACTACTAGTAACCCCCAATATGAAAAACTCTTGAGAGAATACAAACATTTAAATTCGGTAAAAATGGACGATGTTGATTCGAAGGCTAGGTTACAATACATCTCGTGCTTGGAAGCGGCGAGTATGCTCGCAGAAAAACCAGGGCAAAACCGTTGGTTGGTAACGAAGGGGACCCAATAGCAGAGCTGACAAAGTTGGGATGGATCATAATGAGCCCTGGCGTTGAAGTTGACCAGAACATGATACTACTAACGACAACGACAAACTCGCAAAATGACCTTGAACGATTGTGCAGGCTGGATGTACTCGGTTTAGAAGCCACGCCGGAGAAGAACCCTCTTCTCGTCTACGACCAATTTAGAGAAGACCTGCCTCGCGATGACGAGGGCTGGTACGAGACCGGTCTGCCTTGGAAGACATACCACCCGGAACTTCCATCATATGAGCGAGGAAGTCTGCGACGACTGAATAGTTTGATGAAACGTTTAGAGCGCAGTGGAATGTGCGAAGAATACAACGCAATCATTAAGGAACAGCTGCAAAAGGGCGTAGTAGAAATAGCACCTACAAAGGCCTCCAAAAGAGAATTCTACATCCCTCACAAACCAGTTGTGAAGAAAGCTGCTGAGCCCACCAAGCTACGGATAGTTTACGATGCTTCAGCTAAAGAGTCCGCCACCCAACCATCGTTAAACGATTGTTCAACGCTGGACCTCCGCTACAAAATCATTTATGGGATGTGCTGATCCGTGCTCGCTTTCACCCGATAGTTGTTACTGGAGACATCGAAAAGGCTTTCCTCCAAGTACGAATCAAAGAATCGGAGATGCGTTACGATTCCACTGGAAGGCACTCGGGGATGGTGAGATTAAGGTGTATAGGTTTACGAGAGCATTGTTTGGTTTGACGTGTTCGCCATTTTTTCTTGGTGGAGTCCTGAATGAACACTTGACATCATGGGACATATCCAGCTCTTGTAAAGGAGATTAAGGACGGTCTTTACGTTGATGACCTTATGGAAGGCGGCACAAATGTTGGCGAAGTGTTGTTAAAGAAGAAGAAAACGATAGAAATTTTTAGTGATGCTACCTTCAAGCTTCATAAATGGCACTCCAATGCAGCTGAAATGGAAAAATCCAACAATGATCTACCCGAACAAGACATAGACCAAACAAACGCAACCTACGCAAAGGAACAGCTCGGAACAGTGGACACAGGAGCAAAGATACTAGGCCTGCCATGGAATAAACTGCAAGATACGTTCAGTGTCGTCGTAGAAAAGGAAGAAAGCGCAGCGACGACAAAGAGAGGAGCATTGTCGCAACTAGCAAAGATTTACGATCCAATTGGTCTTATATCTCCGACAATGCTTACTGGGAAACTCCTGTATCGGAAAATGTGCGAAAGTCGTTTATCTTGGGATCAGGAGTTTGATGATGTCATGGGAAAGTTATGGCGGGATTGGTACAACAGACTGCCTAATGCATATACAGTCAATCGTCCACTAGCACCCTTTCATGTGCCTGTACGGTCTATTCATCTACACGGATTTGGAGATGCTAGCAAGGATGGTGTATCTGCGGTAGTTTATTCTGAAACGGATCAAGAAGATAACCTCACTCAAGGCATCGTTTGTTCTAAATCGCGGATCTCGAAACGAAATCTTACCATTCCACGGTTAGAACTTGTTGCTGGACATATGGTGACAAACCTGGTGATCAATGTAGAGCGTGCAATCGGTAAAGAAAGAGTGACATCAATTCATTGTTGGCTCGACTCCACGGTAGCGTTATGCTGGATAAACGGTCAGGGTGAATATCGCCAGTTTGTAGCAAATCGAGTGAGAAAGATCCAACAGCACCATCACATCGTCTGGCGTCATGTTCCAACAACTGAAAACCCAGCCGACATTGGGAGCCGCGGTGGGCATGTTGTCGACAACGATAAAGCAATAAAGGGAATTGGCCGCAAGAGATATTTGCTGAGGAGGTAAGAAAGGAAGAAAAATCTTCGGCACACGTCATGGTTGGAGCGGAAAACCAGGAGGAACACGAGTTCGACAAGTTAGTCGAATAGTATCCATTATGCAAAACCCTTCATCCACAATTGCAGGGGAACACGCGATGAACGAGAGACAGGTCCTATAAAGTACCACGAAATTGAAAACTGCACACTGTGGTGGATCAGACGTGAACAAAATTGGTTTAGAGAGCAGTCTTGAGTAGTTAAGGTGCAGGTATGGTCCCGGAAGTAAACGGAGCTCTTACCCGTTTCAATTAGTTTCCAGTCCTAGGAAATAAACAGGGCGCGCGCGTGTAAACCGGAAACGAACTTAGCGGGGGAATGTTGAATGTGATAGGTTATCATAATAAAGGGAAATGAAACAATTGACAAGAAATATTATCTAATTTATTAAAGCATCCAATAAAATGTCTTAAAGCACTCATCGTGTATTTCATTACACGACTCACTATATAGTCGAACTATCGTCTTAAAAATGTTATTTGCGTTGTTCATTATTGCATTGCTTTTGGACGTTTTGAAAAAAAACAAAAAAATATGGCACACATGTTTAATCAGATACATGCAGACACTGTTGAGTTTGAAGAAGTTAGTCACAGCGATCTTATCAATTTGATTTTCGTCGATTTTATAAGTAAAAAGATTCAAGAGCTACGAAGAGCTGAAAAGGATGAAAGTAAAGCGGACTCTTGGGTAGAGTATCAAAACGTTTTAGAAATGATAACTGAGGAAGATCGTTGGTTCAATTTTGCAGCTCGAGCAGTCGAAACAATTAATCGCTAACATGTCTGGAATGGAATATGTGAAGCCTTTAAGTTTCTAAAGAACTGTGGACCTTCGAACTCTCACAAGACATATTTTGACAAACTGTTTAGTGCTACTAGGGTAGAACTAATGTTATTGTAAACGGAGACAAAACGTCCTCCTTTTTTTCAACATCTCTTTGACTATGCTGATTGTAGTTGTAAACTGAAATACAAATCAACTATGTAATTGCTTTGACAAAAAAAAAATATATGAATTTCAATGTTGTTGCATTTTGACTTCAGTTGTTTTATGACCATGTCATTGTGAAAATGGGAATCGGTAGCAGCAAACGTGAAAATAGAGATGCAAAAAGGGATAAAAATCATAATCGTCAGAAAATGTTTCACTTGGGTATAAGTTTCGGACGCAACGATCTCAATCTTGAGGGTCATTTGCAAGCAGGATACACAAGTAAAACGGTCAAAAATTATGGACCTGTAGCAGTTAAGGCTGTAACAGATAACACAGTAGAGGAAACGTCACCTGTAAACGAGAACATTGAACCCTCAATTATGAGTAATTAAAAGTAATTGACACCTATTTGCAAAATTATTATCTTGAGAACATTAACATGAGTGACACCGACAAGTACCTAGCCAGTGTGTACTTTGACCCCAAACGTTCAGGAAGCTATGGGGGTGTTGAACGTTTGTACAATGATGTGAAAACCGAAGGAATATATGATATTAGTCGTAAAAAAGTTAAAGAATGGTTGAGTCAACAAGATGCATATATAATACATAAACCAATTCGAAGAAAGTTTGAAAGAAATCGCGTTCTGGTTAGCGGTATCGATGACCAATGGCAATTGGATTTGGCAGACTTACAATCTCTACAAAAGTATAGCGATGGTTTATCGGTATCTTCTTATCTGCATCGATGTTTTTCCAAAGTATGCTTGGGCTGTTCCATTGAAAAACAAATCAGGCCGTACATTAGTGAACGCTTTTCAGAAGATATTATCATCAGGACGCAAGCCGATTCACATTCAAACGGATCAAGGCTCGGAATTTTTCAATCGGGACTTTAAGAAACTTATGACAGAAGAAAACATTACATTGTTCAACACATTTAACGAGACAAAGGCTTCGATTGTTAAACGTTTGATACGTACACTGAAAGCAAAAATGTGGCGTTACTTTACCGCAAATAAAACGATGAGATACATCGACATGTGTCCCGATCTTATGTATTCTTATAATCAAAGTATGCATCGTAGCATCAAGGAAAAACCGATCAACGTTACAAGTGAGATAGCAAACTAAATAAACATACGCATGTAAAATATAAGTTTGATATTGGCGATCAAGTACGAATAAGTAAAATAAAACGAAAATTTGAGAAGGGGTATTTACCAAATTTTTCAAAGGAAATTTTCACTGTAATTCAAAAAATACCACGTAATCCTCCTGTATACAGGCTGAAGGATTATGATGGGGAAGAACTTAAAGGAACGTTTTATGAAAAAGAACTTCAAAAAGTCATCAAGAAAGACGATGTTTACGACATTGAAAAAATAGTTAAGAAACGGGGCAGAGGGAGTAATGTACAATATATCTTGTAAAGTGGTCAAGTTACCAAAATAAATTTAATTCTAGGGTACCTGCTTCAGAAATACATGTATAAAACGTAACTGTGTGCTTGATCTCTTTCATTTTACAATTTATATCAAAGATGAGCGGAACACACTTTTATTTGACATTACCTAGTAATGCATGTCTGCCTATATTTCCAGATAATAAAGTTTCAGGTTATCGTGTAAAATTACCTCACGTTGTGAATTTAAATGGTAATTGGGAAGTAGGATTGTATTCAATTACATATCCTCATACATGGTACACGTTGAAAAAAGGTTTGGATACACATATATATGTAACTTACAAATCAGGTCTACCTACTCCGGTATTTGTCGACTATGGCTTGTATGAAAAAGCCTTCGACCTTGTAAAAGCAATTAATGAGACTCTTGACAAAGAAGTTAAAGACAATATTCAATTGAGCTTTGACCCCCGTACAGAAAAAGTTAAAGTCCTTGTAAAACAAGGTTACAAAGTATTATTTAATCAACAAATGTCAATCTTACTCGGCTTTGGAGGAAAAGAAGAAGAGATTTCAAAAACAACCGAAATCCCTTATGCTTGTGATTTGCACGGATCCGTCATGATGTATGTATATTGTAACATTGTACAACCGCAAGTTGTTGGAGACGCCAATGTAAAATTACCAAAGGCAGTTGCTATTCAAGGAAAATATGGAGACATTGTTTCAAGAACATTCACGTAATATACTTACCCGTGCAAACAAAATCTTTTGAGGACATCGAAATTCTCTTAAGGGACGAGTTAGGAAATCCCATCGCATTTGAACGAGGGAAGTCGATAGTGACACTTCATTTCAGAAAACAATCCTTATCTTATTTTACATAAGAAAAAAATATGAGTAGAACAAACCGTTATGTTCAATATTATCTCAATCAGCAAAAAGGATACGGATCACAACCTGTCTTTAGAGGAGCATCGTGGCAAAAAGGTTATGGGCAGATGGGTTATGGTCTTGGTGGTTTATTTCGTAGATTGGCTAGAGCTGCAATACCTTTGGCAAAAACCGGCGCAAAAGCTCTAGGTAAAATTGCCCTCGATACAAGTGCAAACGTTTTGGGTGATGTTATCTCAGGGAAAAGTTTTAAAAAGTCTTCAAAATCTCGTGTTAATCAAGCAGCAAAGGAAACAGGGAAAAAAGCTGTAAACCGTATACAACAGTTTGCTCAAACAGGAAGAGGAAAACCCCAGAAGAAACAGGCAAAAAAACAGCTAAAAAGAGAAAAACATCGTCTTCTCATGTCATTTACCATTCAGCCAAGAGACATAAAGCAGCTAAAGAAGCAAAAGATATTTTCAGTTAAATATGGAGTTCGTTCATCCAAAATCAGCAGAATGTACAAAAAGTGAACTTGATATATTTTTCGTACCCCCAACGCAAACCAGTTTGGAAAAGGGGCGATGGATAGACCATCCACCGGTCTCTAGTGTATCTGAAAGCGGTCCGATTACCTTTTTAGCGCCAGATACAGAAGATTATGTTTACTTGTCTAACACAATGTTGATGGTCAGAGCAAAAGTAACGAAAGCTGACGGTGGAAATCTCGACGATGGCGCTAAAGTAGGGCCGGTGAACAATTTCTTGCATAGTTTGTTTAAGCAAGTTGATGTGTTTTTGAAAGGGAAGCTAGTAACCCAAGCGACAGGAACTTATCCTTATCGTGCATATATCGATACACTTTTGAATTATGGTCCATCAGCTAAACAATCCCAGCTGACAGCTGCGTTGTTTTACAAGGACGAAGCTTCAAAAATGGAGGTTGCCGACCCAGCAAACGCCAGTCCAAACAAAGGCTTGAAAACACGAAGTAGGTTTACTGCGAGAAGTGCAATTGTCGAAATGGGAGGCCCTATATTTTGTGATGTTTTCTTCGGTGAAGGCCTCCTGCTTAGCTATGTTGATTTGAAAGTGGTAGTGAACCGTAGCAGTGACGAGTTTGCCTAATGGCATCCGAGGACGATGCAGCCTTTAAAGTGAAACTGGTGGATGTTTATCTAAAAGTTCACAAAGTTAAAGTGAATCCTAGTAGAGCTATGTCTCAGGAAGTTGCACTGAAAAAAAGCCCAGCCTTTTACCCTGTAAGGCGTGTGGACTGCAAAAGTTTCATCATTCAATCAGGAAACCCATCGTTGCAAAAAGATAATCTTTTCAACGGTTTGGTACTGAAATCACTTGTCGTTGGTCTTGTTGGAAGTGCTGCATTCAATGCCCCGATTTATACTAGAGACGAATCATCCGTCTGGACGAACTTGGGCAAGAAAAACATAGTTCGTCTTTAAGTTCGTCTGTGTTTAAATACGGGCAAACAGACGGATCATCCGTCAAGACGAATTATCAGAATAGTTCGTCTGTTTAGACGAATTTGCATGGGTAGTTCGTCTTGACGCATCATCCGTCTGTGAGTATAAATGCGTACTGTGGACGAACTACCAAAACAAATGATACTTCGTTACTCGCTGTTAGCGGATTTCACCCATAATAGTCAATATGGCGGATAGAAGCAATGATCGTGTTCATGAAATGGTTCATGATTCGAACAAGAAAAATAGGGCTAAGAAGGAGCGAGTTTGGACCGAAACTGAATTAAAATACTTTGCAATTGTACTAGCAGATGAAAAGAAACAGTATGCTGTTCAATTAGAAACGCTAGCATTAAAGAAGTCTGCAAACTTGTGTGTTTATGAAGAAATTGCAAAAGATCTTGAAACATACCTAAAATCTGACGACTTCAAAGAAGAAAGCAAACGTGAAAGAGAAAATTCGAAACGAAAATTGAAAGATACCCCCCCTGGAAATTACTCCAGCTAGGCTCCGAGTTAAGTATAAGTTTCTTAGAAGTCAGTGGCGAAAATTTACAGATCGTGTTAAAAAGGGAAGCGGAAAGGCACCGATTGTTGAGCCAGAGTGGTTCACCATCATTAATCCAATATTTTCTGATACCATGGGAGATGCAGATGTTGCTTCCTGTAGTGGTGATGTTCTGTTATCTTACGAATCAGAAAATTCATTGTCAGATTCAGACAAGGAGGATGAGACAGTTGATAGACCAGATACACCTTTTAGTAATACCAGCGGCCTTAGCATTGAAGCAACTGATAATAGTGGCGATGATGATGTACTAGAAGCCAGTACAAACAGTAGCTCCAGCAGTAACACCAAAGGGAAACATAAAGCTAAACTTGAAATCAGACCTTTTTTTCAAAAAAGAGTAAAAAGCCAAGCACAAGCAATTCAGAATATGGCCAAGTCTTTTTCTGATATGGGAGAGATGCAACGAAAGCGTTCAGAGTTATTTTCTGAAGCTGAAAAGAAAAGGCAACAGGAGTTCTTAAATTTTCAAAGAGAACAAGCAGAGCTCAACAGGCAACACGAAATAAAGATGTTGGAAATGATCATGAAGTACAGTAGACCTTATCAATCAGAAGCCCCACATCTTCGCCCTCCAAATATCCAGATTGCTCACCAGCAGTCTCCTCACAACATGTATCCCTATGGTGGTTTTAATTTCAGTCAACTTGAATCCGAAGTACAAACCACACTTGAGGGTACCACTATTGCAAGTCTAGGTATGCCAATGTCAAATCAGCATAATCAACCTTGGTATGAACGTAATTAAGTTAAGTGAAAAACAGCAGTGTATTAACTACATGGTCAGCATCAACAATTAAATAGTATAGTTTAGTATTCAATTCCAAAGATTTGATGTTGTTTGTTTTTTATTTTTTCTGTGTTATAAAACTGAATCAATAATGTTAATTGAGTGTCAAAGTACCTATATATTGATGACAAATTGTGCAAAATGCATGGAAACATTTAATTTACTTGTATATGCTTGTTAATTGGATGTTAATTGTGACTTTGGAAATATCAATGTAAAATATTCCTTTATTTGATTTTATTAATATTTTGATGCTGATATTTTTTCTGTTTTCATGTAATACAAAAAATATTGATATTTTTTCCATTAAGTGAACACATTCCAGTATATTTGTGTACAATGTATACAATGTACACAAATCAGAATGCCAGATGTATCATTGATTAAAATGAAATTTTTTTTGAAGGAAACAAATTTACAACAAATTTACAAGTATATTGTATAGGTATTTAACTTCATCAATAAACGTGAGTCTTACACTAAATGTTAATTTTCCCTGAGTTTTCCAGCTAAATACAAGTATATGTTTTATTCTTGTTAGGTTTGTTCTCTGTGTGAGAGTTAACTTTTGTAATAGTCTCTCTGGCCACAAACTACTGGCAGATGAGAAATAGCCAAATGCTTGAAAGACAGTTTGGTTAATGATGCACCTCACTGAGGAAAATGCATATTAGAAGATGACTTATGTTGTAACAACAACAGATTTTTATGAAACACAAAAGCAAAAATTGCTAAACTATTAAACTATTAAAACTTATTCATAATTTATATGGCTCTTTCTTGCCGCAATGTCCATAGCCAATTAGATATCATGCATCTTACATCTTCAGCTGCATTTGTTGCTTGGCCAGATCCACGAATGAGATTGAGCTGGTTTACTTCAAGGCGCCATCTGGGCTTACATGGATCATTTCTGTCAATGTAAATGTTATGTAGCAAAATGCAAGTCATGATTAATATTTGAATATTATCCAAATGACATTCTGTCTTCTTGTACAAGATTCGCCATCTACCTTTAAGCATCCCAAATGCATGCTCGGACACAACTCGGGCAGAACAAAGCCTCCTGTTGAAGTACCTTTTTTGGGGTTCTCGCATTCCTTCTTTATATGGCTTAAGCAACCACGAGTGGGATGGAAAGGCTGAATCACCAACAGTTGTAAGTGGTATTTCTCCACAGGGTTGTAGGTTCAGTGATTTTTTTGGCAGCACTTTGCCATGTTCAATTTCTGAGTATACTTCACAATTCTTTAAAAGCCTTGAATCATGAGTTGAGCCAGGTGCACCTACTGCAGCAAACATAAACCTTTTATTATATCCAATAAACCCCATATTAGTAACAGAATATCGCTTCTTGTAACTATAAAAATTCTTCAATCTACTCGAAACATATACATGAAAGCCATCCCATGCCCCAACACATGGAAACTCCCAATTTTCAAGAAACCCTTGGAGTACGTGTGTCCATTCATCTATTGTCTTTGGTAGGTAAATAAACCTGTCATACAAGATCTTGACCAGCACTTTGCAAACGTCCATGAAGATGCAATAAGCAGTTGATGCAGCAACACCAAATAAATCTCCTACTGTTAGATAGGTAACTCCATGCGCCAACCGATACAAACAAATTGCCAATTGTGTATCAAGTGTTGTTGGATGGGGTTTCATTCGAGTTGGTTGTTTAACAATTTCGTGACCAATTTCGTTTAGAAGAAAATCAAACGTCGCACGAGACACTCTGAAGCGCCTCTTGAATGCTGCATCACTCCAAGATTGATAGCCTTCAGACCACCAAGTATTTCTCCTGCGCTCATCAGGACGCCTGTCCTTCCTTTGTTTTCTAGTGAGAAAAATAACAGATGATGCTGCAGCAAGCGCTAGTTCGATCTCATCAGCTAATTCATCTTCGAAACGACGCTTTGCTCGTGTAACGCTCTCTCTTTGCCACAAAAATAATCTTTCTTCATTTAATTTTCTTTTTCGAGATAAATGCTTCACCAATTGCATTTCTGCCCCCATTTTGAATTTGAATTTTCCGCCATAGACGTTTGCTGCCGAGCCTCCGAATTGACAAGTTCGTCTCGTTCGTCTATATGAATTTTGTGTGGATAGTTCGTCTCGTGTTTATACTTAGACGGATGATCTGTCAGACGGATGATTCGTCCAGACGGATGATCCGTCTCTAGCATAAAAAGGGCCAATGGTGCTTATAAATTAAACCCATTCAATTTCCAGCATTTCAACGTTTCATCCTTATGCATTTCTGTAAACGGCGAATCTCTACCATCTAAGCCTTTCAAGCTGTCGTTTGGTAACAATCCTAGGTACATAGAAGCATGTCTATCGCAATTTGCTGGCACTGGAAAAATGTTTTTGAACGCCGGAAATGGAATTGATCGTGACGAGTTTCCAGGGGCGGATCTAGAGTATGTCAAATCCGTCGCGCGACTGATGTTTGAAATTCAAAAATTACCTATTCATATTAATTAAAAATTCATTAATTATTCTTACTTTATATGTTTGTAAATGATGATCGTCCAGGTTAATAAAGTCCTGAGAAGGACTGTTTTTGTTGTTGTTGACTGACGTTTCGACAACCTTAGCGGCAGTCATCTTCAGAGTCAAATGAGGAGTAAACGTCAGGTTAGCCGTATTTGTTATCTGGTTCTTACGTCATTGTATTGTGTGTACAGGAAATGTGTATTGTCATTGTGGATTAGTGTGAAGTGAAATATTTTATTTTTAGTTGTGATGTGTGATTTAGGTGTGACGTATTTAGTTGTAATGTGTGGGTGTCAATTGAGTATTGTCATTGTGAATTAGTTTGAAGTGTTGTGTTTTTAGTTGATCGTTTGTTTGTATTGTGAATAAGTCGTTTGTAAGGTGCCAGTAATTGCTGTGATCTGTTCAGGGGGGTTTGTTCCAACATTAGAATGTTGGTATACCAACTTGGAACAAACCCCCCTGAACAGATCACAGCAATTACCGGTTCTTTTTTCCTTGGTTCTTTTTCTTGGTTCTTTTTTTCTATCTCTGGCTGCAAAACGTTTGTCGAATTAATGCATATGATCTGAAGTGCTTGAGTTTTTATAATGTCTCAATGACTCTATTTTGTCGGCATTTTTCAATTATTTGATTAAGGCTTCTTTTAATCATATTTCCGTCAAAATTTTTTCCCATGAAAAATACCAATATAGTAAACATACAGTTTCATAAATATGCGGACTCTAGCTGTGCTAGCCGATTATAATTACCTCAAGGATTAAGTTTTGTCTGCATTTTTTAATTGTTTGATTAAGGCTTCTTTTAATCATATTTCCATAAAAATCCTTTCTCCATATTAACGATACGAAAATAGGAATTATTTAACTTTGCAATGCGCAGGTTCTGGCTATGTTTAAGGTTTTGTCCACACGTAGCCGGGTATTTTTCAAAAAACGAAGGTTTTTTTTCCTGTTTCAGCCTTCCGTCCATGCATAACGAGCGATTTCCATGACAAATTTGTGTGATTGTCTTTACTGTTTATTCTATCTAAGGTTTGTTTTTTCTGCCAGTTTAAACTGTTTAAAGATAATTTTGTGTTTGTGTGTATTGTGTGTAACGATTGCTGTTATCATTCCAACGAATATTTTTTTTGCTGTGTTAAGCATGATGAAGCCGATTATAAATGTCACAATGACTCCATTTTGTAGGCATTTTTCAATTATTTGATTAAGGCTTCTTTTAATCATATTTCCGTCAAAATTTTTTCCATGAAAAATTTTGAACATACAGTTTCATAAATATGTCGACTCTAGGTGTCCTAGCCGATTATAATTACCTCAAGGATTAAGTTTTGTCTGCATTTTTTAATTGTTTGATTAAGGCTTCTTGTAATCATATTTCCATCAAAATTCTTTCTCCACACGAATGATGAAAAATTTCTTCTTGCTTGTTTTCATAGTAAAATGACAAGTTAAAAATTGCAGAGATAATAATTGTTAAGACTCCTAGCTATAATTTTTAAGACAGTTATGATACATAATATTTTTTTCCAAACCAAAACTGACAATGGCCTTGAACGTTATTTCACAATCTTAATTGGTCGTGCTTGAAATACATTAGGCCTGAAGACATACGAGTTAATTTACTGTTTTAATATTTTAATGCCTTCATTCAATCTGAAACGCACGCATGCCAAGGAAATAATCGATCCATTGGAAAATTACTGCTAACAAAAGAGCCTATGTCAATAATGTGCATGTAAAACCACTCACGCCAAAGTCTCAGGCAAAGTCTTCAGTAAACGGCGAATCTCTACCATCTAGAATGGCTACACAAAACACAATCACGCCAATTTTGAGTAAGTTGAATTGGAATACAATTTCAATGTTAGATATGACTTTAGAAAATTTAAGTTGTGATTTTGTTCATTGTTTTAGGCCAGTATAAACACGGCCACCTATGGGTGATTTGCCCCCCAAGCTGTAGGTATAAAGTCCATCTTTCTATGGTTGAGGAAAGGCTAGTAGAATGCTTGCCCTTTCAATGTCCGATATGCTTGTAAGTGAAATAATTAATATGCTTGCTGAATGTAGTCGTTTTTTCTATGTAATGTCCATTGCTTTATACTCTAGATGCTTTGACGAGGAAGTCGACAGATTTCTCGAAGATTTTTTTGAGTATGTATTTTTATAATTCTTTATCTTTTGAAAATTGATACAGTAGAACAGTCAGTAAGATTGATTTCTTTTTATTTCAGAGTGGTCGTTGCCAGTTTCGTACAATAAGAATATTATATGTCAATAAAATGTATTTATGAATATCAACGTCTCATGTTCTAATTTGTTCTTTTTTTCTGTCAAAAATATTTTTCTCCAACCATTACAAGTGTACTTGATAAGTTCTAGCCCATTTACTATCGGAGTCATGTCTTGTAAACTATCAAAGAAGGATTTCATGACTTCTTCCTCATCAATTTTTGATACTACGTCATCAAAGTATATCGTAACCCTTTCATCATTAGGCATCATCAAGCAATCGTGTCGTCTTTGTAAGGGGTGGTCAACGCGACAAACTTCAGTCTTTTACCACAAGTTCGTATATTTTAAAACCAATTTCAGTAGCATAGCACTTTAACAATTTAATCTGTATATTGCTATGGCATTCATCTAAAACATGGCTCTCATCTTCAAATTCGAAGGACGATTCCTTCACATTCTTTGCTTGCTCAATGTCTACTTTTAAAGCCATTTTCGTTTTAGTTAGACAAAAATTACCAAATAACTTTAACTCAATAAAATTGTAACGTGTTCTCCTTTTTTATATTTGCAAAGGAAACAAGAAAACGGATCTAATATTGCTTTAAGAATAGAAAACAATTGACAATTTTAATTAAGTTTTATCGTGTTTCAATTAATCATGTCATCCAGTAGCAACCTTCGTTCATTTTACATGTTTCCGTTTTACACGCGCGCGCCCTGTTTACTTCCTAGGACTGGAAACTAATTGACACGGGTAAGAGCTCTGTTTACTTCCGGGACCATACCTGCACCTTAACTACTGTCTTGTTATCAACACTAAAGCTAGAATTAAACCTTCAACCAAGGAGCAATGGAATACTAGAGTGTCGCGATAGAATAGAGGGGGAGTATCCCATATTCCTACCGACAAAATCCACATTTACGAGGAGAATTGTGGAACAAGCACATTTAACAACGCTCCATGGGGGAGTCTCAGCAACCATTGCCGAAGTGCGAGAGCGATATTGGATCCCGAAACTGCGTCGACTAGTGAAGCAAGTGATGTCCAAATGCTATGTTGCGTAAAGTTTTGAGCACAGTCATTCCAAAACCCACCGGAAGGAAGATTGCCAACTACAAGAACCCAAGGGTCAACTCCATTTCAAGTGCTAGGAGTCGATTTCACTGGCCCTATTCGATACATGGGGAAAGGAAAAATGAAAAGAAAAGCATACCTTGTTCTTTACGCGAGCAGTCTAACCCGAGCAGTGCACTTGGAGTTGTTGAGATCACTGGAAGTTGCAGAGTTCGTCCCGAGTCTTAAGAGATTAATAGCAAGAAGAGAAAGACCGGAAATAATATATTTAGACAACGCTACAACATTTAAGGCTGCAGAAAATTAGCTTAGATTGGCCCAGAAAGATGAAAAGCTCAACTTGTTTCTTACAAAACGAAAGATAGAATGGAGGTTTAACTTAAGTCGAGCTCCTTGGTAGGGGGGACAATTTGAGAGACTGATTGGTCTTTTTAAGCGTAGCTTCTATAAGAGCGTTGGAAATGGTAGATTGACATGGGAGGAGTTGTCTGAAATCATCTTGGTCGTTGAGGTGGCACTTAGCAATCGCCCATTAAGCTACGTAGAAGACGAAATTGAGCAACCAGTGCTCACTCCCAACAGGCTGCTGCACATAAACCCAAATGATCTTCCTGAAGTCAAACCTCATCATCAAGAATCGACCGATCTACGGAAAAGAGCTAAACAGCTGAGGAAATACAAAGATCAGATGTGGTGACGATGGACGCGAGAGTATATTAGAGGATTGAGAGAGCGCAAAAAACAAAGGAATGGTGGAAAGCAATCAGATTATCCAAACCATGGGGATGTGGTAGCAATTCAAAGTGAAGAAAAGAACCGGAATATGTGGAAGGTAGGTATTGTGGAAGACCTGATCCGTGGACGGGACGGAGTTGTACGGGGAGTAAGGTTGAGAACAGCGAAAGGAAGACTCGAGCGGGCTGTGCAGCAACTCTACCCTCTAGAGTTATCGTGTGACTTAGATCCCAAAGGCGAATTGAATCCTGCAGCTCCTGAATTCCAACTGAAACCACGACATGATGCAGCAGTTGCTGCAGAAGTGAGAATGCAACAACATGTGGAAACTGAAGAGTGGTGACATTTATAAAATTATATTTAAACATTTGCAGGCAAAATAATCCCTGTTTGAACTTTAACGAAGTCAGTCCCTTCTGTTATATATTTTAAAATTAATATATAGGGGAGTGTGTCGGGACTGACGGACATACCGTAGTAAATATGATTGACATTTATTGGGAGGGACTTAGAAGTGGGTTGTTTTTTTATGATAGTGAAATGGTTATGTACCATTACGATTATTCTTTAGTATCTGTACTGTGATTAGAATAAGAGCAAACGTTCGTGCACGGTGACTGGATTCAAAACGGCAACTTGGGGTTGCATAAGTACAATATATTTAGTTGAATAAACGTATGTCGGTGAGTTGTCGAGGACTACGATCTAAAAGCGGAGGTAAATTCTCGACACTCAACATAACAAACACTTTGATTCTATCTCAAGCATGGTGGCCATGTCAGTCTCTTTTGAAGCTATTGATAGTGCTGGAAGTGGTTGTTCTGTTGCTAAACTGGTCAGGGCAGAAGCTATGTTAAATGCAGAAGATATGGCATGGACTGGTTGTGTTTGTTTGTTGGTACTCTCTTCAGTTACATCCTGTAGCATTTTTTCTTATTATCCTGACATATACTCTAGTGTTTATAGGTGGAATTTATTATTTAACCAAAGAATTGAACCTCAAATTCTATCTAGAGCTTGTGCTTCCACTAGTAATTATTAGCGAGTTTTGTTTTGCTTTGAAGGTTTAGCTCCTTAAGCAACTGCATTCAAACACAATCATTATGTGCCTTTGATACTTGGTGGGAATGGAACTAAAAGAAAGGGAAGTAGTCACTTGTCACAAGCTAAAAAGCCCAGTATACAAACAAAGTTGAGGTGCACACCTTCTGGTCCTACTGAGACAACCATGACAACTAAGACTCATCCATATGGTGTATCTCACAGTAGCGCTTTGGTTCCTTGTGATGCTTCTTCTTCTATTTCATCTTCTACCTTGCGATTACCGGATAATAAAACTGCAAATGCTGATTTGCCTAGAATTCATAGGATGTTGGTTTTTATAGAGAAAAAGTGAGAGGTATGGAAATTCACGAAATTGAAAAACTTGTGAAGAATGTACTTGTACCTGATGAATGCTATGAAGTTCCTAAAACTGTTGATGCAAATGGTCACAGTAGGTCCTTTCGACATGATTGGCTGAAGGATTATCTTTGGCTTTCGTATTCTCCAAGTCTTAATCGTGCTTTTTGCTTACCATATGATTTGTTTGGTGATAGGTTTCCCTCCAAAAATAGTCGACTTAAAATATTTTTTTCTGAGCCATTAACACATTGGCCTGATGCTAAAAGTGCAATAAAAAGGCGTATAAGTACATCATCAGGTCTTTATGTTCACACTTCTGCTCTTCTTAAGGATATCTTGGATCAGAGTTCCGGTAAAAGCCAGCCAATATACGTCATGATTGACAGTATCTTAAATAAAAGATTTCAGAGAATAGGAAAAAATTAGTTCCAGTAGTTGATACCATCATTCTTGCAGGTCGCCTTCAATTACCACTTTGAGGTCATAAGGATGATTCTCAGTATCATCCTGAAGTTGGTGAATATTCTGAAAAGCATGCTGGTAATTTTATTGAATTATTAAACTTCGTGCAGGGGACACCATTTCGGAAACCCATCTTAAGCATCATGATAAAAATGCCTCCTACATTTCTAGAACTACTCAGAATGAGTTAATTAGGTGTTGTGGTCAATTCATCACTGAACAGCTTCTAGTTGAAGTAAAAAAGAGCAAGTTTTATGCATTGATTGCAGACAAAACATGTGATATTTCTAATAAAGAACAGATGTCTTTGGTTTTGCGTTTTGTTGACGAGGAGTTCAACATAAGAGAAGAATTTTTTCGATTCATTCATTGTAGTTAGGGTATGTCTGGGAAGGACCTTGCATCTGATTTTGAAATGTTTAAACGAACAGTTGAATTTGGACATTCAGGACTGTCGTGCGCAGGGGTATGATGGTGCAGGTGCTGTTGCGGAATGCATTAATGGTCTTGCTGCAAGGATTAAGAATTTGAATGAGAAAGCCATTTACACACATTGTTTCAGTCACAGATTAAATCTTAGTATTTGTTGGACTTGTGCTGTTCAGTATGTAAGAAATGTTTTGGAACATGTGAAGGAAGTTGCTAACTTTTTCAACTCTTCCCAATGCAGACAACTAATTTTGGAGAAATGCATTGGAGAGCACTGTCCAGATTCTGCAAAAAAGAGATTGAAAAGTGCTTGTAAGACAAGATGGGTTGAGCATATTACTAGCTTAGATACTTTTGAAGAATTGTATGTTGCTATTGTTTTTTCCTTGGAAGAAATGAGTTTTAACGTCTAAGGCAAGTGTAATCGTGAGACCTCTAGTAAAGCTTCCCCTCTGTTACATCTTTTGACATCTTTTGATTTTATTGCAGCACTCGTAATAACTAGATGTATTTTTGATCTTACTCTTCCAGTTACTCAGTTACTTCACTCTTCTAGTAATGATATTGCTGACGGTTTGAACTTGATTGAGGCATTGAAAAATTGTCGAGAACTGTAAGAAATGAAGTCGATGTTGATCATGCTAACTGGTACAGTATTGCATTGAAGATGGCAGAAAAGGTGGGTGATGAAGAGAAAAAACCTAGAACTTGTGATCGTCAGGCAATTAGAAGTAATGTTCCGTCTGAATCTGTATCTGATAACTTTAAGAAAACAATTACCATTCCTTTAGCTGATCACTTGTGTTCTGAGCTAGAAAAAAGGTTTGATTCATCAGCAACTAGCATATATTATGGCTTGTTTTTAGTTCCATCCAAGTTACTTTTATGTCTTTCTTGTGGCGTTTCTTGAAAGGAAAAATTTTATTCATTTTCTTCTTTGTTCTTGGATCATCTTCCAAATCCAAAGGCTTTGATGGTGAACTTGATCTCTGGCAGAAATAATGGGAATCATCTTCTACAACTTGTCTTCCTGAAAATGTCTCTTCTACTTTAAAGTCGGTAAATTTTCCAGGTTTTGAGAACATAAAAGTATTGTTAAAGATCTTAGGTACTATTCCAGTCACTTTTGTGAGTGTGAGAGGTCTTTCTCTGCTCTGCGAAGATTAAAGAACTATACAAGAAGTACTATGGCTGCTGACAGGTTAAATGGTCTTGCTTTATTGTATATTCATCAGGACATTAATCCAGATATAGAAAAGATTATAGATCTTTTTGCAAAAGACAAAAGAAGAATTGAACTAGCTTTCTAGTTCAGAGTGAAAGTACTTCATGCCTTTTTTAAACTCTTGACTGTAAAGATGACTGCCGCTAACCTCAGTCAATATAAACACAAACAATCGTTCTCAGGACTTTACTTACCTGGACGATCAACATCTACAAACATTTTTTTGCTTTTTTTTTGTTGACAACTTCATTCGATAAATTGACATAAAATCGTTTGCATAATAATCAGCCAAATAGGTATGACTACACCATTATAAAATGAAATTCCATATGATGAAGCGTAAAGAACTTTTTTAGGCTAAGTTTGAAATGAGCTAGGCCGTCCATGTTGGAAGCCCTCAAAGCATATTTTTCTGCGAGTTTCCTAGGCATGCTGATGAGCTCTGATATTGAGCGAAACGGTCAAAAATCGATAATTTATGAGGAAGAATGTTAGTTCATTCCAGTAATAAATATTTTAGAAGACCAACTGCAAGAACGCAGGAAATAGCGTTTTTCGCAATCCAATTTTAAAATTTTACCGGGGGGGCATGTTCCTGGACCCCCCTAGAAAAGTCGCACTAACGGTGCGACATTGTGCCTAAGTTCATATACGAAGCTGGATCTGCCCCTGGCAGCTGACACCAAAAATGGAGGATTTGTTCCATTGCAGCTGAGATTTACCGAAATTGACTGCTTTTCCTCTCATTCCATACATGAGGTTTTAACACCCTGTAATATATGCTTGTATTTAAGAACTCATGTTTATAATTTATCTCAAATAATCTGAAGATGTCTTAAGACGAAACGTTATTAATAAATCTTTCTCTATTTTATTATTGTGATGGCTTTTTTAAAAGTCTTATGTTGGGCTATTATGTTCATATTGAAAATATCATATTTTATCTCAACAGATCACGAGACAAATGTTATCTCATTTATTCTCATTTGTTTTTGCCTACTTTCATGTGATGGCCTTTTTCGCAACAATTGTAGGATTTGAAAAAAAAATTTTTTTTGACTCTGAAGATGACTACCGCTAAGGTTGTCGAAACTTCAGTCAACAACAACAAAAACAGTCCTTCTCAGGACTATAGCAACCTGGACGATCCACATTTACAAACATCTAAAAGGGACAAGCCAAAAAATTGCATCTTAGAATGTTCTCTATTCACCTGATTTAAAAAGGAAATTGTTATCAGTTCAAGCAATGATTAAACTGGGAGCCACTGTCGTTTTCAAAGATGATGAATGTACAATTTCTAAAGATTCAAGGTTACTGGGAATTGGAGAAATGCAAGGAAAGTCGTATATGCTTAAAGTTATACAACAGGAGAGTACTGTTCAAGAGAATTTGGTGATTATTTGAAGTCAAAAGGAATAACCCACCAAAGAACAGTTCCATATTGTCCTGAACAAAATGGCATCGATGAAAGGATGAATAGAACTTTAGTTGAATGTACACGATCTATGTTACATTATGAAGTTATTCCCAAAGAATTTTGGGCAGAAGCATTGAATACCGCTGTATACATTGGCAAACGTAGTCCCAGCGGCGGATCTAAGGTATGTCAAATCAGTCACGCGACTTATGTTTATAGTTCAAAAATTATTTATCAATTTTAATGATTACAATTTTTTTGATCATTATATTTTCGTTCTGTAATTGTTTGGATTTCATCGTCAAAATTCTGTTTTATGTATGAAAACTTATACAAATACTACCTTAGTAAAAAGATCAGTGGATAAAAACATGTCTAGAATTATATTAACTGGCTGACTGATAAGCGGGATGGCTCGACTGGTTCGACCGATAACGGAGTTCAAGAACGCTTATTTATTAAGCCATTCCATGGGTCAATAGCCAGAGCAGTGGACGATTTGGAATAATCACGACCGATAAACGGGTGGCTGGACCGATAAGGGAGTCCAATTACTATCGTGTAATTGGTTCGTTTAAATTTTTGTCTTACTGTAATTGGTTAGACCGATTTCGATTGATAGCCAACTGAACTAACATAGTCAAGCTCACTGTCTGAATTGAATGTTTGATCGTTTCATAGTAATTTTCTAAAGCATGATAGAAACTAAACTACAATCAGATGGAATTTATGGAAATCTTTTACAAATTCATATATTGACTTGAATGCTGCTGTCCAAACTGTGAATTTTTTCAAGAGGGTGAAAAATTTATAGATGAATTGTAAATGCTTGGCAAAGACGATCTCGCGAGAGACATTTCAGTCATTGATGTTCAAAAGCAAGCCAACATTGTTTTCAGTTTTCTCTGCAGAAATTTACATCCAAAATCGTAAGTAAAGGACAACTGAAGTGTATGCATGAATGTAAAATATCGAAGTCAATTTATGCTATATGTGATGCGATATATGTCAATATGACGTATGGTAAGCAGATTCATGCTTCTAAAATTTTTGTTGCCGAACGACTTTTAGCTATGATTTCTTTAGTGCTTGGGGAATCGTGGCCGTTATATGGCAGCGAAATCCTACATTCCTGCAAATACATTTCAATGGATAAAAAATCTGTAGCCATAAGGCGCCATACTATTATTTATTTTATCATAAACAAATGTTTGGGGCTTTTCATTTTATGATTATTAATCATTCAATCATTGGACTGTTATACTACACATTGTTTAAAATTTGAGAAAACTAACGTTGATTACATGAGAAACTGTTTATTATAACCTGTGATATGAAAGAATGTTTTTTAAGCAGTGCGGTGTTTGAAATCAAATGTAGATATGATCTTCGCACTTTGTTGGACAATTTAAGCAATTATCTCATGAACCTGAAAAATTCAGGTGACTCAACGGGATTCGAACCCATGACATCTGCGGTGCCAATGCAGTGCTCTGACCAACTGAGCTATGAAGTCACACAGTGGTGACTGAAAGGGCTGCCGACCTATTTTAAGACATTCTCGGCGATCGTGATTCAACGTGACAACCAAATGACATTCGCAGATTTAAAAGTTGCCCTCCGAAACCACGAAGAAAGTGAGAAAAGCCGAAGTGTTGAGACGGAGAAGAATATTATGATGTTAAGAAACAGCGAAAGGTTCGACGGGACCTGTTTCAAGTGCGGAAGAAGGGACATCGCAAATCTGATTGTTGGTCGAAGAAAGGAAAGTGGTGTTCCATCTGCAAAACCAAGTCGCACGAAATCAAGGAATGTCGCAGCAACACGAGAAGAAGAGATACAACAAAGAAGGCAGAAGATCGAAGAAAGGAAAACAACGATAACCGTGAACATACATTTATGTTTAATGTAAGAGCAAATTGTGATCGTGATATTTGTCATGTCAGTAATGATTGTCTTCTAGTAGATACCGGGGCAACTAGTTATATTGTCAGTGACAAAACGAAGTTCATTAATTTTGATAAAAATTTTGATCCGGATATGCATGTCATAGAACTCGCCGACGCCAGCAAAGCTAAAGTTGTAGCAGGAAAGGGCGCAGCGAAAGTAAGGCTTTATGACGTAAATGGAAGCACGCATGAAGTAATCTTAAACAATGCGCTATATATTCCATCATATAATCAAGACATCTTTTCGGTCAACGCGGCGATTGAAGAAGGCGGAAGCATGAATTTAGATAAAAAAAACAAGAATTTTAGGAGCGCAGACGGCATAGTCTTTGACATAGCGCAGATAGGGCGCTTATATTACCTAAATAACATTTCGTCTTCTAAGAATGACGCAGGGACTCTGCTAGAATGGCATAGAATTCTAGGGCACTGTAATTTTTCGGACATACGTAAATTAGAGAAGGTAGTGGACAGAATGAAGATCTCAAGTTATGATGAGAATGAATGTGAGATATGTACTCAAGGCAAGATGACACAGGCAAGGAGTAGAACCCCTGATAGAAGAGCTACAGCCCCATTAGATCTGGTACACTCAGACTTAGCAGGACCGATCAGCCCAGAAGGTAAAGACGGTTTCAAGTATGCCCTGTCATTTATTGACGATTACAGTGGGGTGATCATGATATATTTTTTGAAATACAAATCTGACACTATCAAAGCCACGAAACAATTTCTGCCTGATATTGTACCTTTCGGCAAAGTTAAATGTATTAGAAGTGATAATGGAGGGGAGTTTGTTGGACATGAGTTTAGAACTCTTCTGCGTGATAACAAGATTAAACATGAGACATGTGCTCCTTATTCGCCTCACCAAAATGGGATGGCAGAAAGAGCTTGGCTAAGTTTATTTAATATGGCCAGGTGTTTGCTACTTGAGTCAAAGCTGGCAAGGACCTTGTGGACTTATGCAGTGATGGCATCTGTGTATATCAGAAACAGGTCAATGACCGGTTGGGTAAAACCGGTTTCAATGACCGGTTGGGTAAAACCAGTTTCAATGACCGGTTGGGTAAAACCCCTTATGAGGCTTTAACAGGGTTAAAACCTAATCTTAGTAAGATGCATGTGTTTGGTTCAGTGTGCTATGCCTATGTGCAAAACCCGAAAAAGTTTGAACCAAGAAGCAAGAAGGGGATTTTCATTGGGTATGATAAGTGTAGCCCTGCATACCTGGTATATTACCCTGAAAACATGAAAGTAGAGAGAGTAAGATTCGTAAAGTTTTTTGATAGCATCCATGATGAGATTGAGAAGACTCCAACGGACGATGAAATTTACCAACCTTCTTACGCAACACCTACGTCAGAACAGCCTACTGCAGAAATAGGGGGGATGTTAGGTTATGCTATCATGTGATGTGTATATGTGTATCTTGTAAAGTGTGTGTTAACTTCCTACATGTTTAATTATAGAAATGATTGTAAACGTAATCGATATTATTTGTAACAAGAGCTGAGGAAATAAACTGACCAATCATAGTTTAGCGTCACGTATGTAAATAGCTGTATCATTATGTGTATCAGTTAGTTGTTGTGTGCTAGTCTTTCTTCTATGTGTGGGAATAAATGTAATAAAACCTCCAGACATCAGTGTGATTATTTATCATGGCCACGGCATCAAACCCAACACACTCTACCGATGACTGCACTACCACTAGAAAATTAAAAATAGGTACGCGAATAGCGTAAATGACTAATATTTAATGAACTACATGAGAAATCACAAGAGAGGTCCGACGGTCATTTTTTGTAATGATAACCAAAATATTATAGATCATTTATCAACAAAAATGATAATTTTGTCTCCAATTACCAACAACTAAAAGTCTGTCTTGTTAGTTTACTAGCTTGCGCTCTATGCACGACTGTCTTAAACGACTGAAACAAGTCGGACGTCTGTTTGAGAGCCAGGCTTCAGTCAATGACTCAATAGACCTGCTAAGTAGGCTAGCCACTATAACAAGAGTAGCGACGTCCTCAAGAAATCTCAAAAAAATTTTAACAAAAAATTAATTTTTTTTCCACTTCAAGAGAGAATCTTCACAACAGAATTTTATACAATTACATTTCTATTTTTAATCCTACGGGAGGTCTTGAATTGTAGATGATTGATGTTCAGTATTAATACTAACCTTTAGTATACCTGTATGATATTTTGAGATGTTTATTTCAATTATTGCAGGTAATATTTTACAAATTTCCTTAATTTTATACTTTCGAATATTTATCGTAGCGCATCATCGTCATGTAGTCGTGTCAATTCGTGAATTGCCGTCCTAGCATCTGGACATTTTTTAGTATAACATTGTGGTTAACCTGTGAGTAGGCTACCCACAAAAAAATATTATTATGCTTGGATTAATAATAAGATGCAATACCAGTAACGATTCCTGTCTGTGGGAGAAAGCCAAAAAATTGATTGAATTAGGCAAAAAAACTATACATTTTTAAGCCTCGTTGCACCCCCTAAGAGGACATTAAATTTAGCCCTGTATGTTGTCTACAGTCATTGTGACAATTGACAAGTCAGGTGTCGTGGCTACATAAGAAACATCAATAATGCTTCTTGATTACTTTATTCCTTAATAGACTGTAAAACGACCCCCCTTTCAAGGTTTCATTCTGGTCTTTCTGGTTTCATCAGTCTTCCTTTTTCCGCAAAGTTAACTTCATTAACTGTACATTATAACTGTGGAAATAACTGTTCTGCTTCAATTCATTTTTCTAGCCCAAATTTAAAACTTCGTGACTCATATTCATTATTGTCCCCTCCAGAAATCAACAGTTGGGGGAGCATTGGCCCCACTTGCCCCCCCTGCCACCACGCCACTGCTATAAAGTAAAAATGTGTTCCTATGTATGCAGATAAACCTTGAAATTTGGCAAAACAGCAAAGTCATTTTCATGATCACTAGGTCATTTTTCTGATGATCATTATAATTTCTAAACTAAATTATTTCGGATTTACATTTAAACAAGCTTTGATCATATGAAAAGATATTTATCATAACCAGTAAGCATGACATATGTAATTATATGATTGAAGGCATGTTGGTTACATTCTGTTTGTATTGGCAAATACAATGCTACTGGTGATTGCTATATAGCACACCTTGCATATACTTACAGAAGATACTAGTCGAGTGAAATGCCTAATAAACATTAATGGCATTAAGCTGTCCTTAATTGCATATTTTCACTCTGATAATCTGATTTTTGCTTAATCTTTGGCAGAAAACAATTTTGAGTTTTTTCTCAAAAGGTGAATTGGATGGCACTGTTTGTGGAGATGGGTAAAGGTTTACAACAAACTTGCATGGTTTGAAGTCTGAGATTTTCCACATCTATGAACTGTCCCTTGTACTACCAAATTTCTAACTCAACTCATTACATAGAGGTTTGAATGAGGGTCTCTAGGGGGTCTATGGCTGACAACTTGGTAGAAATTTTTAAAGACAATATCTTTTTTGGAATAGCATTATTGTAAATTGAAATTTATGTTCATAGACATGCTAATGAGCCATATATTTGGCATGATAATGAGCCTAAATATTTGGCAAAACATTCAAGTATTTATTGTTCACTTCATTTTTTTTGAAAAAAGCGTAAGCAAAATGTTTTGTATTTACACAAAAACGATGCCCACAAAATACATTTAGTATTGCTCTTAAATGCTGAAAATGGCATTTCCAAGGCTCTTAAATTCAAAATTTCTCAGGGAAGAATGCCTCGGATCAACCCAGGTGCAAAGCGCCTCCGACGTTTCAAAACTGATGTTTGAAAAATCCTAGATCCACCCCTGCGTAGTCCTACATCATCATATGAAGTTACACCGTTCGAGATGGTTCAAGGTGAAAAGCCAACTAAGAGTTTTTGGATGCATCTAAGAGTTTTTGGATGTATTGCATATATGCATATCCCTGATGCTAAAAGAAATAAATTAGATGAGAAATCAGGTAAATGTGTATTTGTTGGATATCTAAAAAACACCAAAAGATATAAACTATACAATGTCGAAAAGAAAGCATTTTCTTGCAGTCGAGATATCATATTTGAAGAAAGGAAATTTCACGAATTGAAGTCCAAGGACAGTTACGAGTTTTACCGCAAGAATGATGATAATAGCGACCTTAAGATGAACAACGGAAAGGCCAAGGACGGGGCACGGGAAATAATTATCTCTTATAGACCCTTTGCTGTGACGTCACGCACGCTTTAGCAACTATTGCTGCGGGAGCATCTGGAGGACAAGGACATGTGCACGCTTTATATGTTAATGTGGCTAGTAACATAAAGTCAGCGCTTTCTAGGTCAAAAAAAGGTTTTTTGCCTGGATATATAGAAAATAATCAGTGTAAGGATAGTAAAGCGTGTTACAAAATGAAATTAGGACATTGCAATGGAGATGATCCGTACGAAATACCAAAAACTCAATGGCTCGACGATATCGATCTGTGGCCTGCTGTCAGCTACATTCATGTTGGCATGTATTTATTATTTTCGGGTAGTGCGTACACGAAAGAGCAGTTAAAAATTATAAGAGTCTTGATAGTTATCAAAATTTTGTGAATGGATGGGTCGTGAAGTGTTGGTGAAAAAAATATGACGATCATTGCTTGCTTATACCTTAAAGCAGCTTGTAGCACCAACAGAGATTCACCTTCCAAGAGTCTGATCGCAAGCATTTGCTATCCAGAGCTGAAGAAATTTTCAACTGCAGCTACAAGATGGGGTTTCCAGCATGAAGAGGTGGCAATAGACAAACGGAAATCGGTAAACACAAACCATGAAAATGTTTCAGTAACAAACAGTGGATTCTGTATTCATTTGACGCATGGATCTCTTGGTGCTTCTCAAGATTGACTTGTCTCTTGCCAATGTTATGGCAATGGTAATTGTGAAATAAAGGTTTGTTATTCATTGTGTCTATGTGTCATGGGGAAAAGGTCAACATAATAATTACATCACCTGTTGATTTTGATTTGATAGTGTCCATTTTGCCATAAAGATGAGAAAATTGAAACTTCAACAGATGAAAGGTTGTTTTGCATCGAAGTAAAACTAGAAGTAAGTCATGTGTTACTCATGAGTTGAAACTCATGTTGAAACTTGAGTCCTTATTCTCTTAACTCATGTAGAAACTTGAGTCCTTATTCATGATGTGTTACTCATGTGTTACTCATGAGTAACTCATTGTTTTACATCGAAGTAACACATGATGGCAATGTGTTTTCTTATTGATTTAGTGATGGCACAAAACTACTTAAAGCAATTCATGCGTATTACTATCAAGTACATTTGTAAATTATTCTAATTTCATTTAACAAGCTTAATGTATAGCAATTCACTTTCTTAAGTTATTGCTCAGTTGTCATGCACTGGTTTCAGCTAATGTGATTTTGTTGTTCTAGAAAAGAAGATAGAGGCAGCAAAGAAATTTGTGTTGAGGAGACTCTTTCCAGAGTTAACTGGAAAATGGTACTGAAGACCCAAAAAATTGAATAAATGAAATATAATGAAATCAAATGTCTTATGAATATTATTAGTACAATTTTAAGTGTATGCATGCAAAATCTTTTAAAAGATATTATTTAGTCATAAGGTAAGATAGAATCACAAATGTTATTTAGTGCACAGCTAACAGTAACTATTTTGTCTATTGTAGTGGGCTCATTTTCTTTAGATTTGACAAAATCAATTGGCTGAGTTGAACTCAGAAGTGCATAATTCTTTCTAATGATTCCAATTACTCTTTCCACATGAATCCTCACATTAGCAATTTGTCTGGTTTGTTCAACTTAAATGCCACTGAGCTGTTTTTTTACCCTAAGTAAAAGCTGGCATCTTGATAGTTGCACAGTACAAACCAACTGACTCCTGGATATCAAAGCCTTTATCAACTAAGATTACATCTCCAGGTAAGAGCTTATCAAGGAGACCACTGTTCTCAGTCAAATTTTTGTCACCGACCCTTCCTCCCAGCCACTGGAAACAAAGCTTACTGTACACTGGGGGAGTGACAGCATTTAAGTACTTAATCGTGTTGTGGTACTTGTAGGAGGAGTAAGTTTGTGCCCTTGCAAGAGGATTTAATGCACGATCCAAAAAAATCTCAAAGCAGTCAATGATGGCAACACATTTAGGGCAGTGTTTTCTAAAATCCATGGGCAAGGTCTTTCTTAAGGCTTCCCTATCAGGCCATAAAATAAGAGGGCTTAATCAATTATAAAGAACAATTACTTGTAAGAAAATTTTACACATGAACAATGTGACTAAAGATTTTCTAAAAAATTACAATTAAATTCCATTAAAGTTTTTTAATGTTGTATCGACCCACAGCTTCTTACATATTGAAGTTGCCATGGACAATCAGCTTCACCCTCAGCACTATTAAAATATGTATTAAAAGCATCTCGTGCATCACTTGCTTCAACAGTATCTATTTCCACCAACATGACCAAATGCATGTAGTCCATTGTTGTTTCCAATGTTTCTCCAGTCTCCTGGTAAAATGGAGCCTGTACTGTCTTCGCTGTCAATAAATCCCGCTGTTGTATATGTAGCATTTTCTGTAAGCCGAAGATAGTTATGAAGGCATAGTGAGGCCTTGGTTATTTTGTCAACTAAATCAACATTAGCTTTAATGGGCTTCCTAAAAATTCTCCATTTTGCAGAGAGGATTCCAAATGCATTTTCAATTGTTCGCCTGGCTCTTGATAACCTGTAATTATAAACTCTTTGGTTCTCATGAAGTCCTTTACCAGGAAATGGTTTCATCAACCAACTCTTCTGTGGGAAAATGTCATCGCCAATGAGCACAAATGGCAGTTTCTGCAAATGTTTGTAACTGCAAGGTTTCGGTATCTTTAGTGTTTCTGGACCCTTGTCAAATGCCTTTCCAAATGCTGAATTTGCCAGAATGCTTGCATCATTAGTGCTTCCATAATCCCCAATGTCAACAAAAGTAAAACAATAGTTTGCATCACAAATTGCAAGAAGCACAATGGAGTGGCAATTTTTATAATTATAATATGAAGAACCAGCATTCTTGGGACATTCAATCATGATATGTTTACCATCTATTGCTCCAAGACAATGAGGGAAGTTCCATTCTTTCTCAAAACCAACTGCTATTTTCTTCCACTCTTCCAAAGAGGTGGGAATTTTCAGATAGGTTTGGTAGAGTGCTGTCCAAATCGCATCACACGTTTCTCTAACAATCTTTGAGATTGTGGCCTTACCCATTTGAAAATTAAAAGATTGGTTCTGCTGTGCCTCTCCCTCAGCTAGGTATCTCAGAGTGACCATTAGCCTCTCTTGAGGTGAAATGACATTCCTGGAACGGCATGGCTTTTTTGTTATCAGAGGTCCCACAAGTTCAAGAAGATGATGAAACCTCTCTGGAGACATTCGTGTTTATATAAAATTTACAAAAGGCCAAACCATATGTTTTGACTCTATAACAATCTACACGACTTCAACTAAAAAGTTCATGTAAGATAATACAGTTTTATGCAAGCAAATTGGTTATGCCAGAGAAGCATGTCTAGTAAGACCACAAGATTAGTAAGTATCAAATAAAAATAACTCTTCTGTTTACTTGTAGTAATATTCGCGATCTTCGTCTTTCATTTCTTGAACAAGAGTATGAAAAATTCCAAGACATTCTCTTCTTTGAAACATGGGATGAACCCAAGAACGATGTTTTCTTTTTTGCTTTCGCTCTCTCCTACTTCTCAGCACACGCAAAAGAAAATAACACGCTACAAGTCTTCCTCTTCGATTGACTGCCGCCATTTTGAATATATCATACAGCAAGTGTATGGTGACTAGTTCAAATCAGAGCCCTCTATAAATAAGAGTTGGGACCATTGAGCTCTATAATAACTGGAGGGGAAAAGGGGCCTGGGCCTCGTGGTCAAAAACATGGCGGTAATGGCGGATTTTGGTTGTCAAAACTTCCACTTTGAGAAAAATTTTTAACATTCGCTCCCTCCCGAAACGGATCTCTATTACTGCTCATAGTAATGACAACCAGCGAAAACAACCACGATACCGTAAGCATAAAATATTGAAAATAATGCTTCAGGTTTTTGTGAAATAGACACACACATTTAAATGAAGTAAATCTACTGTAAAATAGCGTATATGTTTTCAAGTAATGCTTTAGCTATATTAGAAATAAATATCAAACGGCAATCTTTACACTGTCAATGTGTTGTTAAGCTTTAATGCAGGGGTCTCCAAACTACGGCCCGCGGGCCAGATGCGGCCCGTTGGGCCTCTCAATCCGGCCCGCAGAGACACTTAAGAAAAAAATAATATTATTAAACAAAATAAACTTTGTGCAGAAAGTTCACGTTATGACGCAAGCCAACTAGCTAGAGTGGCTTACGCCAATTTTTGTCCCAACTTCCTACTGAGACAGAATCTGTTGACATGCCATATTACACTGCAGTAAGATGGTTAAGTTGTGGAAAAGTGCTTTCAAGGGTTTTTGAGCTAAGGAAGGAGCTATTTTCTTAACTAATGAAGCTTGTGTTATGTACTTCCTTTTATTAAAATATTCGCTCTTTGACCAGCGGTATACGGTTCATCGGCCCTCAACATGCTGGATGAAAGTTTATTTGGCCCTATGGCTATAAAGTTTGGAGACCCCTGCTTTAATGCATAATCACATGCGCAATACTTGTGTTTTTGACTGTTTGTGAACAGCTTGGTGCAACTGTCTTTCTTGAATAGATGGGTAAATCTTAGTTAAAATGTCCAAAAAGGAGTTAGAAAAGTTAGCTTACCCCTATGACTTAAGTCGACTGGAAATATATTATAAGTAGGTATGTAATTTTTTTGAGTTTTTTTTGGTAGGATTGATTCTGGGTGTCTTATAAAGTATTATGATATTCTGGTAAATCTACTGAGAACTTATGAGGAAAATATCTTGAACTAGGAGAGCAAAAGAACGAAATTCAGAAATTCTATAATCATGTTGCTGGTTCTGTTTTGAGCCAAGATATTAGAAACTGGATTGTTATTGACAACCATGGATATACTACTGAACAGAACTACATTAATTTCCCATTGAAAATACTATTTCTTAAATCAAAGTGCATTGGTTTCTCTGACATAACACTTTTCTTATTGCTGCATGGAGGCAAACCTGTTTAAATAATTATAATGTAGGTGAAGATATTTAGCATGTTGTATAATTGTTATTATACAGACATTATTTATAATATTATGGCTTTGTGTAATGTATGTCAAGAACTTATTAATTCTCAAAAATGCTAACCTTCTTGCACTACTTTTCTTTTGTGTCCTTACAAATTGCAGTTACCTATACTAATTTTTTCTAGGTTCAAACAACCTGACAAATTTTTGAATTTTACATTTTGCCTTTGAATTTTTCTTTTTGTCTTTTGGTAAAAATATCAGTGAATGACTTAAAAATCAAGTTTATCTAAAATAGTATTTTGTACAAAGTAACTGTACATAATTGGAAAAGTCTCATGTTGAAGACAGATGTCGCTTCTTTTACTAGATTGCTACTCTTATTCTTTTAAATGATATCGTAATTGTTCAAAAGACATAAAAAGTTCTTTGCCATCAATTTTTGCTTCTTCCACATTCAACTTCATTGCAACCAATGCATCTTAAGTGAATTTTTAATCACCTGGAATTGAAAAACGTATGGATTTTGTCAGATGATGCAGTACTGTATTTAATGTTTCATGCATGTCATGATAAGCTTTTCTTGAGCAAATATTTCAAGGTAGGAGCAAAATTTGGCACATCATTGCACAAAGTAGTTATCTTGATTTTGATGTACTAACCTGTTTACTACACTGTGTAACAAACAATTCATTTACAGAAACACCAGATGGCATTTATAAAACTTTTAGCATAAAGCAAACCTTTACACACCATCATCATGATTGTCCATAATCTGTCAAATTGTCCAGGCTAGCTGTTTAATACAGGTATTTTTTATTGTACGACATGTACCAAAGAGCTCATTAATTAATCCTGCACTGCATTTGATTTCAATACAGCTCTGTCCTTAATATTTGCTTCATATTTTCAGAAAAATATCATGAAAAAATCCTGCATTTCAACTCAGTTGAAACAAAGAGTTTTAAGATATGCATATCTCGATAAGAACTGGTTGCTTTGCCTCGTCTAGCAAGCGATTAAGTAAAGAACAAATAAGACTGGATAAACATAACTTAAATTATAACTTAGGAGTAAAAACATTCACAAAATATATGCCATCACACTTCAAGTATTGACTTAAAACAAAACACTGAACACTTTAAATAGTAAACAATCTTACGTTGCTTACCGGTGTCATGAAATGTTTCCTTTTCTGGCATTACTTCAGCATCCGTCTACCAAACAAGTGTGCAGCATGTTTTAAAGATAAAATTTCTAAAAGTTTTTGTGCTTGGCATTGATATTTTATATAATCGCAATTGTGGTTGTCAAATCCGGGTGGGCGAAAAAAGTTTCATTTTATGAGCCCGCATCTTTCCGCTGACTTTGACAACCAAAATCCGCCATGTTTTTGACCACGCGGCCGCGCGCTAATAATTTATAGTAATTTGGTTGACGTTTCCCCTCCAGGTCTTATAGAACTCAATGGTTGGGACATCTATTGTTATCCGTTTAGCTTACGTTGATTGGGCAATATTGATCACCTGATCAATTTCCGCCATTTTGGTTCCTAGTTTTGAAATTTGAGCTAGTGTTTATATAGCAATTGCTGCTAGTAATACAGTATTTTGAGATAATATTGCGTTTTTTTATGGATAAGTGTGTAATAACTGATTGTTGAAGGCTACTAAATGTCATTACATATCGCAAGAATCAAGGATTACGAAAAAAATGAAAGAAATGCCTTTACGTCGAACTTACGAAATTTGATTGCGTATGGTGATTGTTGTGCTGAACTGCTTTTGATATAAGGTTCAATTAAATCAAATTCCAAATTATATTACATTCCGCGCATTGAATAGAAAAAATTGCTTCTTTCTTACAGTTCGAATAACATTTTAAACATGTATCTTCATTTATACATAAATGAGAATCTGCATACTCATCAAATTTTAAATAATGCATGCATATAAAGCAAAATAAATCTAGTTTTAAGTTAGAAAAAAGTTTAGGATTTAAGATTTAGTCATAGTGAGAATCATTTATCCATAAAAAAATAATTTTACACTTACGTGAAAGGATTCGTGATTAGTCACTCTTGAATCATAAATTATTATATCTAATTTATCTTTAGAAAAAATTACCAAATGAAAATTAACTTTTGTTAAATAGTTTTCGTAAATTATATTTAGTTGATTAATGGAAACACTTTAGCTTCTTTATAAAATGTTTTAACTTAGTCTACAGTAAATATTTTCATAAACTGATTTATTTAAATTTTTTTAAAAATTAATAATGACGATAGTTTACTGTCATTATTAATAAACTTTTTTCCAATTAATACAGCCACAGCAAAAGAACAATTCTTAATCTGTCTTTGTAACTTGTCACACTTAATTTGAAAAATCCCATTTCTGATCTCTCTTTGATGCTTCAATGCTTCAATTTGTTTTACCACCCACCCCCACCCCTACCATCATCATCAGGATTTAAGTTATAAATAAGCTTTTTGTTTTGTTTTTCCGAATTGGTCTTTTTCCTAAATGAGATTTTCTCATTTTTATATTGATTTGGAACAATCATAATACATATATTAGTTTCTCAATCATTCTGAAATATGACTTTGTAAATTATGTTCAAAAGAATGTAATAATCTCTGTATAGTGATTTCCTTTAAAGGTAATTAGGCTGTCGAAAAAGTTGTTAACGGAGCTTTTTTGAAAAAAAAATCTAACTAAATCATTCTCAGATTTTACAGATAATTTTGCTATATTAAGGAAATATTGTAATATTGTAATATTTTTGAAAATTGTTTCAAAAAATCTGGTAAATTGTTGAAATTGTTTTTTTATAAAAATTTTATATATGTGATCCTTAACTTCACCATTTAAAGTAAAAATGGTTTTTTTATATTGTCAATCAATTAATTTTTTTTTTGATGTATTCAATTTTTCACCAAATTTTGAATGAAAATATACTAACTATATTCCAAAGCCATCATCAGAGTATATACATAATATATTAATCCTAACACGGTTTTTAATATGCACATGAAAAACATGTGAATTGGACGAGATTTGAACTCGCACCTTCGGGATACTAGTCCGCCGCTCTACCTGTTGAGCTACCAAGCCCACAGGCACATGTTTTTCATGTGCATATTAAAAACCGTGTTAGGATTAATATATTATGTATATACTAACTATTTTCATTATTTCATTATTTGAAATAATTTTCATTTTTTTTCTTTAATTTCTTCATTTTTTCTTTTTGACCTAATTTTTCTTTTTCTTTATTTTTTATTTTTTTTCTTCACTGTCTATATTATCATCTGGACGATCTACGTTTACAAACATGTAACAATACTCCCGGGTTCAAACCGTTTACTTTATTAAAATCGAAGTTTTGTATTAAAACTTAGTAAAATTCTGACATTTACTGCATTGAGTCTATCACTTCTTTGCGTTCTTTTTGTAATTCTTTGATTCGTTTGGTTTGAGCTATACACATCAGCAAATAGCAAATGTTCGTGAACTTGATCGTAATTTTTGCTTTTTACTTCCACATGCACCAACTTTAATACATCTGTCAATACTTCACTGTGGGTATCGATGCGATGTTCACATTCAGCCAACTTATCATCTGTTATATTGTAGAGAAATTTCCTCTTCGGCGTCGAAGTCATTTTGATACACGACTTACAAAACACAGCTTAACCTTCATCTACTGTGTGTATATACTGTACTACAACTCGAACAAAATCGGTTTTTTTATTAAACATCAATGCAGTTTGTGTTATATGACAAAAAATTGCAAGTTTTAATGACTAGAATCATACCTAAATTTTAGAGAACACTAATAACTCAAACAAAATCCGCTTGCTGTCACCACATCTATTAAACAATTATTTTCAATAATTATGGATGATGCAATCTTATACTAACTTCAACAAAATCAAAAATATGAGTTTTGTAATAAAATTTAGATGCAAAAATTTTTTTTCACTGCTTTAATGTATTTAACACACAATGCGGTTTGTGTTATGACAAAAATTGCAAGTTTTATTGTATGTGAAACAAGTAAAAAAGCATGTTTGTAAGGTCACAAGGCTATTTTGCACAACAATTTACACTATAAAATCCAAGCATTTATTTCATCTACTTCACTTGCAACCACACACTTGTCGCACAGCAGTGAAAGCAAAAGAATAGTTAAATGTCAAAAGGACCGTGTTTTACGATACAAAAGACGGCAAACAAAAATGAAACAACAAAATAAAAAAGGAATAAAGATATACAACGCTGTATCAAAAGAAGTTTGTGATGAGATGCTGAATATAATTTACATGGAAGCAATTGAGATTCCAAAAGAAACACAAGCAAGACAACGACAAAAGGAACACAAACTTAAATTACTTGAAGAAAAGAAAAAACAAAAAAAAGCAGAAAAAATAAGAAAGAAAAATGTAATACGAAAATGTAACGAGTATTTGGATTTTATTTTTTTGGATATTAATCTTAGCAAAGATGAGAAACAATTACATTTTAATTGATTAATAAATTAATTGACGAATTGTAGTAAACATTGTCTTCAACCTTTAATTCGTCTGTCATCGTTTTGATATCACACTCATTTCAATTTTGAAGTTCATCCAAATTAGCTTGTGCTAATATTAACTTCACTTGAGGTTTTTCTTTTATTTTTTCATAATCAATTAACAAATGGTTTAATTCATCACATTCATCTTGCAAAGCTTGAAAATCTTTTAAATATTCATTTTGTTTTGCTTCATTTTGCGCTACCTTCTCTTTCAATTCTTCATATTCAGTCTGCAAATCAAATAGTTCTTTTCTTAAATCGCGAATTTCTTTTTGATTTCGCGCAAGTTCGATGTTTACATCATCATCATCATCCTCACATATATAATAAAATTTTCTCTTGATCCAATTTAATGTGTTTGGACTTGAATTTTCTGATGTGTTAAGACATGAATTGTCTGATGTGTTTGCAGTTGATCCTTCTGATTCTGGTGTACAAAACAAACTCAAATCCATTTTATAAAACAAACTTAACTACGGTGGCCCACAAGTACAATACACGAACACAAACAGAAGTACACGAACACAAATGAAAGTACACGAACACAAATGAAGATACACGAACACAAATGGAAGTACACGAACACAAACAGAAGTACACAAACACAAATAAGAGCACACGAACACACAGAAGTACACAAACACAAATAAGAGCACACGAACACACAGAAGTACACAAACACAAACAGAAGTACACCAACACAAATGGAAGTACAAGAACACAAATGAAAGTACACAAACACAAATAAGAGCACATGAACACAAACACAAATAAAAGCACACGAACACAAACAGAAGTACACAAACACAAATCCATATTCTGGTTAAATAGCAACAATGACTAAATGAGAAGTATAGCGGTCATCACAATTGCTAACGATTTAATACTTTGAGCTTACATCCACAAAATGGAAGAAGCAATACGATATTATTTTAGTAAGAATTATCAATACAAAACCATTTTGAGTTTACTCGATAAATTCCATGGCATTTCCATTTCAAGAAGTACGCTTTTAAATAAGTTAAAACAGTTTGGGTTGCGTCGGCAAGGGAATGTTGTTGACGAAAATCGTATCAGAGAATACATTTTACGAGAAATTAATGGATGCGGTAATATGCTTGGCTATAGAGCTATTTGGAGAAGTACGACGTTCGGTTGTTCAAACTGTACTTAAAGAAATCGACCCTGAAGCATCGAGACTTCGACGAGCAAACAGACTTACAAGAACAAACCATTTGAATCCCGGACCCAACTATGCGTGGCACGCTGACGGGTATGATAAACTGAAGCCATATGGCTTTGCAATTCATGGATGCATTGATGGCTTTAGTCGCCGAATATTATGGTTGGAAATCGTCAAATCGAATAACGATCCTCGAGTCGTTGGTCGTTTGTTTTTTGACTGTGTTCAGAAAATACAATGTTGTCCTACTCTGTTAAGAACCGATAGAGGTACGGAGAATGGTATAATGGCCACCATTCAATGCTTTCTACGAAGAAACCACCAGGATTCTCTAGCAGATTTAAAAGCACATCGCTATGGGTCATCGCATACCAACCAAAGGATAGAAGCCTGGTGGGCCATATTGCGTAAATCATGGGCGTCATGGTGGATAAACTTTTTTAAGGATCTTATTGCCCGCGGTGTACTGGATACTAGCAACGTTATGCATCTTCAGTGTCTTTGGTTCTGCTTTCACCCAGTGATGAAGGACTCACTAAGTGAAATGAAAGAATCATGGAATTCTCATTACGTACGCAAATCACGCTACTATACTGTACCTGGTATTCCAAATCAGCTTTATTTCCTTCCTGAATCTGTTGAAGCAGAAGATTACAAGAAAATGTTTGATCAACGAGAGATCAATCAGGCGGAAGACTTCATTGGCATGACAGATAATGAAAATTGTATTTATCAAGAATATTTTTCATACAATGCACATTTGCTTGAAGTTGAAACACCGCAGAACTGGAGAAGTGCGTTGATCACGTATGAACGTTTGTTAGCAGAAGCACAACCAAATCATTCTTAGAATAATTAGTACCATGTGCTGGTGTGTTTAATATTTGTAAAGCACTTTCTCTTGTAGAGGAACTGTTGTTATGTATGACATGAAAAATAACTTTTTCAAACCTTTATTAAGAATCGCAAACGCTCTTACGTAACACTAGAGTCACGGAAGTGATGAAAAAATCCTATACATCGGTCTTGCCAACCAAAAAAATAGACTGAAAGAAAAACTACAGTAGATATTTAGTTTTGACATAGAAAATAAAATAATGTGAAAGATTGTTTTAATAGTATATCATGGATTTCACCAACAACAACGAAACATCACATATCATAACATGTACAAAGCTAACAAAACTAGAGTGCCACATAAAATTCAGATAAAGCGTACGTAGATATAACTTCAATGTCCCCATTAGACAATATCAAAAGTCCACGAACTCTTCTCACGAAGAACTGATGAGAACTCTTCAACTAGTTCATTGTAGCACTGATAGGTGTGAGGAACTTCAAGTAAAGGACCACAAGTATGCGCCACAGGCCGACGAGCGAAACCATTTAAGTCAGCGAATGTGACCTTTAATTTCATTTCGGGCAGAACCACACTGGCTCCAGTAGTGAACTGAAGAAATGCACCGACGTTACTTCCAAGAGATTTGATGAATTTGGTCAAGTGTTCGAACGTTAGGTGCTCGTTGTCATTTTGTGGAGATGCATCAGGCATTTTAATGACTTTCTTTGGCGTAGGCTTTTTTTCATCGCAAAAACAAAAGAATGTTTGAGATATTCTGGAACATCATCAGAGTTAAATACATTTAGAGGATCAGGCATCTCACAAACATTGCTGTTCACTTGGAATATATCATTAGCAACTGCCTGTAGTGGCGGTGAATAGGCATTTGCCGATTGTGCTAGTAAAAGTGGCATATTATGCTAGTGGCAGTGCTCGTTTTTTGCCCAAATTATGCTCAAATTATGCTCGCTTTTCAAAATTATGCTACTTTTTTAAAAAATTATTCTGTGCACAAACTTCACAACTCACAAGACAAGTTTGAAAATGTATTTTATTAACCCTGGCCAGACGTTCTGGGCTTGGTTGTTCAAAACCTGGGTAACTTTATCCGGTGGTTGGGCCTATACAGCGAATAAATCTGCTATCCAGCGGATAGTTATCCAGCGAACAAAAGTAGGTTGCACAAAGCCTGGATAGTGTGGTGGATAACTATCCGCGGATAGCTTGCTAGTTGCTAACCATCTCGTGTAGCAGAGCACGACACAGTTTTGCACTCAAATGGCCTCCAGTTACCATGGTAAAGTATGCAAATTTCGAGTAAACAACGAACGGTGCGCGCGCTAGCAACAACGAACTGTGCGCGCTGGGTTTCAAAACAAATAAAAACAAATACAGTGAAAACTTAACCATGCAGTTTCTGACAAAGCCCTGGATAACAAATTTAACATTGAATAATCTCGCTAGTTTCTGAACCACGCAGTCCGGCTTGACTTCTCTAATTCGTTCTCCAACAGTTAATTAGCTTGTTATATTGAAGCATCACACTTGCTTGCAAGTAATCTGCAAGTGCACGATCTTGTTGATCCTTGAATGAAGCTGCAGGGATGCTGAATCTCTCTCGGCAGCAGACGATGGTTGGACCAACAGTATTTTCTTCACTGCCATGGACCAATTTGGGAGACGGTCTGCGTGGGCCTGCCACCACTCCACCTTCTTTTCCTCTTGTTCAATGACCACATCCTGAGCAGCAGCGACGTACTGTGGAAGCTCTCTAATTAGGCCATTGATAGTTGCATCATTGTCGAGGAAAGGGAAAATCCTTAGGGCTTCTATTGTGGCGGTGTAGGCCTCATCCATTGAACGGCAACTGGACACATGATTCTTGCAGCTTTGAAGGCCGTGACGGTGTCATAGAGCTTCACGTTAAACTTCTGCAAGAACCAAAGTATAGCCGGCTGTACACAAACTTTTGCCTTCCGTTCTAGACCGCGGCTCTCTGAGTAGCATCTTCGTTGGCAATTGCGGCAGCTGCGCGACATTAGAAAAGTGCGGAGCTTGGCATGCCTCGGTGACAGCCTTTAACTTCTCGTAGCATGAAAACACAAGGGGGCCGTCACCTTCCAAGTAGTATGTAGCTTTGACAAAATGCTCTCCTACATCAATGGTCACAACCAACTCAAGCTTAAGATCGACAAGGCGCTGAGGATATGAGAATATAGCTCGAAGCTGTGCCACAATCTTTGGAGCAATGTTCTCTACTTCCGCATCATTCAGGAATACAGCAACGTCTCCAAACTGCTCCAGTAGCTGCCTGTAAACTTCCCATTTTGACCACCAGCGTGTTTCGCTATACGATTTCGGCTTTCGATCGGTTAGATCCTGCCATGCCAACTTTGCTTTATGGCTGTGACTGAATAAGCGTACCCACAGGTTTCCAAACTCCAAAAGAGTAGGAATTTCCAGATGTTTGCCAACATTATCGAGCGTGTGGGAAAAGCAGACAATGTTCAACATCTTTGGGAAGATGAATGCTATCCGATCCAATGCTGCTTGATTGACACTTGCTCCATCCCTCATCGCTGCAAGCAAAGAGTTCGCCTTGATCCCAAATTCAACGCAAAGGGCTTCGTTGAGAACTCTTGCTAGTTCTTCTGAATTCACCGACTTTGAGCAAATGTCAATTCTTATAAGACGCTGTGTTATCATCCACTCATCATTAATAAAACGAAGGATTATCGCAATAGTCTCACCTTGCCTGGTGCTCCCGGTCAAATATTACTGAAACGTCCCTTGTCATATCTTCTCCTGGCAAAGACAGTTCCTTCTTTATTCTCTCAACCTCTTGCTTGAAAATAAGAGAAACATACTGTCCGAGATGCACACTATGAGTGAGGCGATACCCATTTTTCTCTAGCAAAGGACGTAGCCTGTCTACCTTCCCGATTGGAATCCCTGCTTTCAAAAATTCCTCCACTACTTCCTGTCGGTATGCCTGCTCAGCCAACGGCAGCGTGTTGTCTTTACGAGTCTTCTCTCTGCTGAGTGCCTCGGCTATCGTTTGTTCTGGTTATCTTTATAGGTTTTTTATTACCTTTTATCAACTAATATATATATGTATTTCATTACAGGCTCACTCTCTATTTTTGTTTACTACAACTGACTGCTTAAAAACGATCCCCCGGTTTTCTTTATTATAAAATGTATTATAACTATTTTTAGACATAATACATTTTATAATAAAAAACTTGAGCCTGAAATAAAGTATATACATATATATTAGTTAACTACTAAATGAGTAAGTGTTACTTCCAACTCTTCTTAATGACTGAAGGGAATTTTTATCAGATTGAGTAATTTGCCACAATTCACCATTAACCAAGTTTGATCTTCACTATCCACAAAACCATGAAGTATATAATGTGCATTTTGAGTTAGGGTCAAATAATTGTAAAAACAAACAGTGGCCTGAACAATTTGGTCAACAGTTGTGACATCTGAACATATGGGTCGCCTGAAAATCCTCCATCTAGCTGTGAGTATGCCAAATGCATTTTCTATAGTGCGTCTACATCTTGATAGCCATAGTTGTAGACAGCCTGTCGCACAGACAATCCTCTTCCTGGAAAAGGCTTCATCATCCAGTTCTTGTGGGTGAAAATATCATCCCCAGTAAACACATATGGCAACAGCCATCCATTAATCATAGAAGGCCCTAGAATTGGGAAAACCCCATTCTCTACTCCTTTGCAGATATCAGTTTGGGAAAAAATGGAAGAGTCATTGTCATGTCCATAGCTACCAATGCTTATGAACAAAAAGTGATATTTGGCATCACTCCCATTAACACTATGCTGTGGAAGCTTTTGTAGTTGTAAAACATAGAGCCAGCTTTTTTGGGACAGTCAATCCAAACGTGCTTTCCATCAACAGCTCCCATGCAGTTTGGAAAATCCCATTCTTGCTTGAACTCCTTTGCAACTTTCTTGAAATCCTCTTCTGTTTTTGGAAATTTTAGGTATATATCACTTAAGGCTTTCCAGACTGCAGCACATACCTCTCGTATAATTATAAATACTGTACTTCGGCCTATTCTGAAATTAAATGATTGTGATTGCTGAGAATCACCAGTGGTTAAAATCTTAGTGTTAACACAAGCCTTTCTTTTATGGTAAATGGCTCTCTGCTTCAACATTTTCTCTTTTTCACGTAAGGGCCCAATTTGATTGAGCAGGTGTTCCAGTCTCTCAGGAGATATTCGCATGAGCCTGTTAATTGCAGTCATGAAAAGTGTAGGTCAATAACATGGTCAATACAAATATGTAGTCAAGTTAGATTTATTAAAAAATGTTTGAATGAATATTTTTTTATGTTGTTCATTACTTGAAATAATACTCTCGATCTTGTAAATACAACTCTGTCGATAATGAATGAAATTGACCAAGAGTTTTAAGCTGTCTTAGCACTGGCCTCACCCAAAATCGTCTTTTTCATCTCTTTTTCTTTTAAACTGTCTCTCCCAACTTTGATGTATTTTGAAAGCACTGTTAAAAGGCCGCATAATTCGCTAATAGTATCGCTATTTTCAGATTACAAAGCACCATTTTGTCTAATTCAAACCACCGCTAAATTTTGGTAGGCTATCGACGATGTTGAATTATGTCATTGAAAAGCATTATGGCAAGCCACATGGTACAAAAGTGTATGGAGAATTCCAACTGCTAGTCGAGAATATCAACCATATGCTCAAAATATGATCTAGCATTTGAGAAAAACAAACTATACGGGTTGAGAATTTTAAGAAAAACACCCAACAGCCAAAAGGTTAACAAGCTTTTTATTGCTAGTGTGAGTACTGATGCTAAATGGCAGAGCTTGGATTTCCTAAAAAGATATGTGAAATCATTGGAAAAGAAGGCTCTTTAAAGATTTCTGCATTTTTAAACTGGTAGTTATGTGTTGACATGTGATTCAATTGATATTACATTTACAACCTTTCATGGCTTTTCACGACGGCCTATTGCCCACACATGTGGGCCAACACTAGAGCTACCAACAACATATGAATGCCTTGCAGAACTGGCAGAAAAGTTTACAAGCATAATGAGAGAAAGCACATGGTCATTTGACATTGTGTAAAGTTGTTTTTTATTATTTTTCACAATATCATATAGTTTTGTTTAAACAGAAAGAGAACTGACAGTTTTAAAAAAAATGTTCCACTCGTGGTCTATGAGCTTATTTTTGGCTTGCACTATTTTACTAAATACATTTGTTTCATTTGTTAAACTTTGTCAACATTAATCTTTGCCTCTAAAAACCTCTCAACAATATCAACTGTCTTCAAGTAATGTTCAATGCCATTATTCCCATCATCTTCTAGAGGGTTAACTTGTTGTTTGAGGTAATCATTCTAATTTATGCTTAGTTGCATGCTTGAAACAGGTATAACAACATTGTTGCTTGTGGCAACAGCTAATGGCCCCCCATTATCAATTCCATATACATCATCATTTATTGTTGTAGGATCATTCGGAGCTGAGCTAAGGTTTGAATGAAATAAATCCGAGGGAGTTTGATGATTTTCTGTCCTAAGACCATGGTGATCCCACTGTGATTTGAATTCATGTAATGATGCATTGATACGCACTAGATAAACGTAATGCAATGCCAATAGATGAATTTCATTAAGGGAGTTCAATAAACCATTGTTTCAATGAATCAACCAAAAAATCGAAATATGTCTTTGTAAAGTGCTGACATCGCTCTGTTCACTTCAGCCCATAATCGTTCTATTGTTTGATTGTGCACACTTTTTCCGGCTATGAACCTTTCCCTGTCATTGCCTTGATATTCTATCATAAATCGTGACACATCCACATTCTCACTGCCATGATCACCTCGTACACGAGAGGGTAAGCCAAACTTTTACACTCCACCTTAAAATAATTCAAGGACAGTATCGGCTCTGTTATTTGTGCAACAATGCAGGTAAACAATCATTCGGCTGAATTCATCTATGCAACCATTGATTACAAATCCTTGTGCAATCAGTTTATGGTTTGAATCAATGTGCGATAAATAATTAGGACCTTTGACATTATAGACACGCCTGCAGATTGCAAAACGTTTCCGAATGCTTCTACCAATTTGATCAACCCTCCAAAGACTTTCTCGAATTCTAGTGCGTTGAAGATGAATATTTCTGCCCCTCAAACCACCCCTTATGTAAGTTTCACCGCTGTATGATGTTAATTGAAGAATTTGTCTAACTTCTTCATCCAAGTTGGCATCACTAATATCTGAGAAGCTTTACTTAATTAAAAAAGTCGATTCTTCTCCTGTGTAATGTTCTGGTAGAAATTCAAAAAAAGCTAGCAATGTTCGTCCAGTCATTAACATATCACGAGGTTTCTCAACTTTTTCTTTTCTGATATTATAAGCTGGTCTACCTCCAGTACTTATAAGCATATGAATGGCATGCATATTTTCATTCGTGGACAATTCCTGCTCGAGACATGTCTCTCAAAGGCACACGACAGTTTCTCCAGTTCCTCCTCCATTACAGTGATCAAGTCCTCCAGCAACATGGCAACATCATCAGAAGAGGAATCACGAGATGAGCTTGTTATTGTGTACACTGAAACAGTCCAAAACATTGCTGCAACAATAGATATGTAGTTTTCAAATTTATTTTTGCAATATTCGATACCTATTGGGTCTTTGTTTTGAAATAATTGAAGCCTTTGGCCAAACAATCTCTGTAAACCAATAAAAAAATCTATGAGTTCTTAAATGTCTTCGTCCATGATTGCAAGAAATTCCAGAATTCTTTCAAAGTAAATCAAGTATTGCCAGAAACAGTAGTTTACTGCTAAGTCGCTGACCATTGTTACTGTTATAAATCTGGACAACAACATAAAATTCTTGTCTTATTTTTAGATTCTTGCTATGTATATCAGAATCTCAACCATCGCCTAATATTCTCAACCGTTGCTAAATATTCTCAACTATTGCTAAATATTCTCAACTATTGCTAAATATTCTTGACTATCGCTTAAAATTCTCAACCCGTATAGTTTGTTTTTCTCAAATGCTATATCAGATTTTGAGCATATGGTTTATATTCTCGACTAGCGGTTGGAATTCTCAATACACTTTTGTCAGTGTAATATATATATCAGTGCTACTTACGGACACCTCCCGGAAGCAGGCACATTTCGTAAGCGGACACTGCTTTTCAGTCCTGGCCAATACGCTATTAACTTACTATATTTACAAGAGATATACTATTTACCGAGCCGAGGACTCGAGCTCAGACTCGAGCTGGGACTCATGCTTGGACTCGAGCTAGGATTCTACTTAGAAGTCGAAACTTTGGACTAAAAGTAAGTCCTATATCGAGTAAATTGGTTAGGTTTCTCATGAACTTTTACTACAAATCACAATTGTTTTCACAGCAAACCAATCTTGATTTACAATACTTCAATACATCAACTTGATTGTCTTTCAAGAGCGTTTTTTGACGTATATGAGAATATAAGAATAAAAAGTCGTTTGCTTTAATCGACCGATGATCAACATGCATTTGTTGTACAGACTTTATTGACTTACATATATACAAGGGTCTCAATGGGGCTTACAGAAAAGATATAAAAAGTTTTAAAGACCAGCAATATTTGCTTCAATTGAAAACTTTGAAAGCATTGGAAAGACTTGGATTGTCAGTTGTTATATGCATGAAGTGCACGTGATTAAAAGTTGGATTTTGACATTATTACTTAGAGAAACATAAAATAAGTGGGAAATAAAATCAATTTTATTATTGTCGAGCTAGTGAAACAGCAAGGGATCTCGTGACAGAAGTAAGACATTTGTATTAGTATTTTAGTTGTCAGTTTTGTTTGTTTGTTTAGAGGACACGTATTCATATTTTGCATGCTTGTAATACAATACTCCTATTTTACATCTGTAATTTTGTTATACAGATCGAGTTGATTATCAAATACGATTTATGAGACTTCTTTCCTGTATGCCCATAACTGCTAACCCGTCATCTAATTGCTGAGGAAACACTATTTGATTTCTGGCTAACTTTGGTTCCAAGGAATTAGAACGAAATACAGAGATAGGAAGTATGTCAAAGGAGAACGATTGTAATGATATTAAATGGGCTGGAACAAAAAGAAGAAACGGTAAAGCGACTTTAACACGCTTATAAATGCTAATCAGTCGTCCAATTTCTCAGGAAACAGACCTTATTATCATAACCTATATATCATATATAACATTTGACAATATTGTAGAGTGGTTTCCAAACTATGAAAACACCACTTGAAAACACTAATTCTTATTTTAACTATCAATGGTCGTTGTAATTAGGTTATCAACATATCTGAAGGATTCCCACAGATATAAAAAAAATTCAACTGACAAGCTCAAGCCCAAGCAACAAACTACAGAAATTTTACCTGATTATGCTAGCGACTTATGAATACTCCCATCTACACCCTCATATACGGCCTTGTGATTTGTTTCATTTTGTCATAAAATTATTAAAGAACTCTGTTTCCAAATATTATGCATTTGCTGATTGCAAATAATGTTCAAAACGTGAAAGCGATCAGCGAAGGCTTTGTTCATTGCAAGTGTTGCATATATATTAATAAACAGTGTATTTCCTCAGCTGAAGTATCAAGTGTGACATGCGTGTTGAGGTTCGTTGTTATTTTGACATTAGGTAAATTCAATTAGAAAACATAATATTTGCAAGTCGTAAGACTCGAGAGAAAAATAATGTCATTCACTTTCACCTTTTCATCCAATTCACCAACAAATATGGTGACCAGAATAAACAGCGTAATAAATAAACAATGCAAATAATTACTGATAACTCGAGTACAACAGCCTCATATAGTTCATCGAAACAAAATAGCAAAGCTTGCATTGGTAAAATATTTTGAGCTTTTAAGTTTCAACTACATTTATAATGTTTAGCGAATATTTTTAACGAGAACAGAAATTCGTTTGGCCAACAGATCAATCGAGCTAATGCTAATTTCCATACGTTATATGACACAAGGGATTGGCAATACATTATTATACAAGAGTACGTTTGGGCTGTATTGTTTTGCCATTCTTATTTTTGTAGAGGATTGTGCTTCAACGATTATGTGCCGATGGCAATTACTTTGAATAATTGTCTCGCAAACGGGAATCATGCAAGTGTTTCATTGTCTTTATTGCATAAATTGTGATTCGTTAGTTCTCATTGTGATGTTATTACACAGACCATTCTTTTCGCTGCTAACTTTCGATCGCAACGCACCAAGTTAATAGACCTTTCCACGAGATTCAATTTACCACGGGCGGAGAGGGAGGCTGAGCCTGCAGACAGTCACCACTTAGGGGCTGATTACATGGAGCATTTTCAACCCTGGGTTGAACTGAACCCTTTTAAGTGAGTTGAAATTTATTGCGATTATATGGAAATCTTGTCCCCGGGGATGGAAATTACCGGGTAAACGCGCGAAATTTAAATATATAAAACATGGCTGCCGAAAATCACCAAAACATAACATTTCAAGTTATTCAATGTGGAATCTTAATAGCGCTGATAATACAGTGCTGTGGTATGGCTATTGCATACAGAATGATGCAGCAGAAGAGGTTAAGGATACTTGATGCATATTTTCAAGCAAAAAACCAAGAAACTGATGAGAAAGAGAAGGCATCTAATGCTTCGTCGGCTTTGCCGAAAACCAAGAAGCACCTGGGTAGTATTTGGTAGGACCGATCAGTGGTGGAGGAATCTAATTAGTGAGAATGCTTTATCCATTTCATGGAAAAAATTTGAGAATGAGCAAAGAAAACTTTTACCGTTTGGTTGCTGAACTAGATCCTGTAATTGGTCCTAAACCAAATTCACCCAACTACAGGCTGCTTAGCTCAAGCAAGAAGGTGGCTGTAACGTTATACTACCTTAAGGACACTGGCTCTTTGTGGATGACTGCTAATACTTTTGGCATTCATCAGTGTACAGCCTCTAAAGTCATTAAGGAAGTGTGTTCTGCTATCAACAAATTATTAGGGCCCAAATACATTTTCTTGCCAAAGAATGAGAAAGAAATGAGGAAAAAAGCTTCTGAATTTGAATTAAAATTTGGTATGGTGCAAGCCTTTGGACTGATTGATGGTACTCACATTCCAATCAAATGCCCACCAGAAAATTCTCAAGATTTTTTTAATTACAAACAGTATTTTTCTCTCAATGTCCAAGCTGTTTGTGACAGTAAGGGTTACTTTATGGATGTAGAGTGTAGGTGGCCTGGATCAGTGCATGATGCAAAAGTGTTTGCAAATTCATCTGTTTGTAAAAGGCTTAACAGCAGACAGTTACCAATCACCTACCTCACACTTTTACCAGGTCATGATCCAGTTCCAAATTATCTTATAGGGGATCCAGCATACCCCTTAACACAATTTTGTCTAAAGGAGTACCAAACATGCACAGACAATGCCCAGATAATATTTAATAGTATGCTCAGATCAGCAAGAAATCAAATTGAATGTGCTTTTGGCAGACTCAAAGCTCGTTGGGGTTTCCTCAACCGAAAAGTGGACATAAAGTTTGATTTACTTCCAACAGTCATATACAGTTGTTTTGTATTGCATAATTTCTGCGAACAAAATGGTGACTTCTTACTAAATGAAAAGGAAATTTACTTGCAGGTGTTACAACATGTACAAGATGAAGATACTACACCAAATGTGCCTGATCAAATATATTCATGTAACAACTTAGATGGTGAAACTGTTCGTTCACTACTAACAGATTACATTACCCATAACTTGCCTTATAACTATTATTAACATAACTTACAGGCTACTTGCTACTATTAAAAACTATTGAATATCATACATTTATGTTTCAAAAACAATGCTGTTTTATTGTTGTGAGAATCAGGTTGTGGAATATACTGCAAACAACCAAATATTAACTATTGGAAAAGTATTTAACTTTTTAAAATACATAATTTGCATGCATCTTTACAGAAAGGCAATATTCACTGTTGTTAAAGAGTTTCATAAGTAAAACAGTTTTATGCATTTTGATTGTCATTGTCAATTTTCCGGGAGCAATGATCTTCAAAATCGAATTGGCAAGTACCATAATTATTGTGGAATGTTGCATTAGGCATGTGACCAGGAACATGGTAAGGATTAGGACTATAGGGCATGCCTTGTAGATGGTTGTTTTTCTGTGCACATACCTGAGTCATCATTTGCATTGATTGGGCAACTTGGGCAATAGATTGACTCATTTGCTGCATTGCTGTGGCAAAGGTTACATCAGACTGCTTTATTGCATCAGTCATGTCTTTCCTGAATTGTGCATCTTCTTTGGCCTCCTTTAACAGGAGCTGGTCACGCTGGGCAGCACTTAACTGTCGTTCAAGATGCTTTCTTTTGTTGTCAATTAATCTTGGAACCATTGCCATTGCCTTCCGTTTTCTTGTACCACTGTCCAGGTCCAAACAGTCGTCTAATGAAACATCATTGTTCTCATCATTCAGGCTTTCTGATGGGGAAAGAGAAGTAGGAAAAATTACATCATCCTGCTCTTTTGCATTGGTGGCATTAACTTCCTCAGTGAAAGTTCCACATTTCAATGGCTCTGTCGCCGGAGAACCTCCCCATATCTTCACCAGTTCATCATAAAATTGTAACACAATTTTTCCGCTACCACTGCGACATCCACTAGTTACAGCAACAGAGAAGTTATGTCGAATTTCTTTCAGTTTTTCATGGACACGCTGATATCCTTTCTTTACAAGTTTTTTATCATGATCTTGCGCAACTCGTAGGGTTTTTTTCTCTTTTTTTTGCTCCTCACTAAGGACATCATCTTTCAAGCCAAATATTGGATGAGTTGTAACAGATGGCGGACCAAACTGGGTCGGGTCATCAGCATATATTCTCGCCATTTCCACGCGTATTGCTTCGTATAATCGGACTTTATCAGCATAGAAATCCAAGTTTTGAAACTCCATTTGGCTTTTATAGTTGGCCAAACAGCGTATCAAGCTCTCCATTTTGTCATCCTTGTCCCAACGAAATCTTCTTTCGCGATAAGTGATTGTATTTAGAAGTTCTTCCTTATTTTCCAGATCCTCGTGTATCGTCTCCTCCATTTTGCTAAAGACAACAATCAGACTACGCATGCTCAAATATCTCGGCCCTGGGTTGAAAACAATTACATGGCGTAACTTTCAACCCAGTGTTGAACTCAGCACTGGGTTGAAATTTCAACTCGATTTGCAGAAACAGGGTTGAAATTTCAGCCCCGGGGTTGAACTAAGCACTGGGTTGAAAATTTGCCATATAATCGCACGTTTGGTATAACAAATGTTTCGTATTAAGACTGGGCTGAAATTTCAACTCACTTAAAAGGGTTCAGTTCAACCCAAGGTTGAAAATGCTCCATGTAATCAGCCCCTTAGAATAGTAGATTTAAAACACATACTGCAAAAGAACAATAATTAAATATTAATACATCTCTTTGATTATGCGGCATGCAACACGGACGCAGGTTCAACAAACTCGTGAAATATTTTAAAGAAGCTTTGCTAAAATTACACTGGCAAACGTACGCAGCAAAATATTTAGTTATTAATTTTACAGTTTTTACATCTCGTATTAAGACATCGTTCAAAATTTGTAGAATGTTCATAACCCAAAATCTGAACATGTATTTGTGGAAATTGTTTTATCAATAAAAACCTTTATAGGTATGTCATTTACACTTAGTCGGGTTATACACGTCCATACTATTGTATACTGACGTACATAAAGAGTGCACAATATTTTGTCTAGAATTATCCACAAAAATCAGAGGAAATAGCCAATCCTAGTTTTAAACATACGTGTAATTAAGGCCCTGTTCACACGACCGGATTCTTTAGCTGCGCTACTGTTTCTATTCGCGTGCTTTCTTGCATGTGTTAGTAATAACAACAATGGCCGGCAATTCAAATACTATGCAAGGAAGACATGCCTTTTTTGGACAGATAGTGAAGTGGAACTGTTGCTGGAGTGTGTGAAGTTTTTGCATCAAACTGTATATACGAGGGCAAGGACTGGGAGAGTATATCATGACTTTCTTCGATTTGTGCAATTATATTTGGACTGGTGCTCCTGCAACCAACAGTATTGAAGGTGAGCGCATGATGATGATGAACCTTTGGCATCTACTGAATACCCAGTCACATCCAAAGATTCTGCAAACTTAGGGAGAAGTGATAGGTGTGAAAAGATTTCTTAATCAACGGTGCGTGGGAAAAATGGGAGGCAAAAAATCTCTGGAATCACAGCAGCTACATTTCTTAAAAGAAGACTTGCAACTAAAGTGAAAGCGGCTTGAGCAAGGTGAGACCCTTCACAACGAATTTATAAGTGAAGCAAAGAAGATGACAACAAGTATGGATAAAATGGCCACTGCAATGACAAGTTGCTTTCAAATGATGGAAAACATTCTTCATACACAGCATCAACAACAGCTACCACAACCTGCATTTTATGGCAATGGTTTTCCACAAATGAGCTCACAAAGTGTATTGCCAAATTTTTATGTCCATGAAAATCAAAGAAATAGAAGGCAGAACTTTACCTTGCCTACTGATTTTACTCAACTTCATGAGGAAGGGCATGACAATTAGATTTAATTGATATTCAAACTAATTTTAAGGGAGTTTCAAAAAAAATTTTATTACTATATTGGAACTTAGCAAGGGATAACTGCTTTAAAATCTATTAACACCATGCAATAAACTATTTATTTCTAAGCTTCCTTTTTTACATTGTTTTCTACTTAACACATAGCAATGACATTAAACACTTGATACAAATTTCAGATATATACATACATGATTTGTCAAGGGGCTCCAATTTGAGAAATTACAGTGTAGATGTTTGCAAACAAAAGTGAAGCAATACATGATTATTTTTATGTTAGATGCTTACAATTACTATATTCTCACAGAATATAATTTTTTGATTGGCAGGTTTGCATTGCATTCTCAATGTGGGGAAACATCTGGATTTTTTGTTCTTCGAAGCATTTGACCAGATGCAGATGCATTTTCTCCTGCAGCCAGGTAACAGAGCAAGGGTTCACACCATTAGCCAAAGCAACACCATTTGCCAACGCAAAAAGACCACAATATAATGATCCTTTTTGATGTTGTTGGAGAATCACTTTGACATTTAAAGAACCATCCTGTTCTTGAAGGTTTTTGTAAACAATCTGGAGTAGCCTTTTTAATGATGAGTTCAGGTTGGTACTCATAGATTCAAAGACTACTATTTCACCAGTCATGGATGTAGAAACCACCCAGCGGTGACCAATATTGTGACATTGAATTGCTTGGGTGATATTTTCAGGAATATTTTATGAGTTTGTTACTGTATGTGCTGCTACAACTGTGTTCAGACCTCCCACTCCTGTACCAAGATCACATATTAATTTCTGTTCTGCATCAATATAGTCATCTGAAAGCCATCCATTTAAATTTAGAAGCATGTCTTTCTGAGCATATGACACAACTTTATTCTTTGAATATCTACCCAACACTCCTCAGAATTTTCAATTTTCTCATTGTTGTTCAGTTTCATCTTTTTTGCTAGTTGCTCTACAATTACTTGTAATTTGCATTTCTCATGCTTCTCTTCTTTTTCAAGCTTCTCTTCAAGTACTTCAATTGTTTCACTTTTTAACTCAGCTGCTCTTCCCACTCGTTTACCTGGACACCTCTTGCATTTTCATTTTGGCAAAGCAGATTGTGACCTACACTTTGAAATTTGTTTCTTTTTTGGAGATAAAGACTTGTTTTTTAATGATAATCGATGTTTTCTGTAATGCGATTTGACTTGTGCTATTTGCAATATTTCGCAGGAGTTGTAATAGCTCATGTTTGTAAAGATACGTTCTATCACTGCGCTTATTAATCCATTCGTTCCACGCCTTCTCTCGATGAAAATCGCAAACATGAATGTGTGTTTCTAACCCAAAAAAAACCCATTCATTAAGTAAGTTCGTCAAAAAAGGCCATTGCTTTGTTTCGTCGTACTAGGAAAACACTGTTTGATTGCTCCAATTTGAGCTAATGAAAAATCAACCATTATGTTTTTAGGTTTTCACAGATTAGGATTCTCTTGACTGATGATGTTCAGGACTTCTGATATGAAATCCATGTCCTCATATTGGGATATGAAGACAGCAACAACGATGTAACAAACATTTGATCGGACACATAAGAAAAACAACGGTAGTGCATACCTCAAGAGATGCGAATTGGAAAACTTTAAAACATTAACTTTCCAAGTGACAAGAAAATAAGGTATTTTGTATTACCTACATGTGCGATAAGTGGCATCCATTAAATACATTTCGTTCTCATAATGCAATAATAAGTGCTTCATCCAACAAGACATACAAAAAGAAACTTCCTCTTCTCCAGACCATTTTCTTTCAAAAGCTAAAAAAAAGAGAATAAGTACATGTCAGCATAGTTTATTTGAAACAGAGGCATTCAAAGGAAAAATAGTTGTGAAACTGTTTATATCGTTTTTTAAACCCATGCAGGGTTAATATTTTCCATAATATCTTACCCTTTAAAGGCGGATCTCCATTAGACGGAAAAAGTCGCGGCGGAAAATTATCACTTCACATCGCTGTACGAATAGTAGGAACCATTTCTACTATTCGAGGCTCGACATTTTTTCGCTAAAGAAAGAACCAATAAAAACGTCGTTTGCTTCTGATGAATCAGCACAAAATACAACCAAGATGGCTGACTTTACGTGTGAAAATTCTACTGAGATTCAATTGGAAGTTTTTGAGTCGGAAGGAGGATTATTCCAAGCTAACGACAATTCAAGTGCAGAAAGTCAAGTTCTTCTCGATTTTGATAAAGAAATCTTCATCGAGGCTGTTAGGAAATTTCGTTGTTTGTGGGATATAAACGACCATAGTTACAAGGATAGAAATATGAAAGTTAATGCTTGGAAACAATTGGCTGTGTTATTTCAAAAAGATGGTGAGTGCTTGGCTACATTTTAATATGAATATTTATGGCACATGTCATGATAGTTTAGTTACTACCTTTGTGATAGCAGTGACTAGGAATATTTAAGTGAATTTGATTATTTTCTTTCAGTTTTATTTTTGCAGAAGACATTGAAGAATCTAAAAGATAACTTGAAAAGATGTCTTGATCGAAGAAAGGCTCTAACCAGGTCAGGTGCAGCTTACACAACACTGCCTACTTGTAAATACTTCAACTTGATGAAATTTTTACATGAGAAAACAGAAAATAAGGCGACAGACAGCAATATTGTTCATCCAGATGTCATTGACAATAGTTTGTCAACTCATACCAATCATCAAAGTTTCATTTCTTCTTCACCAAACTTAATCAATGCTGTTGCACCATCTCCACCAAGTGCATGTAGTTCCGACACATCATCAGAACCATCTGAAGCAAGAAAACGCTCTAAACGAAAGTCACTCGGCGGGCTCAACTCAACCTGTAGTTAAAAATTAGCTTATCAGTTGATAGATTAGTAAATGGATAAGGTTTCATCATGTGCCTTTTTCAGCCAAATGCATCATCTGCCACAAAAACATAAGGCAATACTTTATCAGAAGATGTTATTAAGCAATCGTTTGGAATGCTTAATTTCTTATGTTCAATTGCATATCCCATGTGGCTATTATTGTAGACTCTGCCATCACTCTGCCTTCCACTATCTCCAATATCAACAAGAGTGAATTTATATGTTGCATCGCAAACGGCCAACAAAACTATACTGTGATTTTTCTTGTAATTGAAGTATACAGATGCCAAGCCTGCAGGTGCAAACATAACAACATGTTTCCAATCAATTGCACCAATGCAGTTTTGAAAATTCCACCGGTTCTCGAATTCTTTGGCAATATTATTCCATTCATTTTCAGTTCTTGGAGCTTTTATGTATTTTTGTTCACACAACCTATTCCACAGGGCATCACAAGTTTCATTGATGATTCTCCCAACAGTGGTGGAACTCATTCAATAGTTGCCACTTATTGTAGTATGTGCATCACCAGTAGTAAGATATCGTAAAGTTATTGAAAGTCGTTCATCTGGACCAATAGGTTCACGTATTTTTGTCATACATTTTGTAAAATCACTAGCTACGTATCCAAGAAGTTTCTCATATGTTTTTGGAGACATACGAAAATATTTGAAGAACATTAGTTGATCGTAGAGCTTGAGATCTTTCACAAGATTGTAATATTCACCTTTCTCCTTCCGTTCCTCGTAAAGCCGTCGGACCCAGAACCTTCTTTTTTTGCTTTTTTGACAAGCCTAGCATTTTTCTTCTACACCAAAGATATCGAAATAAATGTTTTCTGCGGAGCAATAACAAAAGTCGTAAATTTATTGCAGCCATGATGCTCAGTGCTTTCAACGTGGAGATGTGTTTTCAATTCCGCCGCGCAAAAATTCTCCATACAGCCCGCCGCGACTTTTTCCGTCTAGTGGAGATCCGCCTTAAAAGTTTAACTTTGACGTTACCTGACAAAATATAAAATCTTTTGGGAAAGCTTCACTCCATTCATCGCATTTAATTTGCAAATTTAATTGGTCATCATCTGCCTTTTTTTCCCAATACGTGAAGTGTTTAATATATTTCCCAATACGTGAAGTGTTTAATATATTTCGTATATCATTATCTCTTGGATAATACCGTGGACTTAATTCAGATGGTGGTTCTTGCCCACAAAACAATTCCGTTTTGACAAAATTTCTCAAATGACATCGGACTTCTGTGTCACTTCGAACCCCCATAACATCCATTTCTCTTACTTTATTTACAATTTGAGGAAGGATTGGCTAGTGAAATTCTGCTTCCTATAAAAGGTCAATATAGTTATTCAATTTCCTATTAGCAATTTTGTCACACAGAATTGACATTATCAACCCATATTAATTCTTTAGTAGAGAATGGATATGGTCGGCAAAAAGTGTTAATAGCACTGTACCTCGCCTTGTGTTATATGAAACATATGACTGTTTACCTTAGGAAGTTTTAGCAGAAAGAGATCCATCACATTGACTTTCTTCCCAGCTGACAGATCATTTTTTAAAATAGAACTTGCCGTTCTCATTTTTCTGTCTGGTTTTTTTCATCGCCACTTACTTCCACCTGGAATTGTTACAAAAATGGACAAAATGACCTACTTATCTGAGAGAGCATTTGTTTTAGAACTATACACCGCCTTACGATGCATATAACAATGACTTCTTAACGCATATTCAGGAAATTTCAGAATTCTTAAAGTGGTTCTATGACGAAAACTTAACGTTAAAAAATCATCGATTTTAGCATTCAATAGTTTAAACACATATCAATTATTGCTTTCGTAAAATGTAAGCAAAAATAATAATATAACGAGGGAGTTATGAACATTTGAAATGTCTAATTTTCATGTCGGCCAATAAAATCGGCCATTTTGAATATTTGCAATCAGCAAACGTCTGTGACGTCATAGTCTTAACACGGCAAGAAGCGCACATTGGAAATGAATGTGGCCATTGTTCGTTGGATCTTGTTGTCAACCCTCAAGAGTGCCCATGCTGCATGGAAATAAAGCAATGCCGTGGTAAAATGTATCAGTTCGAAATCGATGAAAGGAAATGCATTTTGGATCACCCTTGCTTTAACGAAGTTTGCCTGAACGAATTTGTTCTTCAAGCAGCTTCGTTAGGTTTAAAGACCAAAGGTCATCGCATGATACAGACACTTCATTTTGTATTTCCTTTAAAACCTTAGTATAAATGTATATTATATATTGAAAGTTTGCCTGGATGTATTATTGGTTCTCTCAAATTGTGAAAATTTATCATCTGCAATATATGTAAGTATATAATAATTGCAACTTGTGCTAACCTGAAGCCGCTCTCTTGACGTTGTTGGTGTTTGTGATTTCTTCCAAATAGTAGGTACGGCACCAGGTTTGTGCCGTCTAGTCATACCACCCAAATGGAATAAACGCTCAAAACAATCATCCGAGAAGGGATTCGAACAAATCATAAATCGAATTTCGCGCGAACTCGGATTAAAATTTGCGCGCTTCGTCTGAACAAATTTAACCCAAATTCTTCTCAAAGACTCGCCGTTTGGGCTTTTATGTAATGAAATGCCTGTACTTCTATCAGACTTATTACTGCAATCTTGCACGACACAGCGTGTTGAAAGCATGTTAAAAAAATTGAGTTATACAACCTTTTAAATCTCTATTTGTATATAGTGTTATATTGTAAACAGCTGCGAGTTAAGACTATGACGTCACAAGCACCTTCCTACTTGAAAATTCAAATATGGCGCATTTTAATGGCGGCTCTTAAAGTTCAAGTTTTATCGCTACGTAACTCGAGCAGCATGAAATACATTGCGGTAAAATTTCGCCAGAAGACATTTTTTTACATGCACTATTAATCTATGAAAAAAAAACAAGAGGCAAAATTTTCGTCATAGTACCACTTTAAAAACTTGACTTTGCTGGGACATCTTAGTTTTTTTGAAGACTAATAACGTACGATGTTTCCGAAAGGTGTGATCATGATTCCGAAAATATTTTTTTTATTTTACGTAAACAGAATTATCATCATGTTGCACTGTTGCACTAATATATGCATTAATTTATACCTCTTTCATTTCTATAGCTCTCTGTCTATTTAGCTTTGTGTGTTCATCAATATCTTCATCTTGGTGACACTGATAATGCAGGCCACAAGCAGATATGAATGGCATTCCGTCAAAAGATAAGGAAACCCCGCAAGTTTTTGCAGTTGTGCTCCATCAAATTCTTTCAAATAAACCTTTCCCAGCGAGTATTTCGTGTGTAATCTTGTCTATTAAACACTTACATCAGTTCATTCATGTCATCATTAAGTATTCAGTTCATACATGGCATCATTAAGTATTTGGTTCATACATGTCATCATTGAGTATTTGGTTCATACATGTCATCATTAAGTATTTAGTTCATACATGTCATCATTAAGTTTTTGGTTCGCACATGTCATCATTAAGTATTCGGGTCAAATATGTTATCATGCTTTAATATTTAAAATTTAAACAAAAGTTCTGCTTTAATATGCATATAAAATTTTGTGAAAGTTCTTTTTTCACCACTGCACAATAATTAAAAAGTAGTATATCTCTGGACAAGCGTATGCTTGCTGCATTGAAATTATTATATAATATATACCTATTTTTTTGGGTACAGTATGAACATGTGCTTTGGGTTGAAAGACTTTGTCAAGAAACATTTTTACACAGTGATCAAATATGTGACAGGGAAATGAATTGGAAGTAATTAATCTGCGTGCTTTTTCGATTTCAGTATGGAAGTTTTCATAATATTATACTGTGTTTATATTTTGGTGGGATGAAGAAGCTGTGAAAATTAGTAAAAAGACCAGTGAACGTAGGCTTTCTGTATATGGACGTGAAGAATAGTGATGTCAAGAAATGAAAGTTTTCCATTGTGTTCGATTCCACTCGTAAACTTAGTATTGGGGTGTTTGTGGGTTAGATAGGTAAGAAAGTGTTGCACATGGTCAGCACTATGAAAAAGGAGAAAACAATCAACAACGTATCTTCTATAAAGCAAGGGTTTAAAGTGAGAGGGACAATTTTTGAGCCATATTTCTTCATGGAACGACAGGAATATGTTAGCAACGCCATCAACTTGGTGGTATAGATGACCGTTAAATAAAAAACAACAATTCTTAACTGCGAGGTTTAGGACATTAGTAAAGTTGTGGCGACTGAGACTTTGAAAAGAATTATGGTGGGCGAACAAACGCTTTGTAAATATTTCAATGGTTTCATTGAAATAATTATTATTGGTGTTTTATAGGGAGTACCACCACCATCTATATTTAAAGTATCCCCATCATATCATTTGTATCTACAACTTCCTCATTTTCAGCCCTTCTTAAATCATCTCTTTAATAAAAAAAATTAATTAAATACCCGTTTTTTTAATTTTTTCTTTCTTTTTCAATATATTGTATGCTTTTATTACTTCATATCTTTTTGTATTATTAGTTATTCCATTAATCAAATCATTTTCGTTACGTCTTCTCTTATATTCTGCTAATAATTTATTTATTTGACTTGTGTCAACAAGACCAAATTTCTCAACACTATCGTTTACCATTACTAATAATTATGTTATAAGTATCTTCTAATAAATATCCTGTTGGAACATCTTCACATAATAAATGTTTTATATTGTCACTATGTTTTTGTTTTAAACTTCTAATTAACATTTTTTAATGATATGGATTCTATTTCATCACTGTTCTATGTCACTAGGAAGTCATGTGAGATAGAGCGCGCGTTATCAAGATCACTTCGAGCGTAGATTTCACAGTGATCAGTTACAAAAGGTTCCTTTCCATACTATATTACAAATTTTTTGAATTATGGCTTCTACAAGTGAAGAGTATAAGACAAGGGATGATGTCGGAGATGAAGCAGCACTCCTGTGTTTTGCTGAACACGATGAACAAGATGACATGATGGAAGAAATAGAAGAAGTGCAAGTCACATTAAAGAATTTGAAAGCGGCAACTGCCATTTGTAGGATGAGTGAAGCAATGAGTGAATGACTCTGGTTAATGAAGCAAACGTCAGTATCCTCTACAGTAGAATCTACTCATAAGAGGAAAGCAAGTGCTTTAATCCCTGGATCAGGGCATGAGGCAGATTGTGAAGTCTTGTTGGCACAAAACGAAGAACCTTTGACCAAGCGCAATTCTGAAGCAGCACAACTAATCAGTGGACCCGTTGCTGGAAGACTCTAGACGAAACTGAGAAACTTCACCAATCGTCAACCAGAAGCTCGCATCAATTATTAACCAACGTTGGCTAAATAAGCTGAGTGAGGAGCAATTGAAAGAAAAGCAGGCTAAAAATTTTAGGCCTAAGAACTGTGATCGCCTTATTGTAACTAAGGTAAACCACGAAATTTGGGGAATATTAGACCGCACAGCTAGAGGGTGTGATTTACAATTGAGTTCCATTCAATCAGCCCTGACAAATGTCGGTCATATGGCAGCACAAACCACCAATGATCTGTTGATCTCTTGTTCATATGAACGCTGATATCATAGCGATCTTGGGACATGTAAGTTTTCAATTGTCTCAACGACGAAGTGACGCTATACTTCCCAATCTCCATCGAGAATTTAGTACTTTATGCACATCGCATGTTCCCATTACAAAATATTTGTTTGGAGATGAATTTCAAACCCAAATTAATCACATTTGCACATCCAACAAGATTGGCAATGCGACAACAAGCTCTTCTAACACCACTTGGCAGCAACATTCCAAACAAGGGAAACGACAATGGCACCCTTTTTTATCCCATCATCAGGGCAAAACCCCCAATTGGTCAAAGAGAAACCAATTCGGGAAGAAAAGATCGGACACAATGAACGATCGCAAGTAGAAAACACTGAAATTTTAAGAAATTTTAAGACTTTACAGGTAAACCATTATTCTTCTTTTGTACCCACGCTAATAGCGTATTTGAATAAAAGCTTGGAGACCGATCAGGCTGGCAGCATATCAAATTTTTTAAGTACATGGGAAACACTCACCTCTGATAAGGAAATCTTAGAGACAGTGTCTGGACAAAAAATTGAATTTGATACAATTCCGATTCAAAGAGCTTTACCCAAGCAAATACAGCTACCTGAGGTTGAAATGAACAATATTGATTTAGAAATAAGCAAATTATGCAAAAAAGGCATTTTGCAGATTTCTCACCCTGAATCAGGGGAATTTGTATGTCCAATCTTCACTTGCCCCCAAAAAACGGTTCTTTTTGCATGATTCTTAATCTGAAATCCTTAAACAGGCATGTCAGATATCACCATTTTAAAATGGAATGTGTTTGGTCAGCTATTAGGCTTATGAAACCAAATTGTTTCATGGCATCCATTGATCTCAAAGATGCTTACTATTCTGTACCTATTCACCTAGCATATCAAAAATTTCTCAAATTTTGGTAGAGGGAAACTATGTAAATTTGTCTGTTTTCATAATGGCCTAGCCATCTGCCCACGAAAATTTACAAAACTCTCAAACCTGTTTTTTCAAGTTTACATCAAAAAGGACATACTTCAGTTGGATTTATTGAAGATACTTGACTGACATCCGACACATATGCTTCATGTGTTTGGAATATTCATAATACCATCTGCTTATTTAGTAAAGTGGGGTATTATGTACATCCAGACAAGTCAGTTTTAGATCCCTCACAAGTAATTACTTTTTTGGGTTTCCGACTTAACTCTGTTCTTATGCAAATATCTGTGATGACAGAACGAGCTGAGAAGATAAAATGCATGTGTCATGAGCTCTCACCCAAAAATAAGGGATGTTTCTCGGGTTTTGGGTACTCTAACTTCGAGTCTCCTGGGCCTAATGTACAGTCAGTTGCATTATCGCTGGCTGGAAGTGGATAAAAGCGATGCCCTTAAGTTAAACCAGGGTAATTTTGACAAGACAATGACCCTGTCTTCAGAGGCGATACATGATTTACGATGGTGGCAGTCATCAATATGCACGACTTACAGGCAAATTACTAACAATGAACCTAGCATATGCCTAACAGCAGATGCGTCATTGATAGGGTTGGGCTGCTCCCTAAATGGTGCATGTGCTGGGGGTAACTGGACGCCCTTGGAGGCGTCAAATCATAAATTATTTGGAAATTCTTGAGGTATTGTTTGCCCTTGAGTCGTTTTCTTCAGAACTAAAAGGTGAGCATGTTAAAGTATTAATTGATAATACTACCACTGTAGCTTGCATTAATCAAATGGGCACATGCCACTCAAGGTCTATTCACAAGTTGACATGCAATGTCTGGAACTGCTGCATTTTGTATGATATTTGGTTGACAGCAGCACACATTCCAGGATTACAAAATGTCACTGCGGATCGAGAATCTAGAATATCATGCAGAGAAACAGAATAGCAGTTGAACAAGACTCTGTTTAGGTGTGCCATTCAAAAACTAGATGTAACTGCGAACATTATTTTGTTTGCATCAAGGTTGAATAATCATGTGAAACCCTATGTTTCATGCCAACCTGACCTGTATGCTATAGCTGTCAACGCCTTTACGATATCGTGGGCAATTATACATTTTATGCATTCCCGACTTTTAGCATAATTTCGCAAGTGTTACAAAAAATAGTACAAGATAAACGCACAGGACCAGTTTTAGTCTTTAACTGGCCAACACAAAGTTGATGGCCAGCTTTAATGCAGATGGTAATAGCACACCCTGTTGTTTTACCTAGAGGAAGAATGACCTTAACTCTTCCAGCTCTCCGGATCAATCCACCCTCTCCATACAAAACTGGAGCTACTACTTTGTCATTTATCGGGGAACTTCTCTATGATTGAGGCGTTTCACGAGAAGCTTCTCAAATCATCCAGCAGTCTTGGCGGACCGGTACCAAGAACAATGTTCTACATACCTTAACGGTTACATTTTAACGATAACCGACAATATTGCAATGCAAACAATAACGATCCTGTCGCGTCCTCTGTAGAAGAGGGCATTAATTTTCTTACAAAATTATACCAGGAAGGTTTATCCTACCGTGGTATTAATACTGCAAGGAGCACCTTATCTACTATCATAATGCTACAAAGTGGCATCTCGTTTGGTGCATATCCACTCGTTCTTAGCTTTGTTATAGCTTTGTTATGTATTTGTTGCAAGACCAGCTCTTCGCAGATATGCCATGGTCTGGTATTCAAATATTTACGAAATCTCCACCCTCCAAAAAATCTCAGTTTGAAATCATTAACGCTAAAAACAGTAATGCTTTTAGCTTTATTATCTGGTCAGCGATGCCAAACACTTCATGCATTGGATATATCTCATATGGAGAAGAAACAAGATCGAATAGATTTCATGTGCACCAACTGCTCAAAACATGTAAACCTGGTACGCATGCTGCTCCTTTAGAATTTCGGGCATATCCACCAGAGCCTGGATTATGTGTATCAATTACTTGTCCCATTATCTAAATGCCACTGCACCCATACGAAATGGTGCAAGACAACTCCTATTGAGCTATCAAAAACCTTATCATTCGGTCACTTCAGCGACCATTTCCCGATGGTTAAAATATGTGTTAAAGGATGCTGGTATAAATACTGAGGTTTACAGTGCACACAGTACTAGAAATGCATCAACTTTTGCAGCAAACGCATTGAATATTTCTATAAACACTATTATGAATGCAGCTACATGGCGTAATGAACAAACTTTTCAAACATTTTATAATAAACCAATTGAGGCGAAGAACTTTGGCAATGATCTACTTTCTGCCATTTGTGAGACATGAAATGTGAAATTTCAATTATATTATTTTGTTATTAGTTATTGCTCATTTCCACATTGCTTTAAAATCTCACATGACTTCCTAGTGATGTAGAACAGTGACGAAATACAATTAGAAAATTAAACGAGACTTACCTGAAGTTGAAGTTTGATTGAAATTCTATGAGTTACTGATCAGGAACTAGGAAGTCACCCACCAAACTACTAACTTACTTCTTTTCAAATGATGTCAAATACAACTGATCTTGATATCGTGTGCTCTATCTCAGATGACTTCCTAGTTCCTGAACAGTAACTCAAAGAATTTCAATGAAACTTCGACTTCAGGTAAGTCTCATTTAATTTTCTAATTTATTTCTTCACTCTAATTATCATCATCAGTATCAAATTTTTCTTCATCAATTAACTCGTCAAAATTATTTTGAAAATCACAATATTCACCATTATTTTTGTCTTTACTTAAAGGTCACCTGAAATGCTTGATATAACTTTGCTTCATATGAAAGCTTAACTAATGATTAGCCTATTCGCTAAATTTGAAAGTCCAATGTTTTATATTTTATGAGATATGGTCTTCTGAATTCATGACATTGACGATTTCCGAAGGCCGAATTCAAATAGCGCGAGCGAATTTGAATTACCCAAGCTGGGGCGAGTTTGACGTAATAGTTGCCATTGCATGTTTTTGCTCAGTGCAGCCAGTAGCAGTAAAAATTAAATTTTGCCAATTTTCTTTTTGTTGTTGCTGCTACTATTAATGCGTGTTTATCTCGATGTCTTCAACGGAGGAAGAAGTCGAATTTGACATCGAATATATTGCTACGGAGGTCCAGCCTTACATGTTTGAACCGCTAGCTAGTAGCAATAATGTTGAAACTGACGAAGATCTGTCTTCGTCGTCGTCAACGGACAGCTCATCTGACGAATATACTCACAGGATTGGAAATACAAACTGGTGCGTTGCTTTTTTTCATGATTAACATTTCAGATCGCGTCATAAAATTCTTTTCTTTATTTTAATGGCAGGTGTGAGTGTGGACACTGTGTGGCGATGACAACAGGCCGGGAAAGCATTTGTTGCCATGAGGAACCGAAGACAGACCCTAAAATTCATGGTGACCATTTATGCATCACAGAAGAACAAGAGTTTCACATGGTCTGCATCAACGAAACAGTCGTGAGAACAGCTATGGTTGTATTCGTTCACGATCACGGGGCAATACCAGACGCTCCAGAAACCGAGTCAGTTTCAGCTTTTTTGATATCTCCTCATATATCGACAATAATTTGCTTATGTTTGATTTTGTTTTGTTTCCCAGAACTTTGCGTTACACTGCCTATAGGCAATGGACAGCATGGATACATGGAAAGCTTGGCAAGAAATATCGACTTCCTATACCATCCTGTGCTGTTAAAGAAATAAGGAAAGCATTTCCTTCACCTTCTGGCATATATAAAGGCTTTGAATATGCACAGCATTTATAAATACCTGTGAGTGTTAGACTTCAGTTTAGTTAAGATTGAATCGTGAAGTATGTTGTTGCACTGCTGTTACTTTATCAACTTTTTCAACTCTACTAGTCAGTGGATCTGGTATTTTTTGTTGTCTTTCTGTTGCAATTGCTTGGTTTAAACTGGAATTAGCATGTCTGCACCTTATCACTTCCTCCATTAGTTGTTTCACATAGTCTGTAAAACAGGGGGAGAAGAATTAAACTGAGAAGTGCAAGAAATGTACCATCAGTAGAACAATTATTTGGCTTTTGAGTGCTAAAACTTGTCCTTACCATAAGTACTATCAATTTTAACACCTTTGATGACTCCACATGACTGTCTTGATTTGGGGTGAGACACTTTCCACATTAATTCCCCATTTTCTTTGTACGCCTTTGTTCTTTACTTCCATTTTCATTGAAATGGAGAGCAGCAATCAGTAATCTAAAAATTTAATTTTACTTTTAGTGTGCCACCTTGCAATCATTTTCAGTATGAAAACAACATTGTTTATTGTTTGTTTACCTAGCTTGCATTGCCTTGTAAAAGAAATGTGTATGCTTTGGTGCATATAGTATAACAACTCGATGAAAACCTTCAAGAGCTGATGTTTGTTTCTCATGGCTGAGCTTCCCAATATCTTTCATGAGATACCTGCTTTCAACTATCGATGCCAATTCAGTAAATGCTCTAGATCCTTGGAAAAAAGATAGAAAATTTTATGGTGCCCATTTGTCATATGTTGACAAATACCACATTGTGGCATTGGCTGGCAATTGAAGTTTGTTGATAAAGAAAGTATCAATTACTGTAAATAACTATTATGTCTTATACCAGAGCATTTAGGATTAATTTGTACCTTTCTTTATCCATAAGCGAGGCTCAAGAGTACCATGCTCACATTTTGGAAATAATTCGCTATGACCATCATGAATGTTGCAAATGTGATTCAGCAATGATAGCCATTTAGCCTTAAGTAGTTTCTCATCACCACCACTACTTGCAGCACACCAGTAGACATGGTTAGATATTGACTGTGCCCAATCAAGTAGCAATCTACATCCACTCTTCTTACCGGCTGCCATTACCTTTTTTTTTTGATACTTGTAGAAAAAAATAGACACTGTACATTGGTTAAAAAAATTGTAATGCAAAACATAGCAATAATTGATCAAAATATCATGAAATTAAATGCAATTAGAAAAATTCTAAAACCTCTTAATCACTTGGTAATTTATGATTATAAAGATACTCTTTGATCAAATCAGGAAGTACTTTATTTTAAGACCCATTGCTGTACTTTGAGCATCTTTTGGTAGCCTTAATTTTACCTTTTGCCACATGCCAAACATCAAAATAGTGCTTCACTCCTGGCTGTTGGGTTTTCATGTATTTTTTAACTTGGCAATGCCTGTCTGTGATAAGATGACTCACTTGAAGATTGTGTGACTGAATAAGTTTAAAAGATCTTTTCAGTCCTTCCAATTCCATTGCCCCTGAATTTGCAACTTCATTTGACTGTAATAGATATATTAATGTAAATAAAATCGTACAGTGTTTGGGATATGTATGTCTGCAAGTATGCATGTATGTTGGTGTATATCACATGATTTAGTTACACACATTGTATTCATGTTGTATAAGTACATATTACACATTTCCTAAAATGTGTTTGCATACAATATTGTTTTGAATACAATACTATAAACTAATGAATTGAGCTAGTTACCTAAACTAATTGTGTGTCTAGAATTTTATTGCTTTCTAAATCCATGCAGCTGTATGAGCAATATTTTGCACAATAGCCTGGTGAATCACATCGTCCATCACCCCCAATAACAACCTGCTTTCCCTGACGCTCTGTCATCATAATAGTCTGGTGCTTTTTCCAAACATTCAAAACACTTGGAATAAGATATCCACTTTGTATATAGTTGTAGCACCTTTCAGTAATGAACTGTACATTTGCTTGTTGAAAATATTGCAGGATTTTGGATGGGCTGTTACCACTAAATAAAATACTGGCAGATAGCAAGAGATTACCCAATGGCATCTGACTATGAGTAGGTTGACTATTTCAATTATTAAGAAAGCCACATGAGCATTTAGCGATGATGTTCACCATGCTTCCAATGCTTCTGGTTGATATCTTGCAGTGACCACCACAGTGTCGACACTGAGAGAACAACTTTCTTAGACAGCTGTCAAAAACTATATATTTTTTTTGAGTAACATCATTTTCCCTATAACATGGAAAAATTACTTATTTTTTATATGAATGTTATCTTGCTCTGTAAAATACTTGAAATGAACTTATGTTTTGGGTTATCTTATTTCAAAATGATGCAGACTAACTTACTCAGCAATTGATGCTTCATCATCTGACGATTCAAATTCGCTGAAACTAAGATATTCATCTGCGGTACTGTTGTTTTCCGAAGTGCTTATTTCAGCATCTGATAGGAAATCATCATCATTGTCGTTTTCATCTACGGATAAACTACCCTCCGTTTGAGTGCTTCTTGCATTTGTCGTGATAATTTCGGTTTCTGTCCCTGTGCAACGGAATAACATAATTAAGGAAACACTTTTCAAAATGTTTATTTTCCGCTGAGTTCATGTAAAAAATTAACCTTGAGACGTCACTTGTGCATTCGTTTGAGTGCGTTTGCTTTTTGCTTCGACTGGTATTTTTATATCAGATTGACACTTTACATGTCTGCGTTTCTACATCATCAAGCAACAGTTTAGGCTTTTGCACAAAACAAAACTGCATTGCATTCCCTTACCACTTTGTCAGTTTGTGTTCCATTGTCACTTATGTTACATTTATCTCTTGAGTCCAGTTGTCCACTCAAAAAAAAAAACGAACATGTTTTTGATGTATTTTCGTCCTCGTCAGGCTGCTCAATGTTTTCCACGGAGTTCTCAAGAGCTTCGTTTATTATCTGAATTGTATATGCGTTTTTTTAAAGTAATGCACTATAATTACATTAAAAACTGCTTGGCTACAAGACTTTACCTCTAATTTTCTGCGCTTTGCATACGCGTTTCTAGTTGCCTCCGGTTTCCGTTTATCACCAACTTTCGACCTCGAATAGTCGAAGATCGTTGGTATTGCGTCTCCAATGGGGTTTTGGACAAAACAGCAGGCTTCAAAGTGTGCCGAACAGAGCTTTGACCTTTTCGAAGGATTCCAATCTTTCCTTTTCACCTTATCGACCCATGCTTGGCGTAAAGGATTTTTAGCGGGGAAACTGAAAAACCCAACTTTTTCCGCCTTAGATTGGTTCTTAGAAGAACCGTTTTTGCAGTTAAATGCCACACAGTAAACCATCTTAAAATAGCCGATCAAAATCAAACTTTATTTATGAATTCATATTTGCCGCTTTCTAGCGCGAAATGTCAATGGCAACTATTACGTCACGCCGAGTACTTTCCGACGATAAACCGACGGAATATTTTTTACTTCTATTCAAAAAAAACACAAATTCACACGTTGATATCTCTTAAAATAATCATGGGATTGTTTTCAAATTTTCTTTGAATAGTCTACGCAATATATACATTTTATATGTCAAATAAACAGAAATATGAATTTTGCATTTCAGGTGACCTTTAAATTTTTTTTATCTTTATCAATTTCTTCTATATCTTCTTTAATATTATCTTCATTTTCCATATCATATTTTCCCTCTTCATTTACATTTTCTTTATTTTATGTATCATCCATTATAGATTTATAGGATTTATTACTGGAACAATGTGTATAATTTTTTTAGGAAAACCAATATCAATTACTTTTCTATTTTTTCTTTTAAATTTATTTTTATTTCTTTTTAATATATACAATTTTTTGTTCTTATCATGTTGAATACACAGCAATAATGAAAAAATTAAAATCGATATTCAAAATATATAGGTATTTTATATCCATAACTCATTTGATTTCTAAATTCTCCAGAAAATATAACCATGTGTGAAGCAGTTATTGCTGTTTTTAAATTAATATCAAATCCAAAATAACTTGTATTTTGAGTTGATAAAACTTCGGTAAAATGATCTTGATTAGGAGATAAATCAAATGCAATTATTCTACATTCAGTCTCAAATCAGGGATAATCAAAATTCATTTTTTAATAGTTTTTTGTTTAAAATTTTCTTTAAACTGCAATATGCTTCTTTTCGTCCATAATACTCATGTGTTACAGCACGATTAGTACTTGCACAACAAATATTGAAATTTAATAATTTATATAAATTACAATTATTTTGATATGAACTGTTAAATCTTGCTGTATCTTGAAAATCTATAAAAATTCTTGATGGTAGACCCCTGTGAATACATCATAACAGTTAATTGCTTTGGATCCAGTAGGAGTTTTTGTAACAACTCTCATATTGTTTACAAAATAAGGACACTCTTTATTTTCTTGTATCAGTTTATTATTTATTGCTTTACTCAATTGATCATTTGGTTTAACATTCCAGCTTTAATCTTAAATCACTAAGATGGATATGGTAGTTTTGAGGATTATCAGCAGCTAAACCCATCAAATAATTTTGTTTTTCTGTTCTTGCAAATTTAAATTTCAAATTACTAGCTGACGTAATCCAACTTGTTTTACCATAACCATTTATTAAAGTCATATCAAGCTGATCTATAATTTTGCAACTTTTATTATTTATAAGCATAACTTGTGCATTTTTTCCATTTTTATCACCTTCCTCATTCGCAGTCATATTTGCAGCAATTTTATCTACAACATCCATTTTTCCAGCTCCATCCAATATGTCTAAGTTCACATTGACTAAATTGTCACATGAATTATATGTTGTGTATAAAATACTTTTGAAAAATGAAATCCTATCATATCGATTAGTAATATTATTTACTAAAGTATCATTAATGTATAAATTTACACCACATGCTAGTTAAAGGTCTTGGATAAATGCATATGTTTGAATCATTATATAAAGTGGAACCGGCCATTAATTTTATTCTACCACTCATATCGAAGTCATCAGTTCTCATTAAGCCATATTCAGATTTTGACATTTAGAATTCGAATTTTTTTTGCATAAGCTTCATCAGGTTCGGGATTTAAATCATTAGGTCTAAATTCTAAAAATGTGAAATTTCAAAGAACTGCTTGAAACATATTCAAATTATTACTTACAACATGGTAATTCTTATCAATAACATTTTCATTAACACTTGCCATAATTTATTATTTCATCAGTGAGAACTTCACAACCAACAAAAAATATAAATGAAATCATAAATTTTTTTAATAACTTATATATATCTATATAATATATTATTTACAAGAAATTAAATTTATTTCTGCAACAAATTTAATAAATCATTGTCTATTCTCTTTTATTATTTTTACTTTCTTCATTAAATTCATTATTTTCTTCAAATTTTAAGTCCAGAAGTATATCTAGTTCTTCGTTAGTGATATAGTTATTATCTGAATCATCATACTTTAATTCAAATAATATATAATTTGAAAATAGAATCAAAGGAGCTTTTTCTTATTCCATTAATTGCATTGATTGTAAATTAAAATTAGCACTAGCATCAAATTTAGATAATCCACCATTTAAATAAAAAAAAATTTTTATGTAAAAATAAAAAAAATGAAATATTATTTGGTTCGCTACCGGAATTTCTTATGTTTGGTAAACAATTTTGCACATTAGTTACTTCACCAAGTTCTGGGATTTTTTGTACATTTCCAACTATAAAATGAGTAAAATTATATAGAATTGCAGAATAAATATATAAGTTAATACCTCCTTTTTTGAAGTTTTTTGGTTTTAAACTCTTTATTCAATATAAAATATTATTATTTTTATTAATTCCTGTTAAATTAAATGGATATAATATATCCTTCACTTTAATAAAAAAATTTCGAGATAAATATCGTTATATTGCGGTATTTTAATAGGTCGTAATTTAATTTCCATTTCTTAATCAATTTGACATTCCAACAATATATTTCCTGAATCAAATGGAAATAATTACCTTGATGATCCAATACTTTTATAGTTAAGTCTTTATTAAATGTTTTTTTTATAACTGGAGGATTGTACACAACTAAATTGTCTCCACTTTCACTTGCATAATGTAAAGGAACAATACATAACAATTCACTTTTTGAATCACCAACAAATTCACTATTAATTTTATCACAATTTATAAACATTTTAATTATTCCAACTATCTCATCAGGAAGATATGGACAATGAAATAAATTAATTTCTTTTAAAAATTCATGTTTCCTCAAATCAAATCCAGAACCAAATATCTGTTTTATTTCTTCTTTGTCTAATCCAACATAAAACTTAATTTTTTTGAAAAAGTTACTCTAAATTCTATTGTATTATTTCGTGTAACATGATCAACATATTTTATTTTGTTCATTGTGGGTTTTGTCTAAATATTCTATTTTAAAATATTTTTTACCCTGATTAGAATAAGATTCTTGCCCCTGAACATAGTGACAAGTATATTCATTTGTTAAAATTATAGTATTTTTAAAAATTTTTATTCTTAAAAAAAATTAAAATCATTTAAATAATCATTTACAAGCGATATAACTTTTTATTGTTATATATTCCCCACGGTATTTTAATTCTTGGTAAATTAAACTTCATAATTTGATATAAACTTTTATCAATATTTTTAATAGTAACATCCGTTTGAATAAAGTATTTTGAAAATTTTAATTCTAAATCATACCAGCATTTTTCATTAACATTTTTTGCTGTTTTTGGATAAAAAAAAAACATTTAAAAAACACAGTTATGTATTTACCATTATTTAATGCATCAATTTAACCAGGTAATGTTGTAGTAAAATGATTAATATTGTTTTTTCACCATTTTTATTAACATTACTAATTAATGTAATATTTTTCATTTTTAAACCTTTTTTAATTCTTCACAATAAAATTTCCCTTGAATTTCTTCACCGTTGTTCTCACAAAGCTTATTAGTAAGAGGATCCATCAACAAAACTTTATTTATATAAAAATCTCATTAACCCACTGTCTTAAACTGTCCTTTTCAAAAATACTATTTTTAATTCTTGAAATTCGCACTTTACCATTGTTCTTTAATATATTTCAATTTTTATCCCTTTTTTGTTTAAAATATTAGATAATCTTTCGATATAATTTTTTTTTTTCACCTAAATAGACATCATATTGTGAAAGACTGTCAGAAAGTAATCCATGATGAACAGATCCGTTATATCTTTCCACAATTAAATGTAAATACTTTTTATAATTAAATCTTTTTTTGTTTGCAACATGTCTATGGTTCTTCTAATCATCTGTTTATTGTTCGTATAAATTTTTCAGCTTTTGTAGCTTTAAGTAATATAAATTGCAAAATTATAAGTATTATAAATTGCAAAATTATTATTTTTTGACAATTCCTTTCGAATCCATTGAAATTCAGTTTCCTCATCTGATAGCATTTTTTTAGGAAATTCATTTCCTTTCATTACAATATCTTCAAATTTTTCCATAACATTTTAAATTGATTTATTTTGCAATAAACGAACAAATCCATATCTAAAATAAACATCAACTACACATAATAAATAATGCAAATTATCATTATATCTTGCCAAATCTTTCATTTCAAGTAAAACAATACTCAATAAATCATTTTTTCCATTTATTTATAGTCAAACGATTGTATTTTTTTGTTTTCTTTTGATACAAATTATATATATTGTGTTCATTATCTTTTAATGTTCACCTTTTAATAATCTTGCAGCTTTTTTTATCAAGTCATTGTTAATTAAATTATTAGTCTTCTTTGTTCTCCTCATCATCATCATTCACAATCTTTGGAGGAAAACGATGAAAATCATGCATTGAAAGAAAAATGTCATATATTCTTTCAATTTTATCATTTCCATATTTTTTATAAAATTTTACAAAATCGTATTTCTTTCCAATTTTTTCCTCTAAAATTTCATTCATAAATTTACTATGATAAGCAATGCAATCATGTATTGAAATATCCAATTTATTTGAAAACTCTTTCAATACATAAATAGCATCAATGGCACTACCATTTTCAATATCTTTTTTTCTTTTTTTACTTGGTACAGTTTTTGGCATTTCTTTTTTACTTTTTTTTTCTTTAGCTTCCTTTCCTTTGATTTTCTTTTTCTTTTCTTCTTCACTTGTTAATAAATCACAACAAAATCCAACAAATTATCGCAATTTTTGTGATATAATTTTTAAATTGTCATCTTTTCTGAAATATATTTTGTAAAATTCATCCGTCCAAATCAATCATTGCAACATCATTTAGATCAGCGGGTTTGAAACAATCATTCTCATCATTATCACCATTATTAACATAAACTGTACTACTTTCATCTACAACACGGAATCATTTTTGTGTTTTTTAAATTAATTTATTTCCTGAATCACGTTCCAAAATAACACGTTTCTTATTAGATGGAAACAAAACTTCATACAAAATTTTACTTTCATCTTTATTTGAAAAATTATTCAGCACATTTGCAGAGTTCCACTTCACTCTTCCACTTCACTATTCGTTGTATCTCAATGTATTTCACCCAATTTAATAAGAATGCAGACAGATATTGATAAAAGACAAAAATAAGAATCATCATCCATTTCTCTCCTTATTATTCAACAGCATCGTTATATATAAACCCTAAAAAAATTAATATAATAAAAATAACAACAAATACACTAAAAGAAAAATTTAAAATAGGTTTAACATCATCATCATCATATCCCCTTTTCATTCAATATTTTTCTCTTATTCTAACAATTTCTTTAATTTAATAATTCTTGTTTCTTGATCCTTTATTTTAATATCTTTTTCTTTTATCTTGTGGTTTAAAGTTTTAATTTCTACATTCAATTTTTCAACATCTAATTTTAAAGAAATCACTTCTATAGTTTTTCCTCAATTTGTTTCAACAAAAGTAAAACATGGTGCTTATAAAACTCGTGATCCATTTTTTATTGATCTATTTAATCGGTAGTTATAAAATTTTTATAAGGAAAATTTTTCAAACAAACTCTCGAAAAAAATGTTCATTTTCCAAAACATCGATTCTTGCTTTATATGTTTGATTTAAAGTTATTAATTCATAACTTTTTTCTTGTAATTCTATAAATCTTGAGACTAATAAAAGATTTTGTTCTTGAAGTTTTCCACATTTTTCTGCATCATATTCATAATCTTGAATATAACGCAATTTTTGCCTTAAAATTTTGTTTTCATTTTGAATATCTTTTCATAATTTTTTTAACACATCAAGTGTAAAACTTTTGTTAACATCACCCATAGCAAATGAAAAATTATAACAAAATTTTCTACTTATATAGTTATATCTTTTTCTTCCAGTTTTTTTATCAATAATTTATTCATAACAATCAATTCATTTTTTCTTTATGTTAAGATTCATTTAATTTCTTCATTGTTTTCACTTTTTCTAGCTTTTTATTGATAGTATGTAATAATGTTTTTTCTCTTTTCACAAAATTTTCATTGTTTTCTTCAGCAATTTGAAGTCATTCTTCCAATTCCTTTACCATTTTTTCTGTGATCACTTTTTCCAATCTGTAATTTGTGATTTTACATTGGTTATTATAACTTGCCATCATTATTTCAGCTAACATGTTTTCATATTTTTCTCTATCTTTAACAGCTTCAAAATATCCATCACAAAAGTATTGTGTAGTGTCACAAGACAAATCAAAAAAATTATTCATATACTCTAAAAAACTCTCTCCTTATACATATTTAAAATATTTTTATCTTCTCTAAAAATTTGTTCACTGTAATTACACTTTCCTTTTTTGTTTACAAATCCAAGTATTCCTGTTATATCTTGTACCATCTACAGATTCCATTCATATTTTAAAATAATCATAATTTTCAAGATTTTTATGATAAATTTTATAAAAATATGGTCCTAAACAATGTCTACAAGTAAAAAATTCTCATCCATTCTTCAACTGTTCATGTCTTCATTTGTCCATTCATCTTTATATGTGAAATCAGAATAGCGAAAAGGTAAATAAATTTGATTTTAATCCTTTTTCTTGAGCATATTCATATACAATCGAGGATAATTTGCAACAATAGCAGAATGTTTTAAATCCTCGCCATCCCACTTTTTTAAATCATCATATAAATCAGAACAAACTAATAAATCGTTTAACAAGTCGATATATCCATGAACTAATGAAATTAAAGTAGCATGATGTTCTAACACCAATGATCTTAAAGTTAAATGTTCTCTTCATTTCTTGTTCCATGTAAGCCTTATTTATTATTTCCAAAGTTTCATGAAGGATAGATGCCATCAATATCTTTATATCCAATATACAAACCAAACCTTATTAATATAACATCAAGCAACCACAATATTGATAAAACTGAACAATAATTTCACAACAAACGTTTATAACAGCAACCATCCAAGTAAATAATTACTTTGTTATTCACATGTTTCTTAAAAAAAAATCGAGTTAAATTTTTTCATATTTATTTTCTTAAATCATTGTACAATTGTTCATTCTTTAAAATATATCCCATAATCTGAATATATTTATCAATAGAAGATGTCAATTTCTCATTACAGATAATCATGTTTTAAAGAAAAATTTTTTTCTGGTATTTTTTCACATTCGGAAAGATATGCTTTAAATTTTGTTCCATTTTAAATCAATAGAGTTAAGAGAAGCAGCAGAAGAAACACTCTTAAAAAAACTTATATGAATACAATGGATAAAATTTATGAATTTTGAGTTTAATTGTAGTAAATGTACATATATATATAGCTTACCAAATAATTATAAATATTTACCTGTGCATTTGTCGTCTCTTTGTATAAGTCGACCCCCTAAAATTCGACGAAAATTTACGATTTTATGATATATCCTTTGTATAAGTTGAGCTCAATTGTTTCATTATCTTAAACTTATTACATGTAATAATTAATAATAAGATGTATAATTACAAATCAGTAATCTTGCTTTGCTTGGCACAAGCCAAAGCTCGCAGAAGAATCATATTCCTTCTGACGACGAACTCACACTTTGGTTGCTCCTCGACCCAGCATACAAGTTCTTGTTCAATTGCTGGCCACTGGCAGCTTTTTCCTCTATTAGCACATTTGTTTCTTGGCATCACTGCTAGCTGTGTTGCATTGCGTTTCCAATCTCTTACGAGTTTCTCATTTACGCCAAACTTTCTTGAGGCAGCACAGTTGTTAGTTTCTTCAGCCAAGCTTACAACTTGCAGTTTGAACTTCACAGACTGATTTCCGACACAATATTGCAAGTTAAAATAATTACCATCACGTTTGAAGCGATTAATACGAAGTTGAATTTTATAACTCGGTGTATAAGTCGAGGTCAATTTTTTTAGGTCGATTTTTGATCGAAAAACTTCGACTTATACACCGGCAAATACGGTAAGTGAATTATCTTTTAATGAATTAACTATTAATCATATAAATCATATTAAAAAAATAAAAAAAAAGAATTTAAAAAATAGAAAAATAAAAAAATACTTTATACTTTTACAAAATTATATAAAACTGCAACTTTGCTATCTTTTGTTTAGAAATAATAGAGAGCATAAAAGCTGAAGTCAAAATGTCTTTGGCTAACATAAATGCAATATATAGAACTATTTTATAAATATTGCCTTTCTTGTACATTATGCTAAAATTTAATATAAAATTCTTCATAATTCATATTGAATACCAACTGAATTACAACTTACTCATTTTCATGCTAACGATTGCTGCAGCGAAACAAAGAGAAAAATTGAAGAAGAAATTAAACTAATAAAAGAAGAAAAAAGAAATAGAAGGACATACAAAAAAGAAATTAAAGAAATAAAAAAAGAAAAGAACACATTATTATATGCTTTTTTTGACTAATTTGATTTAATTTTGTTATTCGCGAAAATGAATGAAAATACTGATACAAATGAAAAATATAGAAAATTATTTTATAAATATTGTTTTACATGTATAAAATGTCAAGATCTTCCAACAAAATTTATGCTTTCACATTTTTTACGAAAAACTTCATCTGAATGTGTTCATTTTCATGCAAACTTTTGTTGTATTGAAAGCAAGGAAATACAGAAAGAAAGAAACGAAGAAATCAAATTTGTTGACCAATTTGAAAAACAAATATAAGAAATAATAAAAATTGAATGAAGATGGTGAATTAAAAGCAAGACTACTCAAATTATTTACATTTATTAAAACAACAAACTTTTTACTTCCAAAAAAATAAATGAAATGCTTATAAAAATGGAAAAAGAAAATTCTATGATACACAAGAAATTACATCCAAAAATTAATATATTGGAAAAACCAAATAGCAGTACTTTTAATATATTTGAAGAGGCAAAAGCATTTGGTTTTCCTTTGAATAAAAAAAATATTAAATATAACATTTTAAATTGTAAAAACATGTAATTTATTGTTTTTCATCAAATGAAATCTTGTTTTGCAATTTTTTACATTTTTTCTCATTCTTTTATATTTTTAATTTTTTTTTTCAATTTTTTTACATTTTTTACAATAAATTTCATTTTTTTACAATTATATCTCTATATTTATACACTTTTTATAGATACACTTCTATCATAAAGTATTCAGTCATTCAAAGATGTCTTTCAAAAGTAGAATCGCATGTTTGTAAAAGTAGATCGACCAGGTTGGTATAAACCTGAGAAGGACTGTTTTTGTTGTTGTTGACTAACATTTCGACAACCTTAGCAGTAGTCATCTTCAGAGACAAATGAGGAGTAAACGTCAGGTTCTTACGTCATTGTATTGTGTGTACAGGAAATGTGTGGGTGTCAATTGTGTATTGTCATTGTGAATTAGTGTGAAGTGTAATGTTTTTAGTTGATCGTTTGTATTGTGAATAAGTCGTTTGTATAAGTTTGTTCAAGCTCATAGTTAGTTTTGAAATTATTTCTCATTTTATTGCTACATTGTCTAAAAGCTTATAATACATGATATTCATGTAAAAGTAGTGGTATTGTTATTAAAAATTGCATATTTCTCCAGTCTCTTTTTCCAGCCATAGTTTCTCAACAAGAGCACTTCTAATTTTCCCAGCTTCAATACAGGTATCTTTAACTTTTCGACATGTTGTCATACTTAACATCTCTCTGACACTCTCCCTATCTTGTTTCTCATCGAAAGAAGGGTCAATTGATATTATGGGTGATCACCGGCAAAATCAGAACATGGCATTCCTGCAATGCGAACATGACATTTGGCAATGCGAACATGAGCCATATGTACACACGATGATTATGTACAGCAGATATGCGTAACATGAGTAATGCGAACACAAAGTTCTTTGTGTCAGCTGTAATGGAGAAAGAACGATATAATACTTCATGTCCTGATTAAGAATAAAGATAAGTTGACAATAAAAATTGGAAACTTGGCTTCAAACACTATTGTAATACTTATTTTTTGAGTTTTTCTGGTTGTATTAATATCATGCTGTCACCTTGAGATTGTCGTATTATAACTTGTAGAAAATGTTGTTGATTTTGGCTCTTCCTTTGCTTTTTCTTAAAATAGTCTCATTTAATTGCTCTAATTTTGTTGAATTTGACCTTTTTGAAAATTCATTTGGCTATGGACATCCGCAATGCCTGCCAACCCATATGAATATATTAATACAAATAGTTAGAATTGGAAACTCGAAAACAGTTTCATGAAATGGTAAGTTTGTATTTGTTAAATTAACATTTAAAAATACAAGTGAGTAATACCTTATTTACCAATATTTACTGGAACATCCTGAACGAGGAAGTGGAAGGGGGAGTATGATCACTGGCAAGAGTGTGCACAACCAGAGAATAGAACGTCTTTGGAGAGATCTATTTTCTGGTTGTGTCCATATGTATTATAATTTGTTTTATAGCCTAGAAAAGTCTAGTATACTAAATTCTGATGATGACATCGATTTGTTTTGCTCACACTATGTATATTTGCCAAGAATGGCGCAGTCATCAAAACCTTTACTGAAGAATGGAATTTTCATCCCATATGTACAGAAAGTAATCTTACTCCAAATCAGCTAGGGATAAGTGGTCTTCTTCAAATAGCTAACAGTAGTAACAGAATTGCTCGATATCTTTGGCAAACAGATGTATGTATTTTGTGATTATGACAAGCTGAATATTATGTTAGTACAATATTCTCAGTTTCACACATAACGAGCCAATTGTCGATTTAGGTCAGCATACCTCCCTCTAGGCATACATTGCGCATTCGACAATTTTTCTTGCACTACGGGTGGGGAATTTGATTATTAAAAACGGAGCGGGGCACGCCCGGAGGGATGTTAAAGATACGTTAAATGGTGCATAAGTAACTATATAATTAGTGTTAACCACAGTTAACTTGCGTTTAACCTTGATCTGAAGCTGATTCCAGTTTGTTTACTCCAATGGAATAGAAAGCATAACGTTCTTGTGGTATAGGAATTTTATGGAGTCAACTGGAATGGCCCAATCTCAAGTGACTCAGATAATGTCATAGTTTATGTTCCTCAAACAATGAGCCCGTTATCTGATGTGGAGTTCAGTAATTTGAAGAATGTGCTTGATCCTCTTCATCTAAGTAGTACTCTTGAAACAGATGTCTTTATGCAGTACAAGCAGTATATTCCTGACAGATCTTTTGTCAACTGATGTCAAACATTGCATGACATTAATGGTCTCTATAACAAAACTATGAAGGGAAATACGCTATGCAACACAATTTGTTGTCGAGAAAAGTATACTTTTTGTCGTTTTTTTCTATTTCTTATGTACATATTTATGCTCTGCTCATTCTGCACTGTGACACAGAATGAAAACAAACTTCCTTTACATGTCATGATGTTAAATGCGTGATGCAGAGTTTTTTGGCAAAGCAAAGAGTAATTTCCGAACCAAAAATAATATAATGTGTCATTTTTGTTAAATTTTTATGAAAAAAGTTTTAAGACCGGATACTTCAGGAATAAAAGTGCTTTCAATCGCCACTGAAGGAGAAGAGGAAAGGAAATGGTTTGAGACTGATACAATATTCCCACACAGCTTATTTGTAAATTCTTGGCAGTGTAGTTTTAAAAGTATATTTACTTTTTCACAGAATAATCTAATAACTGTTATTACGTTGGGCAGATATACAATTTTTGCCTTTTGTTAACGATAGATGCCAGACATGAAACTTTTAATGAAATTGTTTCACTTGAGCAAAATAATCAAAAATTTTTTTCAACCGTGACAAAAAAAAAGCAACGACAGTAATATACAACTGGAACAATTAAAACCTTAGCAAAATTCTAACAAACAAAATGGGCAATTTGAACTACCTTGAACCAGCAAATGAGCACGATCCATGGCACAAACTTGCAAGCATGATATTATGAAACTTTTCATAATCTTCATATATGATCGGAAGATATAAATGATTGAAGCAGCTGTCGGAGTCAACCATAGTGAGATCTTTCTTGCCAAAGAGCACTTTTATTTTTGTTTTCAAACGAAGTGGGGGTACACTAAGGTTGGATGTGCAAAACTTAAGAAGATTAAGAACAGGGATGTTGCCACCAAGAACTGGAATTCGCTCTATAAGAAAAGCACGCAAGTTATTACAACAAAAGCACATTTAGCAAATCGCTTTCGAGAATATAAATGTAGAGAAAATGTTTGATAAATTTCTTTGTTATTTTTCTTACCAGTAAGACATTCTGACTCCTTCACAAATCGAATCAAGTGTAAGTATGCTTGCCTTTCTTTGTCATCCTTTTGATTTGATGTTAGGAATGATACAAATTTATGTGCTGTTAACTGTGAACTTGCTAAATTAATATTGAGTATGCCCAATGAATATTCCATACTTTATCATTTCTTGCTCCTCTTCAACATGAAAACGCTGCTGTTTTAGCATCGATTCTTCATCAATGCTTATCTCCATTTTGCATGTCAAGCAAGGAACAGTGGGGATGTTGGCCACAGACTACTTATTTACCGTTTATAAGCAAATACAATTTATTAATAAAAAAACTAGGTAGCATAGATGTCAATTTACAATCACACAAATACCAGGGGCTGGTGTTAATGGCGCAGTAAATAAATATATAGTGCACTAACCTCATCTTCAACATCAGGTAAATCAATGGATTTTTGAAGAGGGGGCACGTATGCTACTGCCTGTCTAAGTGTAGACTCATCACGTAAATAAGGAATTGAATACCCATTCTGTCCAGGAGGAATGACTTGAAGCCGCTGACTTCCAGTCGGTCTACAAATAAGATACCCCTCAGCTTCCTTTAACAATGGGTATTGACTGCAAGAACTTGAGTGAGAAACTGATGACTCCTTTTCTTGTTTTCAAAAGTTATTTTTTTCTCTCCAAGCCAGCTAGTTTTCAACTTTTCTAACATTTGGAGCAACAGATGCGTTATTCTCAGCTAGAGGACAAAAGCTGTGGGTCCACGTGGTAGATGAGGAGAACATTGGGGTCCAAGTGGTAGATTGGGAGAACATTGGGGTCCACGTGCGTTGACGTTTTGCTTTTTGAACAGTTTGACATGGATTTTGCCTTACAGAAGAGTACAGTGGAAAACGTTTTTGCAATTCTGCGGTAGTAGAAGTTTTCTTTGCCTTTTCTTCTCCACATTCTGAGTCCTCTAACAGTTTGGCTGCTTCTCTCAGTAGCCTAGCGGCCTCTTGTAGCTTATTACTTTCGTCCGCCATTGTTAAATATTTACGAAGTCATTACAATGGTTATTACACAAAGCTGATTGCAAAATAATTGCAATCGCATGTGCCATTACTGTTACGCATATCCGCTGTACATAATCCCCGTTTGTTCACATGGCTCATGTTCGCATTGCCAAATGTCATGTTCACATTGCCGAATCTCATGTTTGCATTGCCGAATGCCATGTTTTAATTTTGCCAGTGATCACCCGTCAAAAATTGAAAGGTCAAGGGTTTTAGAAATCATATCCTTTCCCATAAGACAAAGGACCATACAAGACTGAAAACTCCCTCGTACTTTCTCACAACTGCTTTCACACTTCCTAAACAGCACATACCACCTACCCTTAAGTTGGCCATAAGCACTTTTGGTTACCATTCTGGCACAGCTTAAAGGGGAACTCCACCCTAATTTTACAATGGTTTTATGTAGGATTGTTTTGTAACCATAATGAATCTAAATTACACAACCATGTTTCATTATTATTCAATGTTATTCATGGCAATAGACTGGTTTCAAATCAATAGAAACTGTTGTTAAGGTTGAATTAAGAGGACAAGCAAACGAAGCAAACGGCATTACAGCACAGTTTCCACACAAATAAACCTTTGTATTTTTTAAAAAATAATAATAATCGATATTTAAATTCTATATGTAGCACGGAAACTGTGCAATAATGGCCTTTATGGATGTGAAATCGTTCTATTAAAACAGAATACAAATAACCAGCTCAATACTTCCATGTAAGCTATAAAAGTTGCTTGTGTATATACCTATGAATAAAAAATTCTGACGTTTCGAAAAGAAACATTTTGTGATTAGGAGAAGCATTTTGACGCTAGTTTGTTATGACTGTGCAATGACTTTACATAGAGCTTTGAGCAGCAATTGACAATATGACGTCAAATACAAGCTGCTGACATATTTCTGCTCCCACGCACCGGATGCCCTAGCTGCAGCATTTCAACTCATTTTTTATGAAAATATTAAATCAAATAAACAAAAAAATTGCCGCATAATTATTTTCACGGGACAGACAAAGTTTTAAGACCAACATTATGTGAGGGTGGAGTTCCCCTTTAATCTATAATTGAAATATCTTTGCTTCTCAGACAGAATGGCATTAGTGAAAGGCTTCATCAGCCAGGTTGTAAAAGGGAAAGCAGAATAGCAACTACCAGTGGAGTAATTAGGTGTTCACCAACAATTTTCCCAACATTAGGTATATAGTTCCCTTCTTGTATTTTTGCCCTGAGGTCAGCTGACTGTAAAATAATAGAATCATGTGAATTACCAGGATACCCACAACTTTCCCAAATAAATCGATACTCTGAATCTACCATAGCCATGAGAACAACAGTGTAGAAGTTCTTAAAATTGTGGTATTCTTTGCATGATTCTGCACCACCTGGTGGGCATTTTATTGTTATGTTGCAGCCATCAATAGCTGTCCAACAACAGGGAAATTGCCACCTGACTTCCATATCAATGATTTTGCTTTTAAATTCCGGTTCTGTATGGTGGCATGAACTTGTCAATGCTTTCCTTCCAAAGATACTTCATAATAGCTTCACAAACCTCATCCCTAATAGTGCTCACAGTAGATACGCCAAGGCCTGTCATCTCTGCAATTGTATAATAATAAGAGCCTCTTCCCAAACTGCAAGCCTTACCTCTGGAGAGATTGGCTCTTCGAATAAGAATAAACGTAAATGTTTCTCACGAGACTCTAAACGTCTTTTTAAACCTCACATTTGAGTTGGTTTTCCATACAAGATTCCACCACCCAGTATTCCTTGCAAGTCGCCGACATGAACGGTTTATAGGAAAAATAGCATTCTTGCCTGATAACAGTATCAGCGTCAATAAATACGGCTATTTGAATAACAAGCATTCTCCTAACCAAGAGACAGCAAAGAGCTGACTCGGTCATCCTTCTTCTTCCTTTTTCATGCTCAAGCATGCTTCGAATTAGAATAAGTCCTTGATTTCCTTGCCAGGCATTCTTTTGGTTAACTTTTGCCATTTTGAAAATTCAAATGAACCGCTGTGCAAAATCAATAGGTGTTCCAATTTTTTAGTTAAGCTCGACCTTTGAATCAAAGACAAATTTTTGTGGACTTTGCCGAATGTAATTCAAATTAACTTCGGCACATAATAAGCACGCCATTTGAAACGGGGCTTAGCATGATAAACATCAACTTCATTTCTTACAATTCCCTGACAATTTTTTTAATGCCTCAATCAAGTTCAAACCGTCAGCAATATCATTACTAGAAGACTGATGTAACTGGAAGAGTAAGATCAAAAATACATCTAGTTATTACGAGTGCTGCTATAAAATCAAGATGTTAAAAGATGTAACAGAGGGGAAGCTTTCTAGAGGTCTCGCGATTACACTTCCCTTAACGTTAAAACACATTTCTTTCAAGGAAAAAACAATAGCAACATACAGTTCTTCAAAAGTATCAAAGCTATTAATACGTTTAACCCATCTTGTCTTAAAAGCACTTTTCAATCTCTTTTTTGCAGAATCTGGACAGTGCTCTCCAATGCTTGTCTCTAAAATTAGTTGTCTGCCCTGGGAAGAGTTGAAAAAGTTAGCAACTTCCTTCACATGTTCCAAAAGACTTCTTACATAATGAACAGCACAAGTCCAACAAATACTAAGATTTAATCTGTGACTGAAACAATGTGTGTAAATGGCTTACTCATTCAAATTCTTAATCCTTGCAGCAAGACCATTAATGCATCTAGCAACAGCACCTGCGCCATCATACCCCTGCCCATGACAATTCTGAATGTCCAAATTCAACTCTTTGTTTAAATATTTCAAAATCACAGACACAAGGTCCTTCCCAGACATACTCCCACTACAATGTATGAAATGAAAAAATTCTTCTCTTATGTTGAACTCCTCGTCAACAAAACGCAAAATCAAAGACATCTGTTTTTTATTAAAAATATCACATGTTTTGTCTGCAATCAATGCATAAAACTTGCTCTTTTTTACTTCAACTAGAAGCTGCTCAGTGATGAATTGACCACAACACCTAATTAACTCATTCTAAGTAGTTTTAGAAATGCAGGAGGCATTTTTATCATGATGCTTAAGATGGGTTTCCAAAATAGTGTCCCCTGCACAAACACGGAAGTTTTATAATTCAATAAAATAGGCCGTATTCTGTGCCCCGAAAATGTGCTTAGAAAACGATTTTCGTATGTAAAAATATATGACTAAATAAAAATCACACAGAAATACTTAATAAAACTTACTTATTAAGATTCGAGATGTTTACACCTTTGAAACTTGCAATCTACGCTGTAATAGCACTTTTTAGGTGACAAACTCGCTCTTTGATTTTTCCTGCCCCCATATTGTTTTCAGCTGTATTTTTTATGAAAACCGCTGGCAAATCGCTGGCTCACGCATAAAACATGGCGGCCCCGCCCGGCTGCATTATTCATTTTAAGGCTGCAAAAGGTCCCTTATCTACTTTTACAGAAACATCCTTAGCTAAATTTTTACACTGCCATGATATATGGCGCTAGTACGACGGTGAGCATAAGGAGATTGCTGATAGAAACGAAGATTTAGTAAATAGAATAAGGTCACTCGATAATCCATTGCTTGAGAACTTCCAGTATCATAGAAATTGCTATGCCAAGTTTACAAATGTAGGGTTAATAAGGAGAGCTGAAAAACGTTGTTACAATAAGAGAGAAATTCCAAGTGTTGGTGAAACACAAAATGATGAACAAACAGTACAAGGCGAGCCTCCTAAAAATTATTAAGATCTTCATCTCACTTGACAAATGATCCTCTCAAACAAGCTAGAAATGAAGCTGTTTTGCCTCCTGTGTGCATTATATGTAACAAGGAAAAGTCTTTCATTGTTCAAAAGGTAAAGTAATAGAAATAATTTTTAATTCAATATTTTTTTCATTGTCTTAATTGGTTACACAGGTAGCCCATTTTCACTTGCAAAATGTAATAATAATAATAATATAACAATAATATATGCACTTTTATAGCTTTACCTATTAGCCCAAAGCTTGTTATGCTAACCCATATAAAGAAATAATTATAGAACAGAATAAAAACTTAATTACAATTTAAAAGAGCAGTAAAAACGGAAACTAAATATTGTAAGTTTGTTTGAAAAGAAATAATGTAATGGCATATCAGTAAACTTTGGACATCTTTTATTCACTAGGGAAAGCGTGTTGTTGACAAGCTTGTTTCATCAGAAACGATTGACGGAGGACGCTTACGTGAAGCAGCTACAAGAAAAGAGGACGAGCGCATTCTGGTGCATATCTTAGACAAGGACTGCGTTGCTCTTGAAGTTAAATACCATAGCAAATGCTACAAGTCCTACACATCTTTCCTTTATAATGGTCAAAGTGCATTGATTAATGCTGGACGCAAAGTTTTGTATAGTGAGTCGTTCGAGGAATTCTGCAAGTACATTAAAAAGGTTATTATTGTTGATCATGGGATATGTTATATGAAAATGCTTACGATGAAGTTTGTGGACACAGTTAAGAACATTGAAAATAAAGATGCCTCAGTATATAGAAGTACTAGTCTCAAGGAACGTTTAAAAGAAAGATTTCCACAGCTTGTGTTCCATACACCAAAAGTCCGTAATAGAAGTGAGATAGTATATGCAGAGGATTTGTGTAAAGGTAGTGTAGTGGAGATGTGTGTAGACGGTGACGACACTGAAAGTGCCGAGCAAGAGGAAATAAGTGATGCTGAGCTGGAAACTCAACATTATGGAATGGATCCTTCAGCAAACTCCCCTTTACATGGTCTCTATTTCGCTTTAGAGCTGAGAAGGGTTATTCATGACTATCCCACTAAGTGGTACAACGATTGGCCTCCGTTATCGAGCGATATAACCGGCGACAGTGTTAAAAAAGTTGTTTCTCCAGTGCTCTTTAATTTCATGGCATGGGTACTTGGCTTCTCAGAAGAACCTGAACATACGAACTATGTTGATATTGGCGAGAACTTGAGGATCAAACTTTTCTCTTTGTGTCAGGATATGGTGTACAGTAGTTCAAAAGGAAAGGTAGAAACCCCAAAATCACTCGCTTTGGCAACGGCTGTCAGACAAATGTCAGGATGCTCCATGTTAATAAGGATTTTAAGTGGTCTAGGTCACTGTGTGTCCCTATCTTCGACAATGAGCTACGATACTGCCCTAGCACAGACTGTTATGGAAACGTCAGCATTAATACCTAGTGAATTTCTTGAAGAGGTAGCTACTAACCTTGGATGGGACAATATCGATTTTGGTGAAGAGATTAAGAATCAAACCCATGTAACAAACGGGATAATTGCACAAAAGATCAAAGAATCCACTGAGCCACCTCTTGTCCAACAAAAACCAAAAATAAAGAAGTTGCAGAGATCTATAGAGATGCCAGACTCAGAAATTGCATCTTTTTCTATTGGCGTCAAAAAGACTCCCGACTTCAACAAGGCAAGAACTTCTGTAACTACCTTCAACTCACGTGGCGAGCTTGCAAAGAAGCTTGATTTAGCGTACGTTTTGGTGCGAATGGTCAAATCAAATCAAGATGATTGCCTTCCCTCATGGACAGGATTCAATACTTTTCTTTACCTTGACAAAATGCCAGATGTTTCAAGAGTCGGATATTTACCAGTCATCAATGGTTCTCCAACCGAATACTCGACTATAAACGAAATACTGAACAAAAGCACCGAAATTGCAGACAAGCTAAAACTGAGGTACATTGTCGTTTGCTAAAATTCTATCTTTAAGTTTCTCTGAATTTTTTTTTTTTTTTTCAGATATGTGACACGTTCGATGGAAAAATGATGACTACTACAATCGTTTTGTCGTGCGCCTAGGAGAATTTCATGCAATTATGTCATATCTTGGTGCGGTTTCAAAACTTTTCGAAGACGGAGGTCTAAAGGTATGATCATGCCGTGGTAATCATAGTACTAGTTTTCCATTCCCTTTCTAGCCATAAAAGAACTCAAAAAAGTATTATTGGGTAATTCATAATGTCCATTATATATGCAAGTGAATGTAATCGGAGTCCCTTTTTCATTTACAGGACTTATTTATAGAATCAGGTTTGATAAGTGAGGGATCCATTAAGGGTGTACTCAGTGGGAAGCACTACAATCGTTCCATGTCATGCCACAAAGTATTGTACGAGGCTCTTCAGCAGATGAGATTTGATGTGTTCTTGGATAGCTTGGGTGAAGAATCAGAGAAAAAGACCTATGATGTCATAATATACGCAAGAGAAGCTTATTTGAATGGAACTTTACAAGATTTCGTCGAGTCTCGAGAATTCAAAGACCTAGTAAAGACATATGATGATTTCGTTGCTGAATCGTCGGCAAAATCGAAAACGTTTGCATACTGGAGTATGTATATTAAGATGATAGGTAATTTCATTCAAATCGTTTGAATAAATAAAATTTCTATTGAATTTTCGAAAACGGAGATCGTTGCGTACCAATTTTAATTTACAGAAGTTTGCTTTGGACTCTCAAAAATACTGAATATACGATGGTAAATTAGACTTATCTTTTCAGGAATTATTCTTATGTTTGTACGAGCCACAAGAACTGTTGACTGGAATCTCCATTTGCTGGCATTCAGAGCGATGTTGTCCTGGTATTTTGCCTGTGATAAAGTCAACTACTCAAGATATGGAGCTGCATATTGGCTTGAAATGGTATCCGTCAAGGAAACGCATCCAGGTTTGTTGTATTTGTATTGAGCACGGAATATTTCTTAATTAATCTGCCTTTGTTTATGCTCTGCCTTTATTCACAGGAATCCTTGACGACTTGTCATCCAACTTTTCAGTGCAGCGGCAGCAAAACTATGCGTTTTCAGCAGTACCCTGCAACCAAACTATAGAGCAGACAGCCAATCGCCATTCTAAAACGAAAGGTGGTTTGATTGGCTTTTCAATGAATCGGTCAACAGTGCACAGGTGGCTTCTATCCCAATCGCAGAGAGCTGCTATTACTAGTAAATGTAAAGACATGGCTGGAATAAACAACAAAACCAGGTTTGTTAGATTATTCGTTTTCTTAAGTCTTATGCAGTTGCTTATGTGCTTCTTTTATATTTTGATAACTCTCTGAGCAGAATGAAGAAAGATCTTGATACTTCCAAGGTTTTGAAACACGAGAAACAAGTGCAAGAGGTAGTTAACACAGCATCAGCCATGGCCAATCCATTCAACATTGAACAAGCCAGCCTCGTCAATATTAGTACCGGTGTAGAGCTTGAAGATGGTGTTGCCGACAAGTTACTTGAAGCCGAGCAGCTTGAGAAGACCAGTTTAATGATTTCTGCAAAGAAAATCTGTTTAGTGACGACAAAGATATATATAAAAGATTAAAAAGAACAACATCAGAACTTTTACAACCAAAGCAATTACTGTCAAAGACAGCAAGGGACAACAACTTGCTGTGAAGTCAAGCCGAAATCTATTTGCCAAACTACTGGTTTTGTCTAAGACGCGCAATGTCGACTTAAAAGAGTTGTTATCTTTCAGCCTTAGCGAATTTCCACTGTCCCTTGCAACTCCAACAGGCGGCTTTGTCAAGACAGCCAAATCAAAAATGTTTGAAGTTATGGAGACGCTGGGTGACAAATCAGTTCTCGTAGATGTTCAAAGCCTTCCAGACAAAAGTACTGCTCTTCTCGTAGACGCGATGGCAGTCTTGCAAGTCATCAAGGGAAAATGGAAGACATTTGGTGAGTTTGCTGACTCGACTTTAACCTATTTAACGAATCTTGCTGCGAAATGGTCTGCCACGAGGTTGGATTTTGTAGGTGATCGATATCCCGAAATTAGCATCAAGAATACGGAGAGAGCTCGCAGAGCCAGTGTTCAAGGTATCTGTCATACTAGCGCAGGAGATTATTATATTTTTAAACTTCAAAATTAATTTTTGTTCCTATTACAGGAGTACAGACAGTTCACATTTTCAATGATGCCCAGAAAATCCCCAAACAATGGAAAAAGTTCATGATCTCTGGAAAAAACAAAGAGTCTCTCATGGCTTTTTTGGCAAATCAGTGGCACCTATCCCTCATCTTTCCTGCGCCCTTGCATGCTTGTACATAACGTCGCGTGATAAGTGCATTTGCCTTACTTCGGCAGTATCCAAAGAGAACCCAATTATCTCCAATAATGTCCCAGAGTTAGAAAGCAATCATGAAGAGGCAGATACCCGTCTTCTTCTGCATTCCAAGCACTCAGCTCAAACCTATGACAGAATCATCATTAAAACGCCTGATACAGATGTCCTTGTTATATCTATTGCCATGCAAAAGCTTATTGGAAAAGATGTATACTTACTAACAGGAACAGGTTCTAACACTCGCACCATAGACGTTGGAGCTGTATCTGATGAGTTAGGAGACGCTCTCTGCAAATGTTTACCTGGATTCCATGCATTCACAGGCAATAATTCATGACACTGCTCATTATTATTAAATACATAACATATTTAACAAGTATAACATGTTCATTTGTAGGCTGTGATTCCACAAGCGCCTTTGCTGGAAAAGGCAAAGTAAAGCCTTGGAAATTGCTTTTAGAAAATCCTGAGTTTTTAGAGCCTTTCTCGTTGCTTGGCCAATCGTTTGAGATTTCCGAAGAAGTTTCCACTCCTTTGAATAGATTTGTCTGCCTGCTTTATGGCGACAAAAAGGGAACTTGCGTCAATGATTCAAGGTAAGGCCTTGTTGCGAATTCTATTCACACATCTGCACTTTTTGTATCTTTTTGGATTTGTAGGTACGCCTTGTTTGTGAGTAATCTTCTCTATAATATTATATAAGTATTTAATGATGTAAGCGCACGGGTTGAGGTCATCCACTCAGAACAACTGAGCCTTTCTCTTTTGTTTATAATGTTCAAATTTTTAGATAGATACCGCTTTCCCGCAGTTTTGCACTGCTAAAATACATAAGAAATAATTGAAATCCTAAATGTCACTATACTCACTTTGATCAAATACTGTAGTTTACTAAATATATATTTTCTCACTTTTCTGTTTTAAATTAATAAACAATATATATATAAAATACTTCAAGCAAAAAAAACGGAAAAAACTAAAAAGACTGCCTTAAAATCCTCGATTTTGCCGCCTCTTTCTCTATCTGAGCCTGCGAATAATACAGCGGTCTTCCACAAAAAAAAATGGCGGACTATGGAAAAACAATAGGATTCAATTCGTAATTTCGAGGGCTAAAACTCCCTGGATTGCAAGATTTGGAGGTGTAAACAGGTAAATTCTTGTTAGTTATGGAAAAAGCAATCAATTCATGTAGTTTTTACGTAGTCATATATTTTTACATACGAACTTGAATGATAATCGACCACAGAATACGGCCTAAAATTACCAACATGCTTTTCAGAATATTCACCAACTTCAGCATGATACTGAGAATCATCACGATAACCTCTAAGTGGTAACTGAAGGCGACCTGCAGGAATGATGGTATCAACTACTTGAACTAATTTTTTCCTATTCTTTGAAATCTTTTTCTTTAAGTTACTGTCAATAATAACGTTTATTGGCTTACTGTTACTGGAACTCTGATCCAAGATGTCCTTAAGAAGAGCAGTAGTGTGAACATGAAGACCTGATGTTTTAGGAAATTCATAGCATTCATCAGGTATGAATACATTCTTCACAAGTTTTTCAATTTCATGAATTTCCACACCTCTCACCTTTTCTCTATAAAAACCAACATCATATGGATTTCTAGGAAAACCAGCATTTGCAGTTTTTTTATCTGGTAATTGCAAGGTAGAAGATGAAATAGAAGAAGCATCACAAGGACAGAAAGCGCTACTGTGAGATATACCATATGGATGAGCCTTAGTTGTCATGGTTGTCTCAGTAGGACCAGAAGGTGTAAACCTCAACTTTGTTTGTATACTGGGCTTTTTAGCTGGTGACAAGTGACTACTTCCCTTTCTTCTAGTTCCCTTGCCACCAAGTATCAAAGGCACATAATGACTGTGTTTCAATGCAGTTGCTTGAAAGGCTAAACCTTCAAAGCAAAACAAAACTAGCAAATAATTACTGGTGGAAGCACAAGTCCTAGATAGCCTTTTAGGCTATCCAACATCTCTCCAAACAGTTGAGCCATTAAAGTCTCATCTTTCCTTGTAAAAGCATCTTCGACTTGATCAGTGAAAGATGCCATGCTTCTCATTAATATTGTTGATTTTGAAGCTCAAAGATAAAACCTCAGCTATCAACAATCTCAATCTGTGCTGAATTTTGCACAACACTGCTTGAACATTTCAGCAAAAACGGCGGCTCGTTAGTCAGCACAACTTCAATAAACCAATCAAGAGACAGATTTTTGTCTCCAAATTCAGCACAATTTTAGGCATGCTGACTCTGTGCGGGTTAGCTATGGGTATCTCCCGCAAGTGAATTATAAGTATTTTTAGCCACTTGATACCTTAATCCCATGCTTAATCCAGGTCTTGGAAACAACATTGTTCAGTGAATGCACGTTGTTGCACAAATTTCTCATAATTCTATCCCTAACCCTGACAATAATTTATTTTTCTAATGCTTTCGTTGTGAGGACACAAAAACATTTAATTAATTATAGGGTTCATGAGAATTCTAAAGAATTCATGATCATTATGCACACATCAAAACAAATTACACTCTACCGAGACGAGATTCGAACCGGCAAACGACGCATAGAAAAATACTCTTGGTTCTTTCGACCAAACGAGCTTTGTTCCATCCTCTACAAATTGTTTTTATTTTAAACTACGCGCATATAAAATTTGATTAATGTTTTTCCACTGCTGTGCAGAAATTAACTACGTCGCGTGTTGAATGTGATGTAGTTTCAATCTGCCCCTGCATATAATATTCGTTTTACTGTTTATCAAAAAATTTTAATCTTTCTACAAGTGATTTAGCTCATAAACGGCTGATAATGAAAAAGTTAAAGGTCTGTAATCGCTAGCTGAAAAAAAGTTTTTGTTCTTTTTGCATTTCTATTATGTTGTAGTTTCCACGATAAGGAGCATCCCGCTTCTCACAGGTGAGGTATTTGCTTGTTTTGTTAGTTCATCAAAGATTGAAAAGCAATTATACACTTGAAAATACGTAAAATCTGTAAGATTGTATTTTTTTAAGACTGACTTGAACGCCAAATACACTGATGTTTTCCTGTTTTTATTTTTCAAACTCAGCATACTTTCCTATTGTTAATGAATGAAATTGTAAATTTACCAATCTATTTGCAATATTGTTTCTTGTCACAAAGACCCTGCACATTTTACTCAGTGGGTATATAGCAAAAAGAAACGATCAGCATAAACAGTACACATAATTTAGAGCAAAGCTTGTTATGTTCAGTGTTATGACAGTATGCAGGGAAGATCAAGAAGGAATGACTGGAAGATGTTATTGACCAGGCAGAGTCTTACCAAAAAACGATAAGGCTGAAAAGACAAATTATTTATAGTCTTACCTAACCAGATTTATTTATTTTGATCATGGTCAAATTCTATAAATAGAGAGAATGGATTTACTAAGGATGCCTTGAATGGTTTGAAATTAAAGTCCAAGAACCAAAGAGAGATGGCAAGAAGGTTTTGTGTGTCTTGATGCTTGATGAAATGTCAATTCACAAACATGTAAAATGGTATGGTCATAAAGTTTGTGTTTATGTGAATATGGCGTACTGAGATTGACGATGACTCACTGTATATGTATAATATGAAACTGCAAAATCAATTAAGTGTTATAACTTAATGGTTGAAGTGCTTCTATGATGAAAACTTAACGTTATAAAATTATCGATTTTAACATTCAATAGTTTAAACACATATCAATTATTGCTTTCGTAAAATGTAAGCAAAAATAATAATATAACGAGGGAGTTACGAACATTTGAAATGTCTAATTTTCCTGTCCGCCATTAAAATCGGCCATTTTGAATATATGCAATCAGTAAAGTCTGTGACGTCAGTCTTAACATAGCAAGAAGCGCACATGGCAAAGTATACAAAATAATACTTAAATAGAGCAAACAAATGTGAAATTCATCGAGATCTAGCTCGCTCTCAGAGTCTTCGATCGAGACCAACGCATCGGTTTCTTAATCGGAATTTATGACAGCAAATTCTAAAGAATCTAATTCAGAAATTTTGCCATTTGCCTATAATATTAAACTGCTTGCTTTGCCCGATGAAATTGCTGAGTACGAATCTGGAGTCGCAGAAGAACGGCGGGTTGAAGACATGCTGCGAGATCGTTTGATGCCCATGTTGATGTTGCTTCATGGTAAGATGTCATTCATAGTTTGTTACTTTGATCTGAATCGTCTGCCGTTGGCTATGATAACTTTATGGAAACAATACAATTTGGCCAATATTAAAGGTGTGAATGTGGCCATTGTTCGTTGGATCTTGTTGTCAACCCTCAAGAGTGCCGATGCTGCATGGAAATAGAGCAATGCCGTGGTATAATGTATCAGTACGAAATCGATGAAAGGAAATGCATTTTGCATTACCCTGGCTTTAACGAAGTTTGCCTGAACGAATTTGTTCTTCAAATAGCAGCTTCATTAGGTTTTGCCAACTCTCAGGATTATATAATTGTTTGGGGGAAACTAAAGAAATCCATGATCAGCGCTTACAGAAAGTCCTTGCTCAGATCAAAGAATATATACTTAATATATTAATCCTAACACGGTTTTTACATGCACATGAAAAACATGTGACTTGGACGAGATTTGAACTCGCACCTTCGGGATACTAGTCCGCCGCTCTACCTGTTGAGCTACCAAGCCCACAGGGATTGGAGTCGAGTCAAATCTCTTTTAAACTGCGTATGGACGAGAGATTCTCGCCACTATAGCAGTTTACTGGATGGCACCGTGTTTCGACTTTATTCCAAAGCCATCATCAGAGTATATACTTAATATATTAATCCTAAGATCAAAGAAAGTGGACTGAAATTGAACCAGTCGAAATGCATCTTTGGTGCAACTGAATTAACATTTCTTGGTCATGTCATGTCAGCAGATGGAGTGAAGCCGGACCCCAAAAAAGTTGAGGCAATCTCTCGAATGCCGATTCCAACTGCAAAAGTTGAGCTCCAGCGATTTATGAGCATGGTGAACTATCTGGGAAAATTTATTCCAAACTTGTCAGACGAAACAGCACCACTCAGAGCCCTCTTAAAGAATGATACCGAATTCGTCATGCAAAAGCCTCAACTTGACTCCTTTGAGAAACTCAAGCGCCACATATCTTCTGTACCGGTTCTGCAATTTTATGACCCAAACCTCCCAATTCGCATGCGAACAGACTCCAGTTCAGTTGGTCTAGGTGCAATGCTAGAGCAGTGTATAAACAGCACCTGGCATCCTGTTGCATTTGCCTCAATAGCATTAGATAAGTCTAAACAAAATTATGCATAAATAGAGCACGAAACCCTGTCCGTCATTTTTGGATGTGAAAGATTCCACAAATACTTTTATGGTCGTGCATTTGTTGTTCAAAATGATCACCAACCATTAAAAGCAGGTTTCTCCAAAAGCATTGTGCAATGTCCCCCATGAATACAATAATTTTTTCTTCGCTTGCAAAAATACGACTTCACTTTTGAATATGCACCTGGTAAAACCATGAAAGTTGCTGTTGAGCTCAGTCGAGCATCTCTCAACAGTAAACCAGAGATCCATCCAAAGAAAATGGCTCATCACGTCCACTCGGTCATCAATACACTTCCAATTATCGAATCAAGACTTTCATAGTTGCAACGTGAAACGCGGATCGATCCAGATCTACAGATCTTAAAGCAGGACACAATCAATGGTTGGCCATCCAAAGACGAAATTAACAAAACCATTCTATAACCAACGTCATGAAATCGTGAACAACAACGACCTCCTTCTAAAATGACAGCAAATTATACCTACCTCGATGCGTCGTGAAATCCGAGAGATCAAGGGCATCAAGGAATCGAAAAATGCAAAAACCGGGCCCGTCATGTCGTGTATTGGCAAAGGATGAACCATGAGTTAGCTGTCCTCGTATCTCAATGTGCCACATGCATCAATCATCGTAATCGACATCAAAGGGAGACAATGATCCCACATCAAGTCCCAGACCAACCTTGGGTAAAAGTTGGTACAGATCTTTTTACACTCTACAACCGACACTATGTCATAGTTACTGATTATCACTCAAAATTTATCGAGGTAGCTCACATACCAAGGCCAGTGGATTCTCCTTCAGTTGTATGAGCCATAAAAAAGATCTTCAGTCTACATGGAATACCAAATTGTTGTCAGCAATAATGCCCCTCAATACAGTGCCTCATCCTTTAAACAATTTGCTCGAGAATGGGACTTTTGACATGACAACTCAAGTCCTCACTTCAATCAAATGGTCTCGTTGAACGATCTATCCAAACAGTCAGGCAAACAATGAAGAAAGCCCAGGAAGCTAAGAATGATCCATTTCTCTCACTACTAATATTGAATACAACACCTGCAAATGATGGCAGTCCCCCCACCTACAAAATGTATCACAGGAACCCACGCACAACCCTTGCGTGGGTTCCTGTGAGCTGCGGAGCAAAAGGTCAAACAATCAATGTCTTTCCCTCCAACTCTTACGTCAAGGCAGCGTATGATTATCATGGCCAAGACCTATCAAATATTGAGCCGGGCAGCACTGTCTGAATTCGAACTAACAAAGACAACAGCTGGGCACAAACCGGACAAGTAGTCAAGAAGTGTAAGGAACCTAGAGCATACCTCGTCATGAATGAAAAGGGGCACATGGTCCGTAGGAACAGGCGTCACCTCCTACCAACAAAAGAACCATTCAAAGTCAAGACCAACTATGATGACCTGCAAACGCTGTCAAAACCTAATCGTGACAAGTCATCAGCACCTCATCAAACATCCCGATACGGGCGACCCCTACGTACTCCATCACGATACGAAGACTACAATATGTCGCGAAAGTAAACAGACCTTGCTTGAAAACAGCACTATAGCACACATATTATAACTACGTTATGTTATTGATAAAATGGAAGATGCTGCATGTCAATGTCACTCCACGTGACCTTGTGAGAGATGAATTCTAGGTAGAGATATATAGCACGCGCACGATATATACGAAGAAACCGATGTATAATTGAACTCAAAAATCTAGCATTAAAAACTATTACACATAACACAGTACCAAATGGACATTTGTCATTTGCATTATTTGCTGCTTTTTTTTAAGAAAAGTTTTACTTCAATTTTTTGCTTCTTATTTCTTTTCCTGAGATGGTGTGTATAATTTAAAGACTTTATAGCTTCCAAAAAACATTTAAATTTCTAGCATAAAAGCACACAAAAAGTGTTTCATTCATTTCATTTTATTGCCTAGCTATAACATGTCTTCATGCACTTCATCATTCTTGTATGAACACAACACCAGATGAGGATACACATAGAACAAAGTCCAGTAGCAACTGCTTATGAAATTCACCATTGAAGTAAAAACTGTATTAATCATTCAAATTGTACACTTACATTGCAAATATAGGAAAGACAAAACAAAGAGAAAAAGATGGGTAGAAGTATTAAAAACACAATTGCTGGCAGAAGTGTTTTGATAATTATTTGCATTTTGCCCAATTCGTATATCAATACAACGAAATCAAAATGTGCTATAATAACTTTACAAGTATTTGAGGCACTTCCACTTCAGAACACCACAAACAGGTTACCTATATACGGTGGCCCACAAGTATCACGGCAAATTAAAAACTCACGGCAAATTAAAAACTCACGGCAAATTAAAAACTCGCGGCAAATTGAAAACTCACGGCAAATTAAAAACTCGCGGCAAATTAAAAACTCACGGCAAATTAAAAACTCGCGGCAAAGTGGGTTGAAACACGTGGTAATGACGAGTAGTTTTAATTCACAATGGCGGGCGCCCAACTTGTGCTACAACTTTACAAGTATTTGAGGCACTTCCACTTCAGAACACCATAAACAGGTTACCTATATACGGTGGCCCACAAGTATCACGGCAAATTAAAAACTCACGGCAAGCAAATTAAAAACTCGCGGCAAATTGAAAACTCGCGGCAAATTAAAACTCACGGCAAATTAAAACTCACGGCAAATTAAAAACTCGCGGCAAATTAAAAACTCACGGCAAATTAAAAACTCACGGCAAATTAAAAACTCGCGGCAAATTGAAAACTCGCAGCAAATTAAAAACTCACGGCAAATTTAAAAATTAAACGAGACTTGCCTGTAAGTTGAAGTTTGATTGTAATTCTATGAGTTATTGGACAAGGAAACTAAGGAGTCATGTGAGATACGCGCACGCAGATCGAGGAATCAGTTTTCAACGCTGCGAGTGATTTCAACAGCATTCACCATTTAGGGCGGGTGCAATATGATTTTTTACACTAAACATCCCTCCAATATAATGGGGGGGTGACTCCTTAGTCCAATAACTCATAGAATTACAATCAAACTTCAACTTACAGGTAAGTCTCGTTTAATTTTTAAATTCTATTTCGTCATTGGACTACGTCACTAAGGAGTCATGTGAGATATTCAAAGTGTTGTGATCACAAGCTTTAACATAATCCCAAATGTATTGACAATTTTTTCAACAACACATATAACTATACTTCTCACTATTAAAAAATTCGTGCTTAGTCATTGGAAGCATTTAATAATGAACAACCGAAGTCGGCTTTTGTTTTTAATGGCTTATTATAATATTTTTGAAATGTTGAAGCATTAGACCACCCAGCTGCTTCCATAATTGCTTCAATTGGATGCTTTGTTTGCAGCTGACGAGGATGCTGCTCTTGTGCTGTAGCCAGGAAAATCATTTATTCCGGCCAGCTTTAAGATTGTTTTAAGCCATCTCGAGATAGTGTCCGTGCTTGCTACATTAAAGGGTTTTTGGAAACAAATTAACAACTGTTTGGAATTACTTCTAATAGTTTTTGTTCTTTCAATGTACTCAGTAAGGAGTTTGAACGGACAAAGTGTTGCATCTGGGTCATATTTCTTAACTATGAAAGGCTTTAGGTGTTTCCCAGGCCGAGATGTTTTTAACAATTGGTCGAAGGTGAATACATTCTTATCATCCTCCCGAGATATATTGTCCAGTGATAAGGCTTTAAGGGTTTGGCACCTTTGAGCAGAGATAAGGGCTAACATCATGGTCAGTTTAATTGTTAGCTTTTTCAGTGTCAAAGTTTCATTTGGCTGCATGGTTTTTAAGTATTCTAGCACTATTTGTACATCCCAGATTCTGGTGTACCTTGGTAAGGCTGGACGATTTTCGAAGACTCCTTTAAGGAATCTGCAAACCAGTGGGTGTGTTCCAAAACTAGTACTATCTGATAAACTTACTATCGATGATAGCGCACTCCTTGCAGTATTTAGTGCACTGTACCCAAGCCCTTTTTTGAACAACTCCGCAAGAAGTTTATCCCTTCTTCTACAGTGGGAGAAAAGGGATTGATATGCCGTTGATAACAATATTGTCTCCATCTTTCCAAATGCCCTTCATATTGCTTTTGTGTGCCTGCTCTCCATGCTGATTCCAGGACTTCCACAGCTGTTGTCAAAAGTCCTCGGTCTTTGAACTGTTTCCTGATAAGTGACACACTACTAGCACTAATTTCTCGTGAAGAGGATGTTTCTCCAATGGGTTGCTGGGAAGAATTAGTGTTGATGGTGTTTGTGGTAGCAAGACTGGTGACTGCATCAGCATTCTCATTGCTACTGGCCACCAGGATTGGGTTGGCCACTTTGGTATAATAAGCAGTCCCTCCGACTTCTCTTTTTGAATCTTTTGTAGCACCTGACTAATCAAACAAAAAGGTGGAAAAGCGTAAAATTGATAACCCAGCCATGAATGATGGAAAGCATTGAATGCAATTGCTTCCGGGTCTGGGGTATATGAAATGTATTGCTTTAATTGGCAATTAATTCTGGAGGCAAAAAGGTCAATGTTTGGCTTTACATTTAGTTTCGTACAAGCCCTATGAAATATGTGTTTATTCAGGCACCACTCAGTGGTGCGCCTGGCCTTCCGAGATTCCCTGTCTGCATCGACATTCTCCTTGCCAGGAATACGGGCAACTGTGATCCAAACCTCATTAACAATGCACCAGTCCCATATAGTTTTGATAAGACTGTTCAATAATGGAGAGTGACTTGTTTCCATTTTGTTTAGGGTATTTTGAACCGTAGTGTTATCAACTAGTACTTTTACATGCATTTTCGTAATAGATTTTTGTTGTGACTTGAGACCAAAATACACTGCCAGCTTTTCTAAATAATTAATATGAGATTGACTCTCTTCCTGAGTCCAGAGCCCTCCAGTTTTAATGTTATTTATAGCACACTCCCAGCCCACTTTAGATGCATCTGTGGACATAGTTACATGCGGCTCTGGTCTAGAGATCAGATTGTTTGATCTTTCTACATTGTTTATCCACCATTCCAGCTCCTTTTTTGCGCTAGAGGATAACTGCATGTGAGTATCATAATTTCCCTTACATTGTTTTAGGGCTTCCGCTTTCTCACCCTCTGTAATCCAAAAATATAAGGGCCCATACATTGCCCCTGCAAATGTAGAGATAATAAACCCAATAACCTGGGCAACCTCTCTTATTTGAGGTATCCTACAAGAGTGTAGGTGGGTAACAGCCAATTTTACCTTCTTTGCTTTTTCTGGTGTCAAAGAAACAGTCATAGTTATTGAATATAGAATAAAACCAAGAAATACAATTTTTTGTGTTGGTATTAACACAGATTTTTCAGGGTGAGTGACAAAATTTAAGTTGTGATGGTTAGTGATCTGTTTCAATACAAAAAGGGAAGCCCCAATCGGGGATTAGTATGGGATTCTATTGTCGAAAACTTAAATAAAACAGAAACGCCTGTCTTTACTTTAAAAGACAAGAGAAGTGTTCGAGACCGGTGGAGTCTTTTAAAAGCTAAGTTCAAGCAGAAGATGCGCGAAGAAGAAAGGGCAAGTGGCATTGATGTCGACAAACTGTCGGAGAAAGAAAGTTTGATTGAAGAGTTGTGCCAAAAAGAGGACAGCTTCCTTGAGGTAGCATCAGTTCAAAAGCAAAAGGAAAATGCAAATGCTATTGATATAAGGATGACAGCCTTGGAACGAATGGGCGAAACAAGCAAGAGAAAATCTGATGGGCAAAACTCAGATGTTAAGCTTAAGAAAGTATGCCGCGGAAGTTGTGAGTTAGTCGAATATTTGAGAGAGAGATCAAGCAAGGAAATTGAAATCCATCGTGCAGAATTAGAAGTAAAGCAAAATGAGCAAGAAATACAAAATCAATTGAGAAACCCAAGCAGCTACACAACAAACAGAAGTCTTAAAAATGATGCAACAACAAAATCTAAAAATGATGGAGAGCCAAGCTTTACTTCTCAGCAACAACAGCAATTGTCAACAGCATTTCTTGACATTATTCAGAGGTTCACAACCAAGTAAGATCGTGTTGTCACTTACAAGGAAAGAATTCTTAACTGTTGTGTTTTAGCAATCTGTGTAACTATGAACTTTTAATGTTTTGTTATTTGAATTATAATAACTTTCTCACTTACACTTGTCAGTATTTACATAACAAGTTACATACTTGCTAATTGTTTGTGTGTTTAATAATGAGTCATTTTGGCATTCATTAATTAGTTATAAAGTAATTCTCCAAGGTTGGAGGATCTAACTGAAAAAACTTGGATGTTATATTTCCATACATGCAAGTCAGTGAATTTCTTAACAATGCACAGACAATATATGCTTTCCCAACACTACTTAGACCTATTTTGAGGGTTTTTTTGAAGTCCATGAACCGGAATGAGTTGATCACATCTCCAAATAACCATTCCACAGACACTCTAACTGAACTCATTTGCTTGTTGAATTCTTTCATTCTGTCTGTGATTACCCCATGCTGAAAAGGAGCTTGTAGATGAATCCTCTGTGGATAAGCTGGATCCCCATATATGCATAATGGTCTCCCATCCACAGAAAAAGCATTTTGTTCCAGGTCTTGAAGGAAGTTTGAGTCAGCCAGCATACCAGCATCATGTTTTTTTCCTTCTTTAATATAGAAAGTACTTGCCTGAGTTATAGACTATTTTTGCTTGTACAATATAGTGTGTACAATAATATTTTCATTTAAATAATATAAGCATACCAACTGGACCAAAAATATGTGCAATCAAACCATTTGGCAATGCCACACCCTGGAACTTCAAAGAGTGAACTCTTTTATGGCCATTGTAAACAATTCGCTGATGTTTTGTTGGCCGTGAAATTGGTCTGACCGTTCCATCAATAAAGCCAAAGCAATTTTTGTAAGGTGCTCCTTTTTCATGGATGGCATTGGCATAAACCTGTAGATTTTCTGGGCTTAAAAGATCATGGTTCCATTCTGTAATTTTTTGCTTATGATAATTATAAATAAAGTCAATGATGGTATTTGCAATCATACACAACTCAGGAACTGGTCGCCCAAATCTGCCAATCATGTCTGAAAATCGACAAGGGTAAGCAAGGCGATTTAAAAGAATGCATAGCCCCTCCAGTCCTGAACATGTTGTCCTTTGTGGACACTTGACTATTTCAGGGATTCTAAGATTTTGTTGGAGGAAAATCAAATCGTGTTTGTTGGCTCGGAATTCTACTTTACATTCATCCTCACTTAGATTATCTAAACAAAATGGCTCATAATTTTTGAATGGAAGCTCTGGGTTCCTTGATTTATATGCCTTGTACAATATGATCAATTCATATTCTGTAATGTAACCTTTTTCAAAAAGCACAAGACAAAAGTTTCGTGTTGTTTTAAACGAAGACATGAAAAAGAGTTCACTTTCTACCGCCGCTTTCTATTACGAACTTTGCTAAACTGTTTTAAATATACGCGGGAACGTCATGCTCGTCCCAGTCTTCCGCGATCTCTCACGACTTCGTTGTCGGATAAAACGTTGTTGCTTAAGCTCTCAATTATTAGAGTTGTGAATGTTATGCACCTATCAATGTTAAGTGGGAGGGGGGGAGGGCAGGTGATCATAGGGGTTTTGACAAGAATTTTCGTATCTAGGGTCGGACAAAGTGGGGCATTTGACATTTGATTATTTTCATTGATCAGCAATTTCTTAGCGGGCTGGTTACCATAATGCTCTGAGTGAATTGAGTGTCCATGTGTTTCAATACGGCTATAGCAATCGAGGTATGTAATCAGTATTTATTCCAAATTCATCACCTTTATTGAGTTCTATCGTTGTTACCATTTATGAATTACTCATTTTTGTTTGCTCATATTAGTTTTCCTCTTTTATTATTAAGTTTGAATAATTTTGACCATTTAGCAGTACAAGCTGTGCCACCAATTGTTTTTTATGTGCCTGAGGGTGAGGTCTTTCACCCCAGACAATGCCCCTTGTAGGGGCATTTAGATGCAATTTGAACATTTACAGCATGCCAAGTGTGGGGCATTTGACAAAAATTTTTGCTCAAAATTCAAATCCCCTATCATTGCCTGCCCCCCCTCCCTGGTTAACAATGATAGGTGCATTATGCCAGGCATTCTTTTCCAACTCCCGGGAATTCCTGGGCATTCTTTAGCTGTTCAGCTGGACCCAATTGTTCCTGAAGTCAGTGGTTATGGAGTAATTTCACCCAACCTTTTTCATGCTCATCCAGCCTCAATTATATTTAAACATACATATTCTCTGTCGTCCATTTCTCCACAAACTATTAGTGAAATTCCATGGTGAAACTAGCAAATTTTAAGGGCTTTAAAAAAAACTATAACATCCTGCGTAAACAGGAAATGAACTATGCCATATTTATGATAAATACAATAATATTAAAGCTTTTCTACTTACGTTGTCTCACTATCTTCCATCCTTTTTGTTTGAACGTCATGTACAAGAAAAACGGAATACTGAAACTGTTTTGAGCGCGTGGCTTTCCACTTTGACAATTCATATTTCATCGACGTTGTTCAAATTTCATATTACAATACTGTACCTCAATTTCTCTAATAGTTTAAATTCAGGCCAATTTTTGGCTGTCTGGGCTTACTCATTTACTTTATAAAGTATTTAATAGCCACCACCAGTAAACAGCTGCAGTACACAACTTCACGAAATAATAATCATTGCATATAACATTAAAATAGATACAACAAATATCGTTTAAGAAGAAATCCCACACGAATCCACATGGAAATAACGACAACTCTAAGTTTCAACTAGAAAGTTACCCTCCTCGGTGGAAACATATAACAATTTTGCATTTGCCGGTTCACCACATTGTCAAAAATTTGCGAGTTTTAATTTGCCGAGTTTTCAATTTGCAGAGTTTTAATTTGCCGTGAGTTTTAATTTGCCGTGAGTTTTTAATTTGCCGTGAGTTTTTAATTTGCCGTGAGTTTTCAATTTGCCGCGAGTTTTTAATTTGCCGTGAGTTTTTAATTTGCCGCGAGTTTTTAATTTGCCGTGATACTTGTGGGCCACCGTACCTATAGGTTTGTATACAATATCAATTGTTTTCATTTATTAAAATTATGCAAACTTGAGTCTTTGAAATTTAATATGAAATTCAATTACAAAAAATCATGCACATTTAGTCAAGCTGTAAATATCCAAAGATTTATTATTTTTATAAAGTAACAAGAACAAATGCTACAATTGTGGCGAAAGAAGTAATGATACCATTGCCCATTGCATGAAAAGAAGCAAAAAAGTAATGATATCGAATAAGCTAACTTTTCTTTCATGAACCGCAGGGATAAGTTATTGCTTTCCGCCAGGCAAATCTCTGGCAACAATTTTGAATAAAGCTATGGCTATACTTTTTTTGTATAGACTAGAGAGTTAAATTGAGGCAACAAGTTTGATGCTGGTAAAAATACAACGCACATCTGCATCGAAATTTAGCTGACAAATAGCTTATTAGCGCTGATAACTGAAAACCGCTCCAGTTATTATGGAACTCAAGGATATCTGCATGTCTATAGTAAATTGTATGAGGATTTCCCATCCAGGTAAATACTATCTTCTTCAGACCTTTTTGAATGGAAGCCGATTAAACAAATTAGAGGAGAGTTTGTCTTGTGTGTACATGATAGCAACAAGGTACGTGGGTCCAATACAACATCCAGTACAAATTGTAGTACATCTTTGGCACACTCGCAGCATGTGATTCTCCTCTCCCAGTTTACCATTTAGGAGGTTTTCCTTGGCGTGGAATAACCGCATTTTCTAGCTCAAGAAACTAAATAACTGCAATGCATTTGTCAAACTCTTGGTGAAAAAATGCATCATTTCGCAAATCTTGAAGCTGTAAAATGTGTCGGACTAAGTTCATCATGTCATTTACAGTATAGCTTTTTGTTTGTAAAGACTTGTCAATCTTTCCACTTTTTGAAATATAAGCTGGCAAAGGTGCAAGCTATTATATGTATTGCTTCTACTTAGTTGTAACAAGCCAGTTGCTTGTGTGTTTACCTTTGCATCTGATTCGGCAAGGTCTTCTAAGGCATGCAAAGTGGTTTGGTACTGCTCTTTAAGTGCAAAGACGGCTGCAACTCGAGTTAACCATCTTGTTGCACAGTGTTTACCAAGTGAGAGTGGAGATGCAGTATATTCTGGATGTTCCAGATGCAAGTCTAATATCTTGGACTTGAGCTTGCCAGATTGATTGAAAAAATTGCTCAATTCTTGAAGAGTGTCCATTGCTGTGCAAAGATCCCTAGTTGAGTCAGTGCCCAAGGCTGCTTGAGCTGCTAAATTACCACAATGTGCACCACAAACCACAATGGATATAGATAGCGAAAGGCTGAAGTTCAGCAATTTTTGCTTGGCTGCCATTGTATACACTGGACATAGTTGCCACTCCATCATAAGTTTGACCTCATAAGTTGCTGATATCTAATCCTAGTATCAGAAGGGTGTGAACAAACTGTCAAGGGTGTGAACAAACTGTCAAGGGTATCAACAAACTGTCAAGGGTGTGAAAAAACTGTCAAGGGTGTGAGCAAACTGTCAAGGGTGTGAACAAACTGTCAAGGGTATGAACAAACTGTCAAGTTCATTCAAGTATTTGATTGCTTGTTTGACATTTTGAATTCCAGAAAGCCAATTACTAAAAATTACAAAGCACCAATAAGGAAGTCGAATTATAAATTGATAAACCTTCTTGGATGAAGCAAATAAGTAAATCTTTAATTTCAAGGGTGCTGATGAAAAATCGATCTTTTCCCACAAGAGGTAAACAGCATTCCTGGGGGTTTTTGTTGTGCATTGAAGCAGTTCAGGGGCTTGCTGAGGATCTTGTTCTAAATTAAAATCCTCCTCTTAAATACTTGCTTACTTATAAAACATATCAAGATCATTTAGAATTGTTTTTTTCAGCTGTACGAGCGTTGGAATAACAACGGACATCTCGACCCTTCGAAGCAATCTAAAAGCAGCTGTTGATGCGACATAACATTAAAGGAGGTCGTGGAAATTGTGTTGTTCAGGGTGGCACCGAAATTTAAGGCCCCGTCCACACGTATGCGGATATATTTGAATCCGAAAATTTTTCTTTTCGGATACAGCTATCGTCCACACGCACACGTCGAATTTGCATGCAAATCCGGATATTTTTGAATCCGCTCTCCAGAGTGGAAATTTTTGAATCCGATAACATTTCAGATACGTGTGGACGGTCGAATCCGGATATTTTCTAATACGATGACGTCAAAAAATTGGCGCCAGTGTTCACCGCAAAAATTTAAACATGACGGACGATCGAAGGCAAATAACTTCTGTGATCATTTGGCTTATTTCCTCTATTTTGGCATGTATGGAGCTGAATGTCGCTTTACTAAATGCTAAAATAAGTTATGCCAGAAGGCGGCTTGATATTTTCAAGCTATTTTGTTCGTTATCTACTGGGCAAAACGTCCGGCAGAAACAACTTAAACGAGCAGGAAGACAACACCGTCCTCGACGATTTTGGGTTAGACCTGGACGAACCAGTGCCTGGTGGGATAATTTTGTCAATCAGATCGTGATTGCAGAGGAATGGCGAGAAAATTTCCGTATGAGCAGAGGCTCCCTATATGAATTAGCTAATGAGCTACGACCTTATATCGAAGGCAAGACAACAGTCATGCGTGCTCCAGTAGATGTAGTAAAACAAGTAGCAGTAACACTTTACTACTTGAGCGACGAAGGTCGAATTCGAAAAACGGCAAATGCTTTTGGGTTGTCATGTCAAGTTGTGTCTAACATCATCCGTAAAGTATGGAAAGCCATTACTTTTCACCTTGGTCCTCGGTATATCAAGCTTCCTTTTACAGAATCCGAAGTAAAATGTCTCGTGAAAAACTTTAACCGAGCACATGGTTTCCCTCAATGCATTGGAGCTATTGATGGAACTCATATCAAAATCAAACAGCCAAATGTCAATTCCACTGATTATGTCAATAGGAAAGGGCGACATACCTTGAATGTGCAAGCAGTTTGTGACTAAATACTGTTTTTTGGATGTAGTTGTAAAATGGCCAGGGAGTATACACGATGCAAGAGTATTTTCCAACTCAAAGTTAAATGATTTCTTAAAGAGTGGGAAAATACCATATTGCAAGGCTCATATAATGCCAGACACCATTGATGCTGTTGGAGTGTTCTTACTCGGAGACCCAGCATATCCTCTCATGCCCTATCTTATGAAGGAATACTCCAATGGAGGTGCTACAGTGCAAGAGCAATATTTTGGATTGACTCTTTGTCAATCTAGAATGGTCATTGAATGTTCCTTTGGGCGCTTGAAAGCAAGGTTTGGGGCTTTAAGAAGGGCTATGGACATAAATATTAATGATGTTGCTTGTGTTATTTATGCCTGCTTTGTCTTGAATAATTTCTGTGAGCTGCACAATGAGACAATTGGAGAGGACAAAGTTTCATCAGCCATAGATTATGATAAACACTTCCAGCCGGAAGCAGCAACTAATAGTTACAGAACCGACTGCAATGAAGCTGAAGGGAAAAAAGTAAGGAGAATACTCACCAACTTTTTTGATCCATGAAATATCCCTGAAATGATTACATACCATGGACTTTAACTAAGAAAATGATGGTAAATGACACTTTCTAATTAATGTTTTCCTTGCTTTTTTCTGCATCCATTTAATCAACATAAAAATGGCTTCTCTATGAGCATGGCTGAAACGAAGAAAATATTAATGAATACTGAATGTTTATCAATCCTAAATATTCATAAGCATCCTGCTGACCCTTTTAAATCTTTTACTAAAACTTAACTAAGTCTTTTTCCTTTATATTGATGAAGTGTAAGTCTAAAAGAGTTGAGATTTTTCAAAAGAAATCTAATAAAAAGCAATGTCAATTTTTAATATTTATTAGATTTTTAATGCTTTACAGTGACCAAAACTAAGTACTCTCATGTAAGTTATAATCTTTGGAAATACTATAGAAAGAGCAACAAATTCTTCCAAATGATGATGAAAATCCTTTGTGCATGCAAATTTAATACTTTTCAACCTTCATGTAAATAACTTAAATAACTATAAATGCTTTAAAAAAGAGGGAAATTAAATGTCAGTATTACAATTAACTAAAACATGTTTTTTTCAGGGGGGTACATTGTTTGGGGGTATGAAAGTTGTCCAGCATTTGATGTACTAGCTGGGGTCCTAAACTGTGAAGTGTTGTGGAAGATGTAGTTCGCTTGGGGAGGAGGTGGCGGCATGTACTGAGGTTCAATGGCAACTGATGGTAGACCCATAATATTTCGTAGCATAGCAAATCCATCTGATATAGATGATGTAAGCTTTTCCATGTTTGATGAGAGTTTTTCCATGTGACTAGAGTAGGTTGCATCCATAGATTCCATTCTATCAAAAAGTTTTTTTTTTATTTCAAGTTCTTCTTATGATATGGTTAAGAGCTGTGAGTCTACAGGAAGCTTCCTTTTTAGTTTTTCTCCTTTGTAACCTCGTAACTTGGAATCAAGCAGCTCTCTTCTTTCCTTGATTGTCTTGGGCTTTGCAATGCTTGGTGTTAAGACGTTTTCCACTGGCGTCTTTGGATTACCATCACTCTCATGCTCTGCATATGGGCTGTCTGTAGAACTGCCAATGCTGTCATTCGTCGATTCGAGGTTGTCTTCATCGTTCAACTCTACGATTTCAGTGGTCTCAATTCCTTCTGTAATCTTATTCGTTGCAGGAGATCCACCCCATATATCCTCACACAGTTCAAAATACAATAACACTACACGGCCATGCCCACTCTTTCGGGCAGAGTCCACAGCCTGTCGGTATTTCTTGCGAATCATTTTAAGTTTTGAAGTGAGAATTCCCTGAATCTGTTCCTCAGTATGCGGGAAATCTTTCTGGATTGCGGCAGCATTTTCTGGGGTTGGATATTGTTTTACAAAGCGATCTAGAATATCGCCATATTTACTCTGGCAAGACTCCCAGTCAGTGTTCTCCATGGATTTTGCGGCTTTGTATTCAATTGTCACCTTCAATAACAACTCGACTTCATCGTTGCTCCATATAAATGATTCAGATTTGCTGCCCTTGTTTTTTATGGCTTTTCTACCCGAATATGACATGTTTCAACAGTTTCAAATCGAGAATAATAAGAGAAAGCTGGAATTCCCGCGAGCGCAAACAGGCGTAGCGCATGCTCAGTAACAAATATTGCAAGATTTCCGGAATGAATCCGAATACGTGTGGACGGGCAAAATCAATACGAACACTATGTAGTCTCTACGGTGGCCCGTATCTGCAATTCACAAATTAATTTGTCAATGCACAAACATTCCCTTAAATTCAAAAACAATATATTTGATACAAAAATAATGTGCTGAATGCAAAATGATTTTGTTTGCGATGCAAAACACGAACAATGCAAAACAAATTTGATCACAATGCAAAACAAATTTGATCGCAATGCAAAAACAAATTTGATTGCAATGCAAAAACAAAGTTACCGCAACCCAGAATTTTGCACTGTACTGTGGGCGGCAATATGTCGAATATTTAATAGAGTGGGACAGTGTATATTAGATTTCTTTCGAAAATATCTGCGTTGGTTTGTAATGTTTTGCTGCTTTTGTGGACATGGAATGGAGACGTCGTTTTCTTTTGCCCAATTGCGGAAAGAAAAATCCAATGGGACCTCTGAGCCTTCAAGCAGCTCTGTTAAATCACCTTGTGTGACTCACTCGACTGGGAACTCCCCCACTTCGTCGAACACGTCTTCAACTTGTACAAGTTTGTCTACTTTCATGAAGAACAAGGAGACTGAACGACGGTCGCATTTTGAGCCCAAGAGGAAAAAGTCACGCTCTGCAACATCACGAAAAATACTGATGTTTTTATAACAGTAGGTTTAATGGAATACGACCACGATGATTCATATACGCCAAGACGGGTTTTGGTAAAACATTTCCTGTGAAGGTGACACCGACATGGTGTATGATCAAGTTCTTAAAAGATCTTTGACCAAATGGGCTAACTATGATAGAACATTTTGCCCTGATAGAGGTTACGTACTTGTTTACCCAGATGGTCAATTGGCACGAACAATTCCTGGTGGGGACGAAGAATTCGTGATGGGCAAGTACAAAGAAGAACTTGGGAAAGCGTACTCAAGAATAAGTTTGTACCTTTGCCCTGTAGCACCAAAATAGAAAGTGAGAGCGAATGATGTACTCATCACTGATCTACTTACCGAAAACGACGATTTGGACCTCAATAGTGAATTACAAGAAGAAGTGCCAGAAAATTGTAATGGAAATTTAGCAGTATCTCCAGAATCCAGTGGAAATGGGTCTGGGGAAGCTGCTGCAACATCCTATGCTTTGACGGACTTTTTGTAAGTGTAACATGTAATATGACTAAGTTTTTACTACTTTATTGTGTATAAAGCAATCACTGTTGGTTGTATTAAATCTATGAAATCTTTTGTTATTAGACCAGTTGGAGTTGATGAGAATGCTGCTGTGCAACAGGCCATACGTAATAGCTTGTCTATGCATGTCGATGTGGAAGATGCAGTTGGTGATGCTATCACTGACCCTGAAATTCTCACAAGTGATGGTTTCTTGAATGCAGTTAAAGAGCATGCAGCAAACAAAATTCAAGGAGACCCTCGAAACATTGTTGTTGGCCGATTAAGCATATGGCGAACTGCGCTACCATATTTTAGAAGGAAAGGCTTCCTTAGTTCTGCTGGCATTTTGAAAGTATCATTTGCTACATTTGAAGAGGAGGAAGATGCCGTAGATCAAGGTGGCCCAAGAAGAGAATTCTTCCATCTACTTCTTGGAGCTATTGCACGAGACAGTGGAATAATGTGTAGTAAGTTATGAATTAAAGTTCTTTACTTGGAAATGTTGTGTACTAAATTTCAAGTTTTGATTTCATTTCAGTCTGTAGCCTGGTTGTAGAGTGTGCCACTTTATTTTTATTGGCTAAATATAAATTTCCTGTAGGCATGCCAACAGGTTGTGTAATTCGCTGCAATGTTGGAGCCTTGAATCAAGGAACATTTTTGGATGGACACATGTTGGCTACACTTGTTGTGCAAGGTGGAGAATTGCCACGAATATTTAGCAAATCTGTTTGCCAATATATTGAGGCAGGGTTTGGCAGCTGTACACCAGATATAGACGAGCTACCTGACAAGAACATTAGAGATTCTCTTTTAAAGGTATCAAATGTTCGACATCACATGGCAGAAACCAATTTGCCATTTTTTATTGACACTTAAATTCTTTGAAACTTAATTTTTTTTTAAACAATTTTGGCAACAATTGTTTTCATTATTACTATAGCTGAAAGCTGCAAAGGATCAAGGGGGTGTTGATTCTTTTTTGGCTGAGAGTGAGTGGAGATATGACATTGATGGATTGTCCCAAACCTTCCTAATTAAAGATAAGCTGATGTTCATTGAGGAGGTCACCAAATACTTCATCATCATAAAATGCAAACCAATGCTTGATCAGCTCATTGAAGGCCTCAATTATTATGATGTATGTGGTGTCGTATATTTAATTCAAAGTTTAGTTTAATTTTATTTTATTTGCCTGCCTCCATAATAGTGTTATAGTAGTAGCACTTTGGGGTATTATGTAAAACAAAGCAAAACAGAGAAACTAATGCTAGTCATGTATTATTGGTTAATACATTGAATAATATACACAGCAGATATTAGCACTGAATATTGCAATAGTATTAATTATTGATTTCTATATACTATAAGTAAAATGCCTTTCCTATTCAAAGGTTTTGCAACTGGTCCGTGCTAATAAAGGAATGGCAAACTATTTATTCCAGTACAATCCAGAGGAAAAGATGGATGGCAGCAAGCTGATAAAAATCATGAAACCTAATTTTTCTCCAATTGGTCACCATCGTAGAGAACCACAAGAAATAATAATGGCTAAATTTATCGCCTTCATCAAGTCCACGGAAGGTGAGTGACAATGTGATCTGTCCCAGATCGAAGCATCTGCTTTTGCAATGGCAGATTTAATAAGTGTCTTTTTCTGTATATTTCTGTGTCATATGATATGTATTACATATTACTATTTAATAGATGGAAGTTTGCTGGGAAACTTACATGATGAAGGAATCGAGTTGACAGAAGAGGAGCGCTTTGCTTCTGAAGCAACTCCTAAGCATATTCTTCTATTTGCAACTGGTGCAACGTACCTACTATTGGCTTTGTACCTAAACCAACAATCACATTTGTTCATGATGATGGCAAGATGATACCATCAGCTCAGACCTGTTCCAACTCATTGCATTTGTATGTGAACAAGAAGACACTAGATTGTAGCCTGGCCCATTGCTTGCTGACAGCTTTAATGAATGGAGGAATATTTAGTAAATTGTGAGGAAGAATAACAATGTGTCCCTTGTTTTGGGGATTTAGTTAAACTTTCGCAGAGTTATGTTACAGACAAATGGTGTGCCAAAAAAAAAAAAAAATTAAAAAAAAAATTTAAATTCAAAAATTTTTTTTTTTCAAAAAATTTAAATTCAGCTTTGGGCAATTCCACATAAGATATGGTACATTTCCAATGCTCTTCTCCAATGTGTTGGTTGAGACATACCAAGTTCATTTCCAATGGTGCAATAATATTCTTGAATAACATTTTCTTCCATGTACTCATGACAATATTGAGACATATCTTGAAATTGAGCATCAGTCACTTGCTTTGCATAATTTTGTGCACCATTGCATTCAGGGAGAAAGTAAAGTTCATCTGGTCTTCCAGCAACTGTGTCAAACCTTGACTTACGGATGTAGTGGGAGTTCCAATTACGCTTGACGCTTGTTAGATCTTCTTGTAATAAATTGGCAAAGCAATACCACAAACATTCCTTGTCTAGATCACTTGATGTATTTAAATGCCCTGTCTCAATCATATCTTTAAAACAATTCATCCACCAGTTCGAGCGATTTTTTTGTAGAAATGCCCACCAAGATTCAATCCGCTGGTTTGACTGAGAGGAACCATACCGATGAGCATTGATACCTGCCATCTCATCATCCCCACTTGTTCTAAAATAAGCTTGCATTGCTGCCATTATGACATTTTCAGTCCCATTGTCTGTTCTCAACAATGTGGGGCATCCACCATACTTCTTAACAGCATCCAGGAAGTGTTGACTTGTAACAGCAGGATTATTTGTTTTGCATACTTTAAGCCATAAAACTTTTCGGCTATATCCATCTATGCATCCATGCACTGGGAAGCCATATGGCTTAAGTTTGTCATAGCCATCAACATGCCAAGCATAATTGGGACCTGGGTTGTGGTAAGTTCTTCGCCTAAGGGTTTTGCCCTGCCTTTCCCTCACGCCATCAGGATCCAACTCATTAACAAAAACCCTGATCGTTTCCCTGGGCACTTGGTAACCTTCCCGTTGCAAAGTATGCCACACAGAGCGATAACCAGCTGAAGAACCTGGTCCATCAAGCTCGTGCTGTATTCGTTGTCGAATTAGACTTAAATCATACTCCTTGTTCCTTCGACGAAGACCAAGAGATCTTAGCTTGGTATTAAGTGTTCGTAAGGAGATGTTAATGCCGTGAAACTTGCCAAGGAATTGCATAATCTTCTCGTATGCAAAGCCTTCTCTGAAATAATGCGCGATTAGTTCGTCACACGTATCGTCTCCTCCAGGGATTTGTTCCTCCGCGTTTCGAAAGCCTTGTAAGTGATTTCCGCAAAATGGGCAATATTGGAATGTGACCTGAATATTTTGACCGCAAAATGGACAATACATTCCTGGTGAAATTCAGCAAAACATTACAAACCAACGCAGATATTTTCGAAAGAAATCTAATATACACTGTCCCACTCTATTAAATATTCAACATATTGCCGGCCACAGTACAGTGCAAAATTCTGGGTTGCGGTAACTTTGTTTTTGCATTGCGATCAAATTTGTTTTTGCATTGCGATCAAATTTGTTTTGCATTGCTCGTGTTTTGCATCGCAAACAAAATCATTTTGCATTCAGCACATTATTTTTGTATCAAATATATTGTTTTTGAATTTAAGGGAATGTTTGTGCATTGACAAATTAATTTGTGAATTGCAGATACGGGCCACCGTAAGTCTCAACGTGTGGACGGAGATATTTTTGTATCCGGAAAAAAATTTTTACGGATTCAAAGGAATCCGCATACGTGTGGACGGGGTCTAAGTAGACTAGAGGATCGGTGTGAGATTGAACTAATATCGGCAGATATTTCCGATGTAAATAATGCAAAAGATACGATCTAGAACTGCGTGGGACAGAACAAACTGACGATTATTGCAACACATCAAACTACATTCAGCTTTCAGAGTACAAGGAGGCAGAAATATCGTATATCGCTGGCTATGTTGCAAAAATGGTGAAAAGGAAAATCCAATGTGATGATTGTCTTAATGCTCTGACGTCATCCAAAGAAAAAGCACCATAACTATTTGTGGCATGGAAGAGCAACGTTGATTTAAAAATACCAACTGGCGATCTTCTGAAAGTGTGTCAGGAAAAAGAGAAATTGCACATTTAATATAAACGACAAGTTTTTTAAAATAAACATGTTTCACTATCTCATGATGCCATCTTCAGTATTATAAGGAATATTATGTATGTGATGAATACATAGGAGTAATAAGATACTGTGATACAATTTTATTAAAATGCGATACAATTTATGATTAGATTATGCGACAATGAAATAGTGGTTAGAATTAATGATGAAAGTATTTACAGGCTTAATATAGTGTTAAAATGAAAAACTTGAACGTTGAGATTAGGGTTATTTTGGTTAATGTGAAGTCCTTCTTTGATTTTGAGTGCGTATGTAGTATCTGCAGTGTCGATGATTTTAAAGCAAGAGGGTGAATAGTTAGTTTTGCATGATGGTGATTTTAAAATTCACAATTAAAAAACGAAAAGCAGAACTAGATCTGATGTTCCTTAAAGATTGTAAATCGCTTGGAGTTTACCCAATGTTTCTTTGCTTTCCTTTACCACATGTCAGCAACATAGATTGCTTTGCGATAGGTAAACATCTATTACACAGTGCAATCACACAATGAAGCCAGGAAAAACGGAAGTTAGAAAATGAATCAACAAATATGGCAGAAGGTTTAAAGACTACTCTATCATCTCTTGATTGGACTATTCTAAACAAAGCTTGTGAAAAGAACACAAAGAAAAACTTATGTAAAACTATGCTCACACACTGAAAGCAACTTAGTCATCTAATAAAGAACAAAGCTCTACCATTCACACACAACTAAACAGTGACCAACTTATCATCACACCAATGGAAAGACAAAGAACTGGAACTTTTAAAAATTGGCCTAGGCTTCAGTATCAAACCACTACGACTTAGCTCGACTAATATCCTGACAACATTTGAAAGAATCCACCAAGCTATCAAACACAACATTTGTAATCAAGAAGACTAAACACATCTCAAAACGGAACTTCCACACATTGCTCACTCATATATATCATGTCATAACCCTACACCAGCTGATTTCAGAAAACCTTGTATCCTTAAAAACATTCACAACAATCCCAATATTATCATTAACAAATGGGACAAAAGAAATGGCATTGTAATCCTAGATCATCAAACATATCGAAATTCCTGTCTTCAAATAATAAACACACCAAAATTCACACCGCTTGATGAAGATCCTACACTATCCCCAGAAGCTAAATTACAATGACTGCTAAGAAAATTGAGAAATAAGGGTTCAATTGACAACGAAGTATACAACGACATTTTCCCAAAAAGCTCTCAACCATCCTGTTTTTATGGCTTCAGCGCGGGCCACATTATCGTCGAAATGCAACGAATTTCGTGACGAGTCGCTCGTCAACGAGCCGACGTGAGGAGTATATGTGCCACATTGTAACGATTTTCCCTACAAGCATGGACGATTATCAGCGCAAAAAGAAACTTCTATTATTGAAGAGAAAAATTCTACTGCTTCTAATTTCTGCAAAACGACGTACATACAAAAGAAGGTTCTGGGTACATCCCATAAATAAAAGGCAAGAAGAGAAGGGCTTGTATGATACATTATTGCAAGAGCTTCGTGAAGCTCTATTGGTCGCAACTTTCAGTTCCCGAGCAGCATCCTTCCAATTATTTTTCTTTATATTGCGTGTATCTTTATAGTCAGGATGAAACTTGTCCCACAAACATCGCCTCTCTCTCACTAGCTCAATTAATATTTCTTGCAAATCCGCCATTTTGCCACAGCACAGTGAAAGCAACATTAGTCATGTGATTTTTTTTGTCCAATCACATAACATAACGGCTTTCTACAAGGGAAATGATAAACTGGGAAGTACAGTTCAACTCTTTGCTTGTCAATTTTAGTAAATCTGAGCATTAGTGGAACAAATCCGCCATTTTGTTGACAACTTCCGATATAAACTGACATGTATACTAATTACCCAGACATCAATCTCATCAAAATTATTATATTTTATAAAAGCGCAACATACTGAATATTATTCCTAACATGGTTTATACATGCACATGAAAAACATGCGACTTGGACGAGATTTGAACTTGCACCTCTGGGATACTAGGCAATTTAAGACAGCCTGCTACTGACAATGACTACGGTTAAATTTTGCAAAAGGACTAGGGACAATTTTCCTGCACATGCTCAGTTGTTAGAACTCTCCATACTCAGTATGGACTCGATATGGTCTCTTTCTACAATTTATAATAATTATTAAGTACACATGCTCCCCAATTTACTATAATTGTAAAAGAAAAGCAACTAGTAAGTCGCCCCAGTCTAGCATTGAATCTGGCATTTCTGATTATTTCAAAATGGCGGACAACAGCGTCCAAAGGAGCATCAACATTAGGTAATGTTTTCTTACATGCCTTTATCCATTATTACAATTAAAGACCCAGATAAGTTTTTAAACTTGTTATTGAATATTTTTTGTGTGTGTCTCTCATTTTTTAGATGACCAAATCGATATTTTTATTGATTCAATTGACAACTAACAATTAACATTTTAAAATCTGCCAAGATTGCATTATTCACTTTTTCTTTATTACCTAAATATAAGACATAGGTATTAACACTAGATGTTCTGCATGCATATAGAACATCTCATCAGAATAAAAGAGTTGAAAGTATTTTAAATATGTCTTAAACAATTTGTTCATGAAAGATCTTACTGGACCTTGGTGTTAAACCGTGAGGCATGAGCCACCCCTGCATATCAGTTAAATATTGCAAAAATCATGTGATGAAAGTTGGTTATGACAATATAGCAAAGTTTACATCTTAGTGTGTTTTTATAATTTAGTTAAGATACAATTATCAATTAAATCTGTTGAATAAATATGTAATAACAGACTTGAGAAAGGCATAAGAAACACTATTAATCTGTATTTCCCAGGAAAGAAATTGTCAATTTAGGTTGCATTAGGAGTAGGTCTTATGAGAAAACTTTTAAGACGACAAAACATTTGTTAGGTCTGAATACTACTTTTATCTTTGGGTTTCTAGAAACACTGAAACAGACATTGTCCAGATTTTGCATGATTATCTATTAAATAAAATTTCAAAATGGCATTTGACTGATGAAATATCAGAAAATGAGATGGTGGGAAAGGTAAATCAGAGCCCTCTATAGCGTAAGAGTTACGACATCTATTGTTCCCTTACTTGTACACATTGATTTGTCAGTTTCGGTCATCTGATCAAAACCCACCATTTTGGTTCCTATTTTTGAAACTTGAACTAGTGTTTACATAGCGATTATTGTTAGTGTTGACAGTTCTTAAGATAAATATGGTGTTTTATTGGGTGCAATAATCATTCATCTGACGGATAAAAAATGTACTGCATACCCTCAGGGTTTTGAAACAACAAAAAATGAAAGAAATGGCTTTGCGCAATAAAAAGAGAGAACTTTAACACGGCGTCGGCAAGACTTTGTAAGGGAATTATACTCTTGGTGTTCCTTAGATAATTAACATGACAATGACAATATAAATTTTAAAATTTTTAATAAAGATTTACAACAAATTTGCATTTGTGCGTTGTGATATTGTGGTACGGCTCCTTAAGGTTCACTTCCAAGCGAATCAATTTGAGCCAAAACTCCCAGGCAAACTTTGACCAAATGCAGTACCAACTCTGTTCACACATCAAAAGCCTGTGCTTCGAAGAAAACGTCCAACTAAACGAGAATGAAATGTGAACACTGGTCAGTGCTCTAACGTTTTGGTATCTTCAGTACATTATAAATTATTGACAGTGAAGAAAGAGCTGAAAAAAGCAAAAGAAAATCATAACAACCTAGCGAACAACATATCTGCTTTATTTAATAAAGACCAAATAGCCTACCTTTCAAAGAAGCCTAGTTATGGAAAATGTTAAGCAATACCATTTTTAAATTGATGAACTATACTAATGAAATTTTGCACTTTCACACTAAAAAAACTAATATATTAAATATAAGCTTAAAATTTACATTTAATTTTTCATTATTAGTTTGGTGGTCAAATATCACAGTTGAAAGTGCTATAAACATAAGATATTCATGTGGAGCAATTGGATACAGCACATTACTTCGGTTGAATTATCCATTACCTTCTATAAGAACACTTATTATGGAAGTCCGTCGTGAAGCGAGGATGATGTCAGTGGCGCCTCATATGTGAGCGTAGCCCGAAGTCCGATGCACAGATTCTTCCACACACCGGGCAGGCTAAGGCAGCAGCAGGGTTTGCTCTCCTGTCCTTCCTGGCCTGGCGTTTGGCATCAAGCTGCTCAAGTCGACGGTCCTCGAAGGCCTTGACCCCGTACAGTGTAGACTGCCTGCAGGCAGGATGGTTGGCAGCCAGTCCTACCCAACCAACGACAGGGATGTTGCAGGCCCTCAGGGACTGCTTCAGGGAGTCTTTGTAGCGCTTGATCTGGCCTCCCTGCTTTCTTGTGCCGCTGGCCAGTTCAGAACAGAAGAGCTGCTTAGGAAGACAGCTGTCTTCCATACGCATCACGTGGCCTGACCATCTCAACTGGGACTGCATGATCAAGGCTTCAATTCCAGGCAGGGTGGCACAGCGAAGGACCTCTTGGTTGGTCACACGGTCCTCCCAGTGGATACCCAGGAGTCTGCACAAACAGCGGAGATGAAACTGGTCCAGTTTTTTGATGTGGTGGCGATAGCAGGTCCACGTTTCACAGCTGTATAGGAGCGTTGTCAGTACCATAGCTCTGTAGACTGCGACTTTCGTTTTCTGCGTGATGCCCCCGCTCGTGCCGCACTCTTGTCCAAAGGCGTCCAAAGGTGCTGCTAGCCTTTGCCAGTCGACAGGAAATTTCCCTGTCCAGGGTCACAGAAGAGGAGGCAACTACCTAGGTAGGTGAAGTCCTCCACATTCTTCAGCTGGGCACCATCAATCTCAACGACTGGTTCTGGCTTGCTAGCACCAGGTGCTGCTTGGTACATGACCTCAGTCTTCTTGACGCTGATTGTCAGACCAAAGGCTTTAGCAGCGGTGGAGAAACATTCTGCCAGGCATTGCAAGTCTTCTTTAGAGTGGGCGCCAAGCGCACAGTCGTCAGCAAAGAGGAAGTCGCGGACCAGGGCTTCACGCACTTAACCAACACTTAACCAACGAATGGAGCACATTGAATTTTCCATGGGTCTTACATGAGGTTTTCGCAGCATTGCATTTGAAGGTAAACATACAAACTAGTAGAAAACACAAAAGCATTACTGTTGTGTTGTGACTTTCTAAAGCAGCTACATAAGCATACCTAAATATTGTATACTAAAGGTTAATTTGCATTGAAAGGCTTCCTCCATGGGACATCAAGAAAGAGACTGTGTTCTTTTGCTTGACGAAATGGCAATCAATCCATCGTATGATTTTGACACAAGAACTGAGTCAGTCATCGGCCATTGCACTATCTCTGGCAGCAATGAAAAAGACATGCAAGACACAATGGCAACACATGCCATGGTTTTCATGTTATGTAGTTTGACAACACGATTGAAACAAGTTGTTGCCTACTTCTTCACAGGAAATTCATTTTCAGCTAAAGAAGTGAAAGATATTATCATTAAGATAATTCAAAAGGCAAGTGAATGCAATTTAACAGTTTTTAATGTCACTATGGACATGAGAGGAGGCAACCAGGCTGTTCTTTGGAAATTTTGCATCCATTGTAATATCAAAAGAGGAAATGATGAACTGGGACAGTGTGGAAATAGTCAATACCATTCAGCATCCTGTTATTGAGGGTCAGAGACTTAAATTTATGCCTGATGTTCCACATGTTTTGAAGAATATCCGAAATCATCTGACTTGTGGACAAACATTTTTTATCCTACAGTATGCCATTGCTGAGGGCAATTTACCTACAAATGCAGTCACAATAAATCACATCAAAGAGCTGGTTAATTATGATTCTTTGCATAGTCTAAAGATTGCACCACACCTGAATGAAAAATGCTGTGATCCTGGCAATTTTGAAAAAATGAAAGTGAGCATAGCTAAGAATCTACTATCCAGAAAAACTGGAGCAGCCATTTGCTTTCTCATCCAGGAAAGTCCTACCCAAGAATGCCACAACTACAGCATGGTTTTGTGATCAAGTTGCTCAGTGGTACGACCTGATGACATCACATTCTTCAACAATGGGTTTCAGTCTCTACACACATGAAAAACATACAGAAGTTGTATCTTTCCTTGAATCAATTATTTAACTTTTTACCGAATTGAAAATAGGATCAGAATCAAATGCCAAGTGGAGGCCTGTGCAAACAGGAACAATTCGATCAACCAAAACCATTCTTGAACTTCAGAACTGCTTCATTTAGGAAAAAACAATATAAGTTCCTTCTGACCAACTGCTTCACACAAGATGCTTTAGAAAATCTTTTTTCTATAATCAGATTCAAGAATGCAATAACAAGTGCATTGAAATTCAAAAATGCAGTGAGAAACATCACAGTCATCACAGTGTCAAAGTGCATCTCTGGAAAATGTACTTCCTCATATTAGACAGTTATCAGAGACACACTGTTTCTACGAGAAATGTTTTCATACATCAAAACCTCTTACATATATTTCACTAGATCATCTCTTACATATATTTCACTAGAGGTAAAAAAATTACTCTACCTTGCAGAGAGCATATTCATGGCTAGTGATGCACAAGTAATGAGAGTGATGAGAGTGAACAGTATTCTAAGTGCTCTTGTTCACAACTGCCTTGCTATGGCTGACAGTAACATTCCCGATTGCCACCAAGCAAAGTCAAATGTTTTAAAAAACCTATATTTGTGTCAGGATTTATGCTCTTCTTTGAAAGAAAAAAACTAAAAACACGAAATCTTCTTCTGGCAATGGCTCACGATCTGTTGCAATGCGTGAATTAGTTAATCGCAAATTTAATAATGCCAACTCCAAAGTAGCAAGTAGCATCAATCAAGTTGTAAGTTATCAAAAAATCGACAAAACTATGAGGCGCCGTTCGTTGCAAAAATCAAAAATGTTATTCTCATGTATTGAATTGCTCTCACCACACATTGAATTCGTTATCCACATGATTCATAGACTGAAATCCTTTCATTCCATATTAAAAAGCCATAGACTTTTCATTTTGCTAAATTTTCACCTTGTTTTTGTAAAAATCTCACTTTGTTTTTGTATAAATTTCACTTTGTTTTTGTAAAAATCTCACTTTGTTTTTGTATAAATCTCACTTTGATTTTGTTTAATCTCACTTTGATTTGTGAAAATCTCACTTTGTTTTTGTGAAAATCTCGATGTGGTTTTGCATAATTTTCAAAATATTTATCATATCATAAGCAATTTCATAATAACAAAATGGCGGGCAGTGAAACAAGCAGTTCCTCTATCATTGATACAATAATTAACAGCCAAAACTTTCGGGATAGTTTGTCACGAGCATTTGACGCTTCGCAGAATACTAATGCTGCATCTTTTAATAATGTCGAATCCGAGGTTTCGTCGATATTTCGTCCTCGTGGGGCTGCTGCAGTGAATAGACAAGAAGTTGACTCGCAATGGAACACACAAATGACACGATGTTCACAGTCAACCACTTCTCAGTCGCTAAATACGTTTACACCTGCTCTACCTGGGGTGCAGCCAACGAACACCTATCCAATATTTGATGTGAGACGAAATTATACCTCTTCTACCTCAAGAAGGTATAGGCAGTTAAAATTCTAAGAGTTTTGTTGTTGTACCGTCCGATTGAGATGTCCCTTAAAAAGTGGTCCTTTCGTATGATGTATACTGAAATAGAACGATGACAGAATTTTACTTTTGTTTTGTTGTGTATTCTAAAGAAGAAAACCTGCAAACTATATGAAAAGACGTCATAGCAAGTTACATTCTACCTTCACAAAAGAAGTTGTACTTTTGACTTCCCCTGCTGACAATGTCGTCCCAAAACAACAGAGCAAGCAGAATCTTTACCAATTAGGTCATGTTTTAAGTGCAGTACAGATAAGCAAAGACTGGAGTGAAAATCAAGTTTTGCAGAACCTTAAGGATTTCTTCAGAGAAACTTAATGACACAAGGTTAGAAATGTTATAACTTTGCAACTCTTATTTTAATTTAAGCTTACAGTTTACTGTCATTATTTTTATAGTGTAGAAATAATGATGGGATGTGGCAATAAAATTGTCAGGCCTGTGTTAATGCCTGATCAGGAGTTATCTGGATACATTTTAAGTAAAATATTTGCAACAAAATCCATTTATCTCAAACCATCTAAAAGTCTGGTGGGAATAAAGGTATTATTATTTTACATGACTTATGTTTTTTGGCTAGCTTTGCTGTTGTGCTTACTTATCGCACATTTTTTTAAGATTGAGTCTGGTAGTAGTGATGAAGATTTTGATGAGCTACCTTCTACATCAAGACTGGATTCTGAAGAATCTTGCACTAGTACAAACAAGAGTTCAAAGAAACAAAACATATCAGATAGTATTGATGGGTAGGCTGCAATAGTGTTTAAACTTGTTGCATATGCGCATTAAATCTTTCACATTCTGAACAAATTATTACTGTTTTGTTGCATTTTTGTAGAATTGAAATGAGGAATGTGTTCCAAAGCAGAGATGTAACAGAGCATCATGAAAAAGCAGCAGATCATCCAAGTGAAAATTGTTTGCAACATCCTGGAAATTTAGTGGAAGGTAATAATTGCTGCCTTGATGATTTGTATGCATCACTACTCTTTGATGAAGTCAATAGTGATATAATTGTTGATGCTGTTGATGTTGAAGATAACGATGATCAAAATCAGTCTGCAACAAGTGTTGGCCCTTCCAATTTTAATGAATTAAATCTTAAAGAAATTCTTGAGCAAAAGTCAGAAAGCATTTCTAATTCTCAAATTTCAAAGTTTAATATTTGACAAAATAGAATTTGGGAAGGAACAAAACGTGCAATGTTGAGAAAGTCATTTAGTCCAGAAAATAGGATGTCAGTGAAATTTACTGATGACATAGGCGTTTCTGAAGGTGCGGTTGACCAGGGTGGTCCAATGAGAGAATTTGTAACTCTTGTGCTGGAATATATTACTAATTCTGAGTTATTTACTGGCCCCAATGAGAAAAAAAGGTTGTCTTGTAATGGAAGATGTTTGGAGGAATCTGAATACTTTCTGGCAGGACAATTTTTTGCAATATCTCTTGTTCATTGTGGAATTGGGCCAAGGTGCCTCAGTCCTATCCTTTTTGAATGTCTGATTGGGTGCCCAGACAAAGTTTCTGTTTCTGTTTTTGATGTTGATGACATAGACATTCGAATGAATCTTCAAACCTTACTTCAAGCCAAAACAGTTGAGGATGTGCAAAATTTGATGTGTTCTTCTAACATAGAAACACTACTTCATTTCTTGGGAAATTTCCAGATGGTAAGGACATTGGAAGATGTAAAAAACGTTGTGAAGGCTTCTGCTTCCTGGTATGTTTTAGGTAGAACCCGTACACCTTTAGAAAGCTTCAAAAAAGGGTTGGATTCTTTTGGCATTTTAAAAAGTGACTGAAAATCCATCTGCTTTTAAACCCGAAATGTGTTATACAGCCCAGATTATTACGGGTGACATAATGGAAAGTCTTTTCATTATAAACCGAAGTGAAGTAGGGTCCAACAAATATGAGTTGGAAAATAGGTTACTGTCATTTTGGCAGGATCTTTTAGTGGATATCGAAGAGGGAGAAACAAGCAAAACGTTTTCTGACATTATTTATTTTGCATCAGGATACAAGGTTATTCCACCTATTGTCTTTACTCCTGAGTTGAAATTCTTGCACCATGTTGAAAATGATGGTGAATTGTCGAAGTACCCAAAATCAAATACTTGTGGTGCCATTTTATATCTTCCAACATGTCATCAGTCTTATGTGGAATTCAGAAATTCAATGATTTTCGCCATTCTAAATTGCAGAGGTTTTGGGATCCCTTAATGGAATGCTAATAGGATCATGTTTCGCTTCTTTGTTTTTAAAATGAACATTGTTTTTTAATGAGTTGCTGAATTGCTATTTAAAGCATCTGACTACAAAACATTTTGGGGGAGGGAATTGAGTATTTCAATGAAGATTTCTCACTTTTGCTCAATGTTTGTAAAATATTAACAGTTGGTTATGTATCTTGAAATACTTATTTATATTTTAGCATTCTCAAGGACGTCATTTTGCTATTTCTATCTAACACAAGTTTAAATTTATGAACAAATGTTTTGTTGCTTGTTTAAAAAAGCAGTTTTTTGTTGTGACAATATTAATTATGTTCCGAATGTAGCTGTGGAATAATATTGTTAAGGAAATTCGTTGTGTTAATGAAATGATTTACACCAAAATTGCCATCATCTTCTAACAGGTATATTTGTTCATTTAATTGCTGCATCCTTACTTCATTTGGTGAAAATTCAAATGCTGGAACCTCAACGTTATTATTTAAGTCAGAAAAGTCTGCATCTTCGAAATCATCAATTCCATATACATCTAAACCAACTCCTTGAATGTCGTTGTAATGATTCATATTCCTTATCATTCCAGAATGCCAAAGCTGCATGGGGGTTTTCCCTTGCACTGAACTTAAACTGTGGTTGTTCCATTGTGAAACAAACTCGTATAGGCACGTGTTTATCTTGGCAAAAAGACAAAATGAAGCGCCCATATGTGTATTTCATTTGTTGCATCCAAAATATCGCAGTTTTGCATAAATGTAAATAGATTTTTGAAAACAGAATTCACGATCCTGTTAACTTCACTCCATAATCTTTCTATTCTTTGATTGTGGACACTACGTCCACAGATAAAGCTTCCCCTATTGAGGCCTCTATTTGCAATCATATACCTCGCAACATCAATATTTTCCACACCGCGGTCGCCGCGAACTCTCGACGGTAGACCAAATCGTTCCACACCATCTTGAAAAAGGCTGAGTACAGTCGATGCTTTATTGTTTGACGAACAAATTAGGTACACGATAGCCCTACTAAAGCCATCAATGCAGCCGTGATGAACGAATCTCCATGCAATCAGTTTGTGATTCCCATCAATGTGCCTAAATAGATATCGTATTGCGCTTACTTTAATTATTTAATTATCACAGTATACTTCTGATTCTATCCATGCATTCGTAGTTTGTAAAACATGATACATACCACAAAACATTTGGGATTGTAATGTTATATACTCGTCGTCTTATACAGTGTCTTCTAAAAGCTCGTCCAATGGGATCTAAAATCTAAAAACAATTCATTCTAAGGTTGACTATAGGTATACATGCATTTAAAAAGTTTAATGACTGTCATTAATTATTGATTAGCGATCAAATGAAAAATACTTGTAATCTTTCTCTCAGTCTCCATCTTTGGATTCTAATCCCTCTAGCTCTCAGGCTTCCTCCGACAAACGATTCACCAGCATTTGGACTGTTGTGTAGTATGGAAGTCAAAATATCATCCAGGTCTGCATCTGCTATGTTAGAAAATCTGTAAGCTTCGTTGGTATTTATTCCAATTTTTTTCCGAAGTCTGTAGATAGTTGTTCTATTCACATTTAACGTATCGGCAATTGCAGACCATGACATCCCTGCACGGCGCAATTGCCCAAGTTGGCCACACGTGATAGAATAACTAAAACAAAGACAAAGATGCATTGAATCTATTGAATAGGTTGACGAGTAATTCAGCATTTTTGATTAAATAAAGGAATAAATCAGATAAACAACCCTCAGCATTATATATAAAAATTGGTCTCGCAGGTGTTTTTTTACTCAAAGTAGTTGTATTTGTGCCCATTTGTGACATTTTCTTGAAACATTCATACCTGGGTCTTCCTCTTTGTCCAGTTCTCTCTACTTCCGAATAAAATTCATTTTCATGTTCTGGCAAGAATCTCTCAATACTAAACAAATAATGTCGGTAGAGTAGAAGCAAACTGTTATACAAGTTTTGAAGAAGTCCAGTGAGTATTTCATGTTAGTTACATCTTTCAACGAAGTAAACAAGAATGCTCAATTGATCATGCAATTTTCGTCGAATGAACTCCAACAAATTGACATCATTTGAGGTCCATAGTCGGTCTGCTTCGTTGCAGGTTCTCTTTAAGAATTGAAAATACTCACAAATATCTTCTTCGATGGCATGAGCATAGAAACAGCACATGCAAACGATTATAAGCAATCGAAATATCACATTTTCTGCCGCCATTTTGGTATTATTACGTGCAGTAAAAAAATTGACGTAAAATTTTACAAATACAAAGTGAGATATTCACAAAAACAAAGTGAGATTATACAAAAACAAAGTGAAATTTATGCAAAAACAAAGTGAGATTTTTACAAAAACAAAGTGAAAATAGTTTGGGAGAAATATTAGGAGAAATAGTTTGGTATGCAAGATTTGCAAGATAGATGATGGTGCAGACTGGTTGGGATGTGATTCATTTGGCCGGAACTTTCATGCAAGTTGTCTGAATCTTGACTTTGGACAAACTCTGACAGAGTACTTTGCTTGCCCATAATCAGACATGACAATCGTATAATAATACAAAACATAAATTGTAAGATTTAAAAGTGCCGAATAAAAAAGACTTAACGATTAGAATACTTTTGAGCATCATCAATATCTTTTAGAACATATTACAAGCAAGCTCAATAACAAAGAATAATATACTTCACAATGCGCGTTTGCAATGACATTCGTTATAAAAAAGACCGCATATTTTGTAAAAGCCAAATGAACATGTGTTGATTTGTGTTATGAAATTTTATACAAGAAACATATTGTACTTATAGCGATTATTATGTCAAGGCTTTTGCCGCTGACCAGGAAGTTAATAGGCGCGTCCCCGATCATCGCCCGGGTTATAGCATTCCCCCATCTATGAATGTTTTTATGCAGTGCGGTAATTGAAATTAAATGAAGATATGATCTTCGCACTTTGCTGGACAATTTAAGCAATCGTCTCAGGACCTGAAAAAATCAGGTGACTCAACGGGATTCGAACCCATGACCTCTGCGGTGCCGGTGCAGTGCTCTGACCAACTGAGCTATGAAGTCACACAGTGGTGAGCAGGTCAATATTGTTGGGCTCATGTTTTCTCGTGGGTTCGAATCCCGTTGAGTCACCTGATTTTTTCAGGTCCTGGACGATTGCTTAAATTGTCCAGCAAAGTGCGAAGATCATATCTTCATTTAATTTCAATTACCGCACTGCATAAAAACATTTATACGACATTCCTTTCACGAGAAAACATGAGCCCAACAATATTGACCTGCTCACCACTGTGTGACTTCATAGCTCAGTTGGTCAGAGCACTGCACCGGCACCGCAGAGGTCATGGGTTCGAATCCCGTTGAGTCACCTGATTTTTTCAGGTCCTGAGACGATTGCTTAAATTGTCCAGCAAAGTGCGAAGATCATATCTTCATTTAATTCCCCATCTATATTACCGAAAAAATCAGAGACATAGTGAGGGGTATGGATCGAATCCGATCGAAAAATATGGAAAGCCGATACTGCCAAAAGTCTATCGAATTACGTAGATAGGTCTCAGTTGTGCAATAATATAGTTCAATCGACTTTTAATACTGTTGAGATAAAAAATACTATAATTGAAAATTAAATTTACATGTTCGAGATTCTCGCAGGCGAGTTTTCAATCGCAGGCGAGTTTTTAATTCTCGAGAGTTTTCAATTCTCGCAGGCGAGTTTTTCAATTCTCGCAGGCGAGTTTTTTAATTCTCGCAGGCGAGTTTTTTAATACACCACTTTGGCGGTTTTCAAAAATGTGGAAACACGTGTTTGCTAAAGAGAAAAACTCGGACAAACATGGCGGAGTAATTTTATAATAACAATGGTTACGACGAAGAGGTGCGCTTGGGGAACCTGCAAAAGCGATTCGCGGTATCCTGATCGTTTAAAACGAGACGCAAGTAGAAGCAAAGTATTTTTTTTACATTTTCCTGGGGAGAAATACCATAGCGACGAGCGAGAGCGCTGGATTCGTGCGTGTCATCGAGGTGACAGATTTGTGTGTACGAAAGACAGTTATATTTGTAGTCTTCATTTTGTGGGAGAAAATGGTCCTACTGTAGATAACCCAGACCCTATTTCAGCGATACAAAGTATTGAGAATGTAAGTGTTGACTGCTCATAAATGTGTGAATTATACGAAAGCTTGCTGAACGTTTTATAAGCTTATACATCATTTTAAATTCATATAGAGAAGAAAACTAACGGGAAAACGAAAAAAACCAATGACGAGGGTATATAATCCGCCACCAAAACGAGCGTCAATCTACAAAAAAGATGCAGCAGAGGCTCTTTACTTGAGCGAAAGGGAACACGCTAAAAGAGACGCAGCTGACGGCCTCCTATCCTTATGTGAAAATAGTACAACATCCCGTGATATCCAAAAGGATCAAGACGAACTTCTTGTTTTAAAGAAAAAAGATGCTGCTGCTCAAACCAACCTAACTCATGAACATCTTAAAACTTATGCAACTGAGTCATTTGTTAACACCAGCAGTATACAGAAATGCATGTTTTTAGAAAATGTGGTTAATGATTCAGCCCATTATACAGGTATAAAATTTCATTTTTTACTATGTTGATTATAACTTGATATAATTGCTTATGTTGGAAGCTATTGGAAATAATAAAGGACTTTGTGAGCTACTCTGAATTAATTTATCTGTAGGCCTACCAGGTGAAATGTTGAAAATACTTTTGAGTTCGTGAAAGCAAAGGCTTCCAGGCTTATCAAATGGAAAGGGAAGAAAACAGCAAAATATAAACAAGAAAAAAAGAGCAGTGCTAGGGTACAGTAATATATAATCATACATATTGCTCAAGTAAATACTCAAGTTAATAGCTCCCTATGTATAATGAATGATAAGCACTTAATCATTTTTATAGATCCACAAAACTTCTACATGGGCTAAACTTTCAGTTTATGAGCAATTTATATTCACATTGGTCAGGATCAAAAGATTCCCTTGTCTCAAGATGTTATGTGATTTATTTGGAGTGTCAGAAACTGTTGGTAGCAGCATATTCTTGACATGGGTGAAGTTTCTTGAGAAGGAATTAAAGTTATTTATTCCATTTACCACTTTGAAAGACATGGAAGGAATAACCCGGCCTAAAGTTTACGAATCTGATCTATGTCTTCGTGCAATAATTGATTGCACAGAATCCTATAAACAAAAACCTTCTCTTCCTTTAAGTCAACGTCGGACACATAGTAACTACATAGGCAGAAACACCTTCAAACTATTTATTTCCATGTCATCGCTTCTACATATCAACTATATCTCTACATTGTTCAGTGGTTGCATAAGCGACAAGGAAATCATCAAGAGATGTGGATTGTTGGAAGAGTTAGCTGCAGGGGATGGCTGACGAAGGATTTAATATCCAGGATTTACTTGCCCTTCAACATGTCCGTTTAATTTCACCTCCAATTAAGCATAAAGTTAATGTTGGCACTGGTGCAACAACAATGACAAGGAGAGTAGCTACAAAGAGGATTCACATTGAATGAATTATTCAACAACTGAAGTCATTTAGTATATTACAAGGTGTAATCCCATTAACAATGAAAGCATATATTGATTCTGTTGCTTCTATCTGTGCAGGATTGGTTAATTTGCAACCACGGATTATTGCATCACCTTAAAAACATTGTATATAGAAGTTTTAAAAAATATACAATAAAATATTCCTTTGTGTTGATAAACTTAGATCAATGCAGAGTAAACAATGTGTGCAAAGTTCTGTGCCATTTATTTCTTTCCATTGTGGCATCCTTGTTACTGAACCATTTATGTTCCATGACAATGAAATCATTGGGACATTTCTCATATTTTTCAATATTCTAAAAATGTTGAGATTGAAAAAGTAAGCACTCTTCCCTATGTAATTGCATTGAGTATATCTTTCCTATTATTAAGCTCTAACTTGAAGAAACATGTAGTTTCCATAAATACCTTCAAGAAGTATTTAATAAAAGTGATACAAAAACAGCACAGAGGTTTGAAGAGATTTCCTGCTGTGGGACCTACCAAATAATGCATATAGCAAGATTTATTTGCACAATATATTTTATTGGTGGCATGATAAGAACTCACTTTTAACAGATGAATGAGAATCTTGATCTTGAACCATTTACACTCCTTACTTGTAACACTATCCTCTCCTCTAGAATTAAGCAGATCATCAAGAGAATACAAAGCAGATGATACATGCTTACATCCACCATCTCTACCACCAAGACAACAGCAATACGTATCAAGCACACTGCCGCGATTAGACCCGTTTCCTTCCAATATAAACCATAAATCGTAAACGTCTTTACCATCTTTAGTCATTTCTTTCATTGTAGGCTTAACCTTGCCTATATAAACATGGACCCCAGCATCTTGCCTGTATGCTGTTAGCAAAGACTCAACATATCCATCGTAAAACAAACGATAGTTCTCGAACGACTTATAGGCTGCAAGACCCTTAAAACATTAATCGTAAATGGATCCGGCAGCTCAACGTCATGGATGGTCAAACGACAACTTAAATTTACTTGCTGCTCGGCTATACTGACTTGCGGGATCAATGGAATGTTCATTTTTTCCACTGCACATGCAATGGCTACTAGTTTAATACGGTTATACCTCTACTCTGCAGTTAACTTTTTAATTCTGGCAGTTTCATAGCTTTGAATTTCTCTTCACGTAACCTTTCTTCCATTTAAGCGCTTATATTTTGAAATAAAGAAATGTTAAAATTTATTTTGCAAGAGAGCGAAACATATTTCTATTTCATATAGCAAATTAGTCATTGTTATGACTTCCGCCATGTTTGTCCGAGTTTTTCACTTAGCGAGCACGTGTTTTTATTCAAATAAAACCGCCAAAGTGGTCTATTCTCGCAGGCGAGTTTTTCAATTCTCGCAGGCGAGTTTTTTAATTCTCGCAGGCGAGTTTTGTTTGTCACGCGCGTGATCTCGCGTGAGTGAGTTCCACGTTAGCAAACAGTTTCACTTCACATAACATTACATGTATAAAATAGCAAATGTGTTGGTATGATTGTATGTTATAGCTTAGAAAACGCCTCGTAGAGTTTTTTTCTCTTAATTTAGTTTATTTCGTATATGTTATATTAGACAAGATAGGCAACTCTCAACACAAAATGACTGACCGTCAACCTAAACAGTTTTAGGATTTTTCACCATTTTTCTTCACTCGAGGAACATTCCCAAGTGTTTGGATCGGGCCAACTAAGCACTTGAAATCATTTAGTATTTATTTTATGCAATTAGCACCAGAGGATAGTGCTGCAAGTTTTTTTTAATAACCGGAAATACGAAAGTTAAATTCTACCACGCGAACGAAGACGTAAAATTTAGTAAACACGAAGCAACAACAACGAAAACGTGGAATTACTGTGACGTTATCACCTTTAAAAGTTTGGGAAAATCACCGATTTTTAGTTAGGATTTACACCGCCAGAATGTAACTTTCGGCAAAAAATCGTATTTGTTTTTAACGACATGGCCTGATCTATGCATGGCATCGACCAATCAGAACACGCGTTATTATTATGTTGTATTCAATAATTACACCGTCACAAGGTTGCACGTGCACCAGAGTGGTAACAGAAAAGACATGAATGCAATAATAGAACAGATTTTGGCAAATATAAACCGACTGGGCCGTGAACTACAAAACAATGGACAAAGCTCTGTTCCGTTTAATACTCCCACTCAAAATCAGGTACGCTCTGTGTTTCAATTTTTCTACATACATTTTTAGGTATCAGTTTTGGCTGCTTGTACTCATTATATGACTTCATATCTCTACCTAGTGCATTTAAAAAACAATCTGTTTGCCTTGAATAACTATCGAGGGAGGGTGTATCTTAATATTAAGATATCAGAGCTATATCAGTGTATTGACATATCAGAGCTATATCAATTATCGTTCTAATGGAGCTGCCGTACATATCACATAAATTAGTCTTGATAGTTGCCAAAAATAAATGACTGATGAAGTTCATGATATCAATGTCATTGACTGAAACCTACCTCCACATCATCTGTGCTGTGTGATATTCTCAGTGTTTATCTTTTATTTTGTTTTTAGGCTAGTACGAGCACCAGTACTAACAGTGAAGTTTCAAGAATATTCAGGGGATCAAGCCCTTCCATTACCAGTCCCTTATCTGCTGCTAGCAAAACGCAACAATCAATTGCAACTGCTACTATGAGCACTCCACGCTTTAGACTCAGGCACAATTTTCCTCAGACAACATCTAGAGGCAGGAAAAAAGATAAAGGAGTTGCAGGTCCATTCACAAAAGATGTCATCTTGCTGAGTGGTCCAGAAGATGACACAGTACCTCGTCAAGGTTCTAGGGTGTGGTTAATGGAGAATCAACACATCCTATGTGGTGTGCAGCTTCGAAAAGAATGGGATAGCACTAAATTGATATCTTTTTTCAAAAATTTATTCCCATCCAAACTCATGGATTCAGATGAAATTGAGATTTTACTGTCAGTCCACTTCAAACTATTGCCACCCACTTTGGCTCCAGGGCAGTTGTTTACTGGTTTTGTTCTTCAAAACATATTTAAGGATAAGCCTATTTACATCCGCCCTTCACGGCAAATTCTTGAAATGAACCCAGAAGAACCTGCAGCAAAAAAAGAGAAGCTAGATGATGAACAATTTGAGGTAAATATACATTTTAAGTACAATCATATCAATTTTGAATAGTTTTACCATATTTTCCAGCACCATAGTGTGGTTATGGCAATCATATTACAGTTCTTCTATTCCAACATCTTGTCTGGAAGCATGAGCTGGAGGTTTATTGTATTCAGCATGTCACAAACATACCACATTTCACATTAACAAGCTATAGACAAACACGGTGACAGATTAGCAATTGGACAGGATGTTGCAGTTTGTTAACTCTTCTTGAGGGCCGGAGAGTTGTGCATGAGATTGGACCCAAATTGTTTAGAAGTTTATTTATGATCTTTGCCAAAGTCTTTTTCTTGCCAATAATTAAAAATTCAGTTGTTATTAAATAATGGTATATCGTCTGATTTTTTAGGAATTTGCCAGGCATTCAACGTGGGATTCAAATGTCACATTGGGTGTGTAGTATTTCCTTTATTTTTAACCGTCACGAATACGTAAGGGTTTACAAATGATTAGCAGTAATTAATGTTAAAATTCCAATAATAACCAGGGGTCTACTGCTTAACAGGGAGCTCCAACAGCTAGACAAATTTTAACACAACTTCATTAAAGGTGGGCTAATTTTCTGCCATACCCTGATTTCCACTTTCTGTAAATTTACAACAAATCTTAACATTTAACAAATTTCCAGCAACTCTCATAAGAAGGAGGCATGACCTTAGCCCTAACCCTTTCCAAGGGGGTGGAGATTAATGGGTTTTGGAATAAAGGGTTTTGATGTTTTACTGATCAGAAATACATTGTGTGCATTATGAGTTAAAAGCAGTTTGTTGCATGTACTAGGTGTGGTAGACCATGTGCAATCAATTATTGAAGATGAAGTAGTAGAAATTGAACCACCAGTAAAAGATATGTCAACCATTGCAGATTCTGTAAAGCAATGTATAGATTACTGCCATGAAAGGAACATACAAGACCCAGTGGAGATTTTAAGAGTTGCTCAAAAGTTTATAGTAACAGGTTGCCAGCTAGAGGTTACAGATCCAAGTGTATGTTTAGAGGGAGAGACCAACTACATTTTAGTCAACCGCCAAGATGTCTTTAAAAGTGCTATGGAGGAAATAAATCCGTTAGTGAATCCAAGATTGACACTAGAGGTATTCAGTGGTCTTTTATATCTTATTCTCTATATCATCACATTTAAAGTTTTTTCATGCCAACTAGTAAATAGCTACTTTTAGTGTCAATATTCAATACTTATAATGACTTTGATAGTAATGTTTTCTTTCTTAATTGCGAACTGCAGCTTAATGTTCAGATTTTTTGGCGTTTGCCCTTGAATGTGTTTTGCCCTGATTATGTCAATTGATCACTGCAGGTATCCTTTTACGGAGAGATTGCCACTGACTACGGAGGACCAAGACGAGAGTTTTCCGGTTGTGCTTGCACGAAATTAAGGCTAAATATTTTGAAGGAGGTCTAAAAGATCATTTATGTGATGACTACAGTGTTATTGGCTTAATCATGGCCTTGAGCATTCTCCAAAATGGTACGATCCCAAGATTTATGTCACCTGATGATCTACAAGATCTTTTGCACTCGGACAGTCCGTCCAAGTGCATACAGAATCTTCGCACAGGATTTGCTAAACTTGGACTTTACGAGATTGGAAAAGCATTGCCTAGCTTCTTCAACCTTTTACACCAATCTCCAGCAGTACTACTGTCAAGACGAAAGCTTATTCATATCCTTGTCCCAAGTTTTCAGAAGACGGATCAAATGCCCGTTATGATGAAAACCTCACATATCAGTGCTTCCTTAAATATTTGCAAGCTGCAGCAAGTGGCATCAGGGGGTCGATAACTCTGAACCACTTATTACAATTTGTAACTGGAACAGATGAGGAGCCTCCACTTGGCTTTTGCTTGCCACCAAAAATAACCTTTCCGTCCGTAGACGATGCTAACCGCTGGTCGTTTATTCCGTCTGCAAACACATGCTCAAACACACTTCATTTGCCGAGGTGCGTCTCTGGCAGGTTCCTCTTCCGCAAGAGAATGCATTATTTGATATTTACGATGTCGCCTTTGCAAATGCATACTTTGGTAAAGCTTAGTGCTTGGAAAAGACATTGACATTCTACTTTACAAATTGTTTTGTTATACAGTATACAAAATTTCTTGTTTATGTTATGATTACATGACGTTCTGTTAGTGATGTGCTTATTACGCCATCTTAATCTTTCTGCATAAAATGCTATGGACTTTCATATAAATAGATAAAAATAAGTCAGAAAAGTCGGTAGAGGACAAAAGTAAAAAAATAGCGTCTTAAATTATGTTAAAGTAAGTTATAATGTAAGAACGAACATTGCAGAAATGTTGTATTCCTGAATCTCCGTCATTGCTCAAAGGATCAAAACGATTGCTGAGTTCTATATACTCATCCTCTGTAAGACCAAATTGGTTAGTTGGGACACTTATTCCATTGTCATCATCATCAACTCCTGGAAAATCGTAGTCGATACCATAACTGTTAAGGTCTTCCGCAGTGTCAGTGTTTAAGGCGTTAGTATTCTGTGTTAACATACCATAATTCCAAAGGGAAATAGGAGAAGATTGGTTTGTTGTTCTCATGCCATGGTAGTTCCACTGCAATATAAGCTCATCCGTGGATTGATGAATGCGTGGCAAGAAAATGTAGTGCAGTATCCATATGTCCAATTCATTGTTACGGTCAAGAATCTCGTGCTGTTCCATGTGCTGAAATATATCTCTATACAAACTGATGACCACCCTGTTGACTTCTCTCCAAAGTCTTTCGATTCTGTTATTGTGGACGCTCCTGCCTGCGATAAAACTTCCTCTGTTGGTGCCACGTTTAGAAACCATAAATGTGCAACATCGTAATTTTCGACTCCTCTGTCGCCACGAACTCTACTAGGGAGTCCATATTGCATAACTCCATCCTGGAAGTAACGAAGGGTCTCGGCAGACAAGTTATTGGTCGAGCATTGCAAGTAAATTATTGCTCTACTATAACCATCAACACATCCATGGAACACAAACCGCCAAGAAATTAGTTTATGGTCAGAATCTGTGCCATAAACTATTAGGTGATTTAATACACCCCCACCGAACAGCTCGTCCGATAGGGTCTACAACTTGAAGCCACTGTCTCACCCTCCAGCGCTGCACCAGCACATCCCTACCTTTTAAACTTCCTCGAATATAGCTCTCTCCTGCTTTTGGAGTCAAAGCTAATACATTCTTCAGTAAGACGTCAAGTTCAGCGTCAGTAATGTCAGAATATCGTACGTACAAATCAAAATTTTCGACTCTCCTGTACAATGTTCTTTCACTAACATTGATGCATTTTGCAATCTTGCTCCAAGTCATTCCAGTTTCGTGAAGATATTCTAACTGTTGTTTAGTGATTATAAATTTTGGGCATCCTCCAGTCACCTCCTGAGGAGTGAGGTATTGCGAACTTTGCAACGACTGTTCGGCTGCGATTTTCTCTTTGACTTCATTCCATTTGCTATAAGCAAATTCGTACAATTGCTTTAACAATACAAGTACATCGTTTGTTTCCAGAGTATTTTCATTATTTTCATACGAGCTAATAAACCCAAAAAGAACTACGATGAAATATTCCAGTTTTCTTTCCATATATTCCGTGAGCATGTTGTCAGTTACGTTGTTCAACTGCTTCAATAAGTCGTTGAAATCTCTAAAATACTTTTCTAACTCGTCTCTGGTCGCCATGTTTAATTCGTCTTGATATCAGAAATTTACATACAAGTACTGCGAGAATTAAAAAACTCGCCTGCGAGAATTAAAAACTCGCCTGCGAGAATTGAAAACTCGCCTAGAATTGAAAACTCGCCTGAATTGAAAAACTCGAGAATTAAAAACTCGCCTGCGAGAATTGAAAAACTCGCCTGCGAGAATTGAAAAACTCGCCTGCGAGAATTGAAAAACTCGCCTGCGAGAATTAAAAAACTCGCCTGCGAGAATTGAAAACTCGCCTGCGAGAATCTCGAACATGTAAATTTAATTTTCAATTATAGTATTTTTTATCGGAGCAAAGGCTCTTTTCTCCTGAAGTGCAAGAAGTTAAATATTTATCCCAAGTTTGTGAAATGGAAGAACATTGACACCCTGCCTAAAAAATCCCGGAACAAATACCACCGACTCCTCCTGAATGATTTAATCAAAGATAAGAACGAGCACATTAACAACCTCACCAAAAAATCGGACGATCTATACACTGTTCTCTTTAACTCGACAACTTGGATGAAAGCCCATTTCATCTCCTTTTCCATTAACCGACTTTTAAAAACTGAAATGTCTAAAGTTAAAGAACGGCACTCCAAGAAAATGGATAATTTACTTGCAACAAAAAGCACTATTGATGGTCTTGAAGAAAACCCGAACAACGTTATTCTAAACCTCACCAACCAAAATCTTTCCCCCGAGCAGATTGAAGTTTTGAAACTTGGTCTCCGACATGGCTTTGCTACACGACCTAATGAACTTGAAATGCTGTCAGTTGCAGAAGATATATGGGATCAGATCGCCAGACTGAACCAATTCAAAGATGGAAACTATGTTAGAGATAAGTTAAAAAACTCACTACGCTCCTTTACGTATAATTACTTAGATTTAGATTTAGAACAATTCCATATCGATAGTAAACGTATTCGTATACTCAAAAAACTCAATAGTGATTACGCCATTCTGAAGCCTGACAAAGGCAATGGAGTTGTCTTGTTAAACCGCTCTGATTATGTCAACTCTCTTAATTCTCTGTTCGAAAATCCCTGTAAATTTAAGCGTATTTCAAGCGACCTTACTTCTAGTAGACTCTCCACTCTACAGTCCTATCTATGCACACTTCTAAAACGGGGTGAGATCAATGAAACCGAACATACCTTCTTACGACCTACTCACGCGCACTTTGCCAGAGCACATGGACTACCTAAAACGCACAAACAATTTGACACATTACCTAAGTTACGACCAATAATTGACACCACAAACACACCACACTACAACGTAGGCAAATTCATTGCAAACCTTTTGAATCCACTCACCCTAAATAAATTTTCATTACAAGACTCTTTTGATGCTACTGATGCTATTAAATCTATACCTAAAGATCTATTTTCCCAAGGTTATAAGTTTGTCTCTTTTGATGTTGAATCCCTTTTCACCAACGTGCCTTTGCGTAAAACCATTAACATTGTACTAGATCGCATTTACAAACAAAATATTATTAATACCACACTCCGAAAATCAACACTCAAAAAAACTCATTATTGATTCATGCACCAAAACTATATTTTCTTGCAACGGTATTTTTTATGAACAACTTGACGGGGTTTCCATGGGGTCTTCTCTCGGTCCCGTCTTAGCTAATATAATTCTCACTGAGTTTGAAAACATTATTGTCAATGATTTGATCAACTCAGGTGTCCTTAAGTTTTACCGACGTTATGTTGATGATACTCTTGTTCTTATGCGACATTCTGACATTCCTCATGTTCTTGCCAAATTTAATAGTTTTGATAAAAATCTTAAATTTACTTTTGATGATTTTTCTGACTCACATGTCCACTTTCTAGACCTCAAAATAACAAATAATGACATCGATATATTCCGTAAAACAACTCATACTGGCCAATATACACATTTTTCAAGTTTCCAACCTTTCAACCGCAAAACTACTTGGATCAATTCCCTATTTTTTCGCACATTTAAGATTTGCTCTAACCAAACATTATTCAAAAAACAAATTCAAACACTCCAGTCTTTTATGTCATGGAATGGTTTCCCTCTTACAGTCCGGAAATTCTTGATTCACAAACTCAAAACCAAAATCATAGCTAAAAATAACCCCTCTAAACAAAATACTGAGAATAACCTTCGTAAAATTTTCATTAGAATACCATATCTAGGCAAACAGGGTGAACGTTTGGTTTTCAATCTTCTTCGTAAAATTCGCCGTAGCTTAAAAATTCCCATCAAACCTATAGTTATATATGAAACAAAAAAGACATCAATTTTCTGTCCCAAAAAGGACAAAATTCCGGAACTCTCTAAAGCCAATGTTATATATGAATTTAAATGTCCAGGCTGTGGTCATACATACATTGGCAAAACTGAACGAAACCTACACACAAGACTAACCCAACATGCTACTAATTACAATAATTCTAGTGCCATCTCACAACATTTACTCATTTGTCCAGACGCCAACTACATCTCACACCTTTTCTCACTTCCTGACGCTGATTCCGACCTCGATCTCACACACGTGCCACTCAATCCTTGTAACTTGATTCCTAGTAATACCAAAATATTATATCACTGTAAAATAATAATCCTAATCAACTTCTCATCTTAGAAGCACTTTTGATAAAACGCGATATGCCACAACTTAATAGTGGTCTTAAAGCTTGTAAGAAACTATCTCTATTTTAATGTTAGTATATTTTAGTCTTATAGTTCTCTAATTACATAACTGCCATTTCCGCTTGTAAATATATAAAAGTTTCGCAGCCTGCATTGTAAACCATAAGTCTGATGATGTCTTTGGAATAAAGACGAAATATTACACATTATTTTGTTTCAAACTCTTGTAATATCTTGAATATCAAGAAAACGAGATGTCCCTCTTCGGAATTTGCTTTATTTTGTATTATTTGAAATTGTCTGCTTGTCCTGGTTACTCATATTTTATAAGAAACAAAACTTTTGTCAATTTTGCTTCAGTCATTTAATGTAATACAGTAAGACACATTTAAAGAAGTCATTGGATCCATGGAACATTGCTTATTTGCTCTTTTGTTTTGTCCTTCATTATAAATTACCTTACAGAAGTTTACATTAAACCAAACTCGGTATTTCTTTCACATTAATGCTCGATTTCATTAAAATGACCACTCGGCAAAAATTCAGAAAAGATATTTGTCATGTTATTCCTTTGGTGCATTCAGATTTACATGGCATAATGAAATACAGCATAAACAAGGTGAAATACCATAAACAATTCCATGTCACATGACTTCAACTTCAAGACAAATGTCGGTTGTGCGATGTTGACATGTCATACTTTTCTAATCAGACAACAAATGTTGAAGGGGCTGTTTGCATTTACGATGTTAAAGTACCAGAAATACACCAAACACGACAAGTAAAACATAACTTGCTTTGAAAGGTACAACAGAGTCAAGGGAAACTTTCTTTTGCAAGAAATGACTGTATAGACCTGTACTATAAATCACCAATGTGTTTGGCTTAAAATAATGCATTGTTCGTCATAATGTCGAATGGAAAAAGGGACCTTCATGGAGCCATAGCTAAAAAATTTGCCTCAACTTCAGAATTTTAAGTAAAATACTTGTGTGAGTCTGCGAACCGTTACAAATATATGACGTATACGGTATACCTACTTTTTTTTCCCAATTTTGTAAAAAGAGTATATGACTAAATGCTCCAAATATGCATGTTTGAACATGCTCAGATGTCATTTGCCAAGCAGTTAGGAATATTTTTTCCATAAAATATATTGTATGGTATTGTATTGTCGACATATTGAGAGCCCGATATGAGTTTCGAAAAGCATTGAACCTACACTGTTCCCTGCTCACTATATTTAAGTGATCTCACTGATATGTATATTACACTGGATAAGGCATACCGTGTATAAAATATAGCACGAAAATTAAAGCTGGAAGTTGGCTTATTTGCTTATGACCTTCGGGGTGGGGGGGGTGGGTATCGGCTACAATTTACATATTTAACAACACTTCGTTTCGGGTTGTTATTTACATTGCAAAGATCATAATAATTTCAAATTACGTAGTTGCAAAGCCAAGAAAACAGAGCTTTAGGGTTAAAACTCTCTATCAGTTTTCCTTTACATCTCATGAAAATTTTTCATTAATGGGAAATTTGTAAAAGGAATAAAAACGCAAAAACTGTGATTTTGTATTAAAAAAGTATATAAAATTGGGACAAATTTGTAAAACGTCCACTACGTTTTACAAACGTTCGAGTGGATGGAACTGCTTTGGACATTCAGTCCAGATATTACATTTGAGATCAGGGGGCTTTCATGGATCATTAAGTCAGGAGTGTAGGGGGAAGATAAGATGATGGTAAAGTCGTCAAAGGAAGCTGTGTGAAAGCAGAGAAAAACCATAGAGCAGGAGTACTCTTTTTTAACAGTATTCTTTTTCTTTTAAAGCTGTTGAAACTGTTAGAATATAATAGTTACGTCATAATGTAATCACGTGTTCCGTAATCTGTAACTTGATAACTTTCCTGTTTTGCTTGTTATATGGCGCTTTCTACATGTGCCTGCTTTATGTAAAGCTAATACTGTTGAATAAACCTTTCTATAAACCAAAGCTTCGGATTATTTTATCAGAAACTTCATCAGAAGTACTTTTGGAAAATGAAAATCTTCCAACAAGTAACATTGTGGTACACCAATCAAATCCTAAGCATAGCATGATTGATGCATTTTAAGATGAAGAAATTTTAAATTCAATAGTTATAGTTAAAGTTATTGATGACAGAGGGCAAATGGAGAAAGGTGAAGGGTGTGGAGTATTTAGAATTAAGTAATGTACTAGTTTGCAACAAAATAAGCATTTCTTTCAATAAATTGGAAGGCTTAGGCAGAAGTCCTGTTGCACATACATGCACTCCAATTCCCAGCACATATCAAAGCTATATAGACCAGAATTTTATTGCGGACTGTTATGGAGGAAGACACTTTAAAATATTGTTGTATCATATATATAAATGAACTTTATGAAACAGGCTGGTTTTTTTATTGTTCTTTTTTCAATGTTGTGTTTTCTAAGTTTCTGATCAACTTTTTTCTATCACCATCACAAAATTTCAGTCAGTGTTTGTAATGCTGCACAATAGAAATTGATGCCATAATTACCATCATTTTGCCACTTGAAACAGTATTGTGGACAATGGACCACTGTTCAGGTGACAAAATAATTCTGCCCTCTGGTACAACAATGTTGTTATCTGTTTCAATATCAGGAATATCTCCATCAAAGTCCACTTCATAAATTTAAAATCTGTAACAACCTCATCCACCTGGTTGGGAATATTTCCAGAATACCACAGTGCCATTGTTGACCTATGACCCACTGTTCTATGACCCACTGACCTAAGTCCATGGTTGTTCCACTGACTTTCAAATTCTTGCAGTGATGCATTTATTCTAGGCAAGAACACTATCTCAACAGCCAACAAATGTGCTTCATTATCTACATACAGTAAACCACTATTTTCCATTGTAACAAACAAGTCCTTGTATAAAGCTCCCAGTACTTTATTCACTTTTCACCACAACCATTCAATACGCTGGTTGTGAACACTGGTACCTACAATAAAGCTTCCTCTTCCTGTGCCTCGAGGTTTAATAATGAACTCTGAAATCTCAACGTTTTCCACTCCATGGTCTGCTCAAACACGCAAAGAAACACCAAATTTTCCAATACCTTCGATAAAGAACTGTACAGCAGTAGTTGCTAAGTTGTTAGTACAACATTTTAAAGAAATGATAGCTCGACTGTAGCCATCTATACAACTGTGAATTACAATCCTACACTGTATAACTTTGTGGTTGGTATCAACATGCCATAACTCATTTGAAGCAGCCACATTGTACAATCTTCTTTGGATAGTGACATGCTTTCTTACAGCCTTTCCCACAGGATCAAGTAAAGGAAGGCATTCTCTCACTCTGTTCCTTTGTACAAAAATTTGACAAGCAACTAAGCCTCCTCAAATATAAGTTTCGCCAGCATATGAAGTTTGCTGTAGTATACTTTCTATAACTGATTTCAATTCAGCGTCAGTGATTTCAGAAAATGTTTAGATAGATAATTTTATTTTAACATGCTTACCATTGTCAACATACAAGTTGATTTCCACATGGGGCATGTGCAAAAATGAAAATTACAATAGAATAGTGAACTCCTTACATTTTACGATACACAAGACACTAAAATGTACATTAAATGAAGTATAGCTACGTTAGAAAGCTATTTACAATTAGTTGAGTACATATTTGTTTTGGGAAAGTGGGAAGCGATTTTTCTTTGAAAGGTCGCTAGAAAACTAATTTCTTTAAGTTCATTTGGCAATGAGTTCAGACTTGTGGCCCATTAAATGCTAGGCTTTTTTTCATGCTATTGGTTAGTGGCTGAGGTAAGCATAGTGTTTTTTTAAAACCACAAAGTTGATAATCAGTTGATTCGCTTTTGAAACTAAATAAACTTGTAAGTGATTTTGGACCCATGTTTTTAAGCAATTCGAACATGAGCTTTGCTTTACTTTGTTGCCTTTGAATATCACGAGGCTTCCACTCTAAAGCTCTCAAAGCAATTTTGTGATCAACAACATTACTCATGTTTGCGATGATTCTAGCAGCTCAATTTTGAAGTTTTTGTAAGCATTTGGATTGAGTTTCGCCGAAAACGTCCCAAACTTCACAGCAGTAAGTAAAGTAAGGATGTATAAGACCGTTGTAAATGGAAAGAAGAGTGTCTTTATGGACATAGTCTTTAGCCCGACGAAGAGCTGATATCCCTGAGGCAATCTTCTTACAAATATTGTCAGTATTTTTCTTCCACAACAAGTGCTGATCGAGGGTCACACCAAGAGACTTAGAATCCCAAACTTGTTTTATTGTTTTGTTTTCTATTGCAATGTTTGGTGTCTGATTTGCTATACTTTTGATAATTGGTTTAGAGCCAATTAACATAAATTCAGTCATTGCAACATTTAGGCTTAGTTTATTAGCAATCAACCACCTTAGGCATTCCAGATCGAAATTCATAGCAGCTTGAACTTCAGTAAGTGAGTTTTCTCACTTTTGATAATTGGTTTAGAGCCAATTAACATAAATTCAGTCATTGCAACATTTAGGCTTAGTTTATTAGCAATCAACCACCTTAGGCATTCCAGATCGAGTTTTCTTACACCAAGAGACTTAGAATCCCAAACTTGTTTTATTGTTTTGTTTTCTATTGCAATGTTTGGTGTCTGATTTGCTATACTTTTGATAATTGGTTTAGAGCCAATTAACATAAATTCAGTCATTGCAACATTTAGGCTTAGTTTATTAGCAATCAACCACCTTAGGCATTCCAGATCGACATTCATAGCAGCTTGAACTTCAGTAAGTGAGTTTTCTGTTGCTGTTAAATTTGTATCATCGGCAAACAATCTGGTTTTTGTCTTTTGTAAGCATTGAGGTAGATCATTTATGTATAATAAAAACAGTAGTGGTCCTAGAATAGAACCTTATGGTACACCAGACTTGACCAACTATTCAGATGAAATTGTTCCATTTATCTGACATAACTGAGTATGGTTGGTCAAGTCACATGTTAGTAAAAACAAAGCGTCTTCTTTTATGCCATAGTGTTCAAGCTTGCTTAATAAAATTTCATGATCTACAGTATCAAAAGCCTTTTTAAGTCAATAAATACCACTAGGTTGAATAATTTTTTGTCAATATTCATATACCAGCTATTGGTACAGTCCAGTAAGGCGGTAGCTGTTGAGTGATGTTTTTGGAAGCCAAACTGAGAGTCACTTAATAGGTGAAATTTATTCAAATAATCAAAGTTTGTTGTATAAAATCCTTTCCATAATTTTGCTGATTGCTGGCAAAACAGAGATTGTTCTATAGTTGGTAGGCAAATTCTTTTGCCCATTTTTAAATAAAGGAATTAGTCTTCCAATTTTCCATTCTTTAGGGAAAGTGCATAATGTAATAGTCTGATTAAAGATATAGGTCAATGAGTCAGCTATAATAGGTGCCGCTATCTTTAAAATTTTGTTGGAAATTCTATCAACACCGGTGGATTTTCCACTTGGGAGATTACATATCATTTGATTGACTGTTTTTGGTT